>NC_041048.1:18811571-19124298 GCF_900634775.1 Gouania willdenowi | reverse complement strand
TGTGGGATGTTCACTGACACTCTGGTAAACATCACATCCAGCCGCATATTTACCGTTTTTATGGTGTAATAACAGAAGCCTGTAATTAGTTGTCACTTGATTCACTTGTTAATAACTCCACCCTTCTGTACACCACATTAAAAAACACTGTTTGAGTTATAAACTGCTCTAGTTTATAAGTAAAGTAGGGCTGGGTTATATGGACCAAAACTCATATCTCAATATTTTTTCACAAAATGGCTATGTATGATATAAAGCTCTATATTTGAGTCAATAAAGTCTGACCAGAAAGACAGCTCTGAGTTAAATTTGCTGATACTAAGTGCCACACAGGCACATTTATTAACAGAGATGCACAATATGTGCCACTTTTGGCTTTTTCTCCTCTAAGGGACAGCACGTGTGAGTGAGTTCTGTATTGTGGCTTGTTTAGGGGAAGGTCTGGGTTAGAATGCATTCAGTAATCCATCTTACTGTGCTTTTCATGCTGTTCTGAGAAGTAGTGAAAGCAGCGACTCCTAAAATGAGTATTTTAATACAAAAAAGAAATATAAAATATATATCTCAGATAGGGCTGGGTATCGGTAGGTACTGTACCTCGCAATACAATATATTGTGATATTTTTTCCCCCTTGATAGCGATATTATCACGATACGGCAATAATCGATATATTGCGGTAAATTTGATCCACGATACATCACGATATCCGTCACTGAAGAAATTCAGAATTTATCTACTGCACTGAAATCATTTCACAGGAATTACAAAACATCGTCAATCAATTTCACAACGACAGTCTAGTAAGCTCTTCTTAAGTAAAAATGGACATATCAGTGCTGCTTAACAAGCAGAATTAACTTGTTTTATGAAAACTTGAAAAATTCACTGCATATGAAAAGTAAACATTTCAGTCAGTGCATTACCCTGGCATTGATGGTCTCGTCCACAACGACACGCAACTTTTCCCACGGATCTTCTATAGCTCTGATGAGATGTTGCTAACACTCTGAGCAGGTGAAGAGTGCAGAGCGCCGCTGCTCTTGACGAGAAACGGACGGAGTTTCATAGGCCCAGCAAAGTTCTGTATTTAGGAGTCAGTGATGATTTGCGTAGTTTTTTGGCAGTTTAGACGGAGTTCTCTATCGTATCAAGACTATCTTTCCACTACATATTTCATATGTTCGTGGCTGACCACAGGGTCAGGTGACGTTGTGGATAATTAGTTTTAAGACGCATGCTGTGGCAGGGGACAAGGTAAAGGCAAGCAGAGTGAGGGGACCCTGGTCAAAGGACAACCTAAGCCCCCGCCTCGCTCCTGACACCAGTCCAGGTCCGGCCTCCCGCTGTCTGGCTGGTGCACGTCTCACAGCTGAAAGACGCTGGGTACGAGCCCCTGGGTAATTTCTACAATGACCCAGGGGTATCGTATTCAATTTGCCCACCATCCTCCAACCTCAAGGAATCCAACTGTCTCTACAGTAGTGAATCCAAATTTCAAAACTGTGCTACAGGATGAAATTTTCACTCTGTTGGAGAAAGGGGCCATCAGAGTAGTTCTACCAGGCAACAAAATTCCCACTCTGTTGGAGAAGGGGGCCTTCAGAGTAGTTCTACCAGGCAACAAGCAAGCTGGGTTTTATTCCCGGTACTTTCTCATCCCCAAAAAGGACGGGAATCTCCGTCCCATTTTAGATCTTAGAGGGCTAAACAAATATCTCCGACATTTGCCGTGCAAGATGTTGACTGTCCCGAGGGTGAAACAGTCCATCTGCAGAGGGGATTGGTTTGTCAGCATTGATCTGAAGGATGCTTATTTCCAGATCCCCATCTGGAAAGGCCATTGGCGGTTCCTCAGATTTGTCTTCGGAGGCAAGACTTACAAATTTTAGGTTCTCCCATTCGGGATTGCGCTAGCTCCCCGCACCTTTACCAAGTGCACGGAAGGGGTTCTGTCGCTGCTGCGAATGAAAGGGATCAGGATTTGAAATTATTTAACTGGCTCCTGTGTGCACATTCGGTAGAGCAATGTCGGGCGCATGTCCCTGCTACTGGATCACCTACGACACTTAGGTTTGCATCTCAACTGGGACAAGAGCATGCTCGAGCCATCACAAAGGACGTGGTTTCTGGGCCTGACGGTGGATTCCCAGACTGCACAACTAACATTGACTCAGGAGAGACAGATGGCCCTCAGGGGATGTCTCTCACTTTTCAGACTGGGAGCCAGGGTCACATGGGGACTGTGTCTCCGCCTCATGGAGCTCATGGCATTGTCTGTCCAGGCTGTGGCATTGGGCCTTTTGCATATGCGCCCAGTGCAGAGGTGTCTCCTGGGTCTGGGGTTGAGCCCTGGAGACCGTCTGAAAACCCCCGTGCTGGTCACCAGATGGCTGCGGTTGGCCCTCCGTTGGTGGGAGAGCAGTGCAAATATTGGCAAGTGGAGCCTACTGGGCCCAGTGACGCATTGCCAACTTCTGGAAACAGATGCATCAATATGTTGGAGCTGAAGGCGATCCACTTTGCCCTTCACCATTTCCTCCAGCTTCAAGATTAACACGTGCTGGTGAGGACAGACAGTGTGACTGCAGCAGCCTACATCAACAGAAAGGGCGGCCTGCGTTCCTCATGTCTTTGCAAACTGGCACACCGGCTGTGGCTTTGGGCATACCCCAGGTTTCGGTCCCTGAGGGTGGTGCATGTGCCAGGGGTGAACAATCTGGCAGAAGATCGGCTGTCCATGGGGTGTCTGGACCCCGGAGGTTGGAGGCTACACCCTCAGGCTTTTCAGATATCTGCCCTCCCCTGGGAGTGGATGCCCTGGCTCAGAGGACCCTGCTTTATGCTTCCCCCTTTCATTCTCCTTCCACCTCTCCTGCATGGAGTGCGAATGGAGGAGATGAGGCTGGTCCAAGTGGCCCCATATTGGCCTCACATGACATGGTTTGCAGACCTCCCTCTTCTACTGGATGGGACTCTGTGGGAACTTCCGGTGCGACAGGATTTGCTGTCGCAGGCAAAGGGGACCCTGTTCCATCCCTTTCCCCTGGGACTGAGGCTCTGGGCATAGCCCCTGAGAGGACTGAGCTGTTAGCCATGGGGCTGTCACGGTCGATAGTCCAGACTCTGCAGGGTGCTCGTGCACCATCAGCGAGAGCACTCTATGGTCACAGATAGTCTTTATGGCATTGTGCAAGAAATGGCAGGTGGATCCTCTGGCATGATCCGCGCCGGAGATTCTGCTGTTTTTGCAGGAGCTCCTGGATGCGGAGAAGTCACCCTCCACCCTACGGGGTATGGCAGCGGCTTTCAAGGCAGCCCACATAGGCCAATGCGCATTGTCTAAAGAAGTGGGCGACCTCGTGTCCCAATTCCTCAAGGGGGCTAGGAGACATATGGGCCTTCATTGTAGACC
Source organism: Gouania willdenowi (assembly GCF_900634775.1). Lineage (NCBI taxonomy): Eukaryota > Metazoa > Chordata > Actinopteri > Blenniiformes > Gobiesocidae > Gouania > Gouania willdenowi. Next base: position 19,120,885 of record NC_041048.1, on the reverse strand, counting down.
TGCTCTCCTGCCGTTCGAGCTCTTGGATTCGGTCGGCTTAAAGTGGCTATCCCTTAAGACTGCCCTATTGATGGCATTGGCAACCGCCAGGAGGATTGGAGAGCTTCAGGCTCTCTCCGTTCATGCGGACCTCTGCATGTTCCTACCAAAGGGCGCAGGGGTGGTCCTGCAGCCGAATCCAGCATTTCTCCCTAAGGTTCTTTCAGAATATTGGACAAGTCAGAGTTGAGCTCCGGTCTCTCTACTCCAGGCAGAGAGAGAATGAGGAGTGCAAAGGCTCACTGGTATGTCCGGTAATGGCACTACAGATGTATGTGCACAGGACATGGACAAACCGGAGGATAGATCAGTTGTTTGTCTGTTTTAAGCCAGAGCTTATTGGTAAACCGCTGTCGAAAGCCTGACTTTCCCTCTGGATTGTAGAGGCTATCCAGCAGGCAGATGTGAGCACAGGGGTCCCTTGTCCCTTGGGGATGCGAGCGCACTCTACCAGGGGCATGGCAGCCTCCTGGGCATTATGGCGAGGTGCATCTCTGAGCGGAATCTGCACCGCTGCTACTTGGTCCGGCCCATCTACATTTGCTCAGTTCTGCCAGATTAATGTGGCTGCAAGCATGTTGTTCGGCGAGCTGGTGCTTGGTGTAGCCCAGCAATAGTGTAATTTTTACTTCCCCCTTGTCCGTCAGCCTGGCGTGGCTGTTCGGAGTGGCAACTTCACCTCTCCAGTCGGGCCTTAGTGTCTTGCAGGGAAGGCTGGCCTTGGTAGTGTCTGGCGCCTTGGCATCAGGTATTCCCCATAAAAAGACATTCCTTGCCTCAATGTGATGCATTTCATGCCGATTCTGTTTGTAATTGATGATTCTGTGGAATTATACTTACCTTGTGTAATAGGAAGAGAAAAAAAAATATCGATATTTGGCGCCAGTGAATCAATTACATACCGCGAGACAAAACCTTGCGATATATCGTCGTAACAATATTTTGGCACACCCTTAATCTCAGAGATATGGAAAAATTGTAAAGGACACTGTTGGCTGTACTCGATGAATAATAGTAAATACTTGTCCATATGATGGGATTTGTACTCTGTGATTGTATGGATGGAAAACAAGTTGAAAAATATAGATATATCTCAATATAGGTGATACTGTATCGAAAACTCAATACATCTTGAATCACGATATATTGCCCAGTCTTAAATGAAAGTGGTTTTACTTGTAGTTAGTCTAATTCTGCCCTCCTGTTGTTCCTTTGCAGGCCAAGAGCTACTGGCTGGGCCCCAGCTATTCACGCGAGGGCCCTGAGAGCAACGATATCCGTCGAACCAACGTCCCTGACATCCGTGTGGCGTACCGCAGCGAGACCCTCAACGAGGAGCTGCATCTCATAACTAACGCCGTGCGTACAGAAGAACTGGACGCCATTGATGAAGAAGACACCCTCACCATGACCCCTCTACGGGGCGGACGCTGAGAACAAAGCCACAAAACAGATTGGATGGATAGATTTGCTTTCCACCCAATCTACAGCACAGACACATGCTACCAACACTGTAGCAGTACAGCACTCTCTGACAGCCACGGATACTCCCTGTGCTGCTAAAGCCATCAGTGATGGTTGTACGTTGGTCAGAGGCATGTATATGTGCAAATAGAGCTCATTCTTACTTTATTAGATGCAAACGTTCCCCAATCATGTCTCAACCCTTAGTGTAATGCTGTATGGTCACAGTGCATTTTTTATTTGATAAAGAATACTGTTTCAGAGTGATTTTTGCACAGGTGTAGCATACTCGCACAATGAAACATAGAAGGATCTGCTGAATGCATCGGCACTAAACTGTAGCTTAATTGTATCTTTTTTTTGTCGAAAACCGCACATTAGATACATTAGATCTATTTCTTTAGAAGGATTTTATCATCAGCACAGACAGTAAACAGGCGTTTTCTTTGAATGAGTGTAAACATTCCTTAAATTGAAATTTAATTTCAGTCATTAAAATAATAATCAATAAATCTTTTGTGATACCTCATTCTGGCTATGAGGCCACCTTCACACTTTTTCAAGCACTATTACACATGAAATTTCCTGCTTTACAGATATGGGGCATTGATTATAAAGTTACACATGCTAAAATAAAAAACTACTTTTTGCAACATTTAGCAACAAACTATGTTTGAAAAACGAATGTGATTTTTTTTTTTTTTTTTAATGTTACCTTTGACCAAATTCACTGCAATATTTGTGAAATATGTGATACTTACTTTTATTGTATAAATACATTGTTATTGTTAAATCGAAATGTTAAATTGAAATGTCACGGGTGAAACTAAATACAGTATTTAAGTCATGTGCAAATTCACCGGAAGAACCAAAATAAAATCTCATTGATTGGGCACCACATTTAGATTTATCATTTAGCATTTAGATTTAACATTTCATATTTAGATTTAGCATTTAGATTTAGTAATATTTGCATATTAGCTAGATATTTAGTTTCACCTGTGACATTAAGATTTAACATTTCGATTTACATTAAAATTTAGATTTAACATTTACATGATTTAAATTGACATGTTTTTACAAAAAAGTACCAGTAAATATCACACATTTCTCAAACATTGCTGTATATCTGGTCAAAAGTAACATTTAAAAAATTCCCATACGTTTTTTTAAATGTGGTTTGTTGTGAAAAGTTGCAGTTTATTTTAGCCTGTGCAACTTTACAATCGGCGCCCCACATATACAAACACTTGATTTTTATGTTTTTTTTTTTTATCTTATTGCATGCAGTGTGATAAACATGAGTAGCAAGCCAGGATTTTTCAGTGCCTTGTAGCAACGAGCCCTGTACGTTCTTTTCCTTCTTGCGAGGGTCCTATGTTCTGCTTTGGCTCGGTTCGTGCACGGTTTAAGGCCTCGATAAAAGCCTCCAGCTGCATGCTCAGTGTGAAGTAGCTTCTTCATTCACCATTAACAGGAAAGAGTAACTTCATCTCAGCTCATAGATGCTTTCTTTGCATGTCCAGGCAGATCTACGTAGTTGCTAACTTGGTTTGGAGCTGCTTACCAGCATTACATGCAGAGTCTGTGCGAAACGGATTTAAACTGATTATTGTGCAAACCATGTGTGGTAGGGACGGGTGCATGTGATGATTGTTTCATGGCTCTTGTAGCGTTTCTTTAAAAAAAAATGTGAATAATTGAGACATTGTCATGGAAAAGGATTCATGCATTTGGTGTCGAGTCATGATTGTGAGCATCAGTTCATTTAAATAAAACGTGTCGTTGGAGATGACTTTAAATGACTTCTAATTATGCTGGTCAGCAGTTTAGTTCAGTATCTGTTCCTGGTCTTGGTTTAGTAAAAGTTTGTAAAGGTTCTCAGTCATCCAGGTCCTGCTTAAAGAGGCTTCTCAGCATAATAAAGGCTACCTGGTATCAAGTGACTCAGCTAGATTCTTATTACTGAGTCATCGCTGCAGTGAGGAAACAATAGGATTATAGATGTTGGAGAGATTTTGTCTCGCCTCCTCTGTTCTAAAAATGGCCCTGACTGTAACATCTTCTCTTGCCAGGATCTGTACATTACTGTCTTCAAAAGCACGCCCTGTAGATTTAGATTAGCTGCTGGACCCTGACCCTGGGGTGTGTGCCCCCCCCTGTTTTGGGCCATGCGTTGGTAGTGGTTGTTTGGTGGAAGGAAAAGCAAAACTTCAAGTCCTGTGGCCTCAACTAATTTGGCAAAATCATGTGTTTGTAGTTTGTAATTCATGCTGGAGAGCCTCCAGGTAAAGCTTGCTTACATTATATTTCATTATATGCTTTAATGAGTAAAAAAAAAAAGGGGGTTTAAGGTTATTTCCCTCAACAGTGAGATAAATAGTTGCCTTAAACTGGTTAATCTTTAAAGTTTTCCTCATAGACTAAAACCATTTTGTACCATAACATATAGTGGTGAGTGAAATCAGCTTTTAATCAACGCGGGTATTAATCATCCACCTTCTGTTTTACTCTTTTCCTGACGTCTGATCATTGCATGGGACCATTTCAGATTGTATTCGACTGTTATCGAACTTACTGTATCTTTTTAACACAGCTTAAAAAGCAGCTTAAAGTGATGTCACACGCCACGAGCACTCATTGTGTGACGTTCACAGCTCTGCGTGGTCCTCTACCATCACCGTTGTGCGACACTTCTCACTAACGTGTGTCCACATGTTTCAATTATTTTATTTTTTATTTATTTATTCTTTTGTTTATTTGACAGGGACAATGTACATTCATAAACATTACAGTAAATGTACCAGAGATAGCCTAATGTCTATTTTTCAGCTGTTAAAAGTCACAAAATGTATCCACATTAGTGCAATAAAATGTCACATTCTAAAACAGCATAAAAACATTCATAGCTGTATAATTCACCTTACAGTTTCAATAAATAGTTCAATACATATACTGTATGTTTGCCTCGGCGATGGAATATGCAATGAGAAGTGTAGCTTTAGTGTTAAAGTATGTTTCTTTGTCGTTTAATGTACAAAGTGTATTTTTTTAAAGGTAATATAATGATAAGAAATTTTATAACTACATTATATTAATATTAACCTTTAACACTTGTTTTATTAATCGTGTAGATTGTGTGGGACTACATGTTTGTAAAGCTCCCATTAGATTAGAACAGCAAAGGACTTATACATAAATATAGTTAACCTTAGAGCTGGACAGATACCAACACTCATACACTGAGAAGTAATGGTGAAGTAGCGTGTCTGTGAGAACGCTCACGAGAAGACGGTGATGACGCAAAATTCCTGCCTTAACATACAATTCAGCGTTTTCAATGTCATCATTTTTGTGTTTACCGTTAACCCTAAAGCTCGATTCCTGATTGACATTAGATGACGGTGTATATGTTTACCGTTAATCACAACCACGGTGTTATACTTCACCCTACCTCACTAAATTACTGTCCATATTCATGTCATGGCTAAAAAAGAAAAAGCACAGCATCAACACTTTACTTTGTTTGGCCTTTGACCTTTATTTGCACAAATTGTGTGTCCGCTCACATTGTGTAACAAATCCTCCTTATATTTGTGAATAACCAAATATAGATCATAAGGTGTTTTTTTTTGTAGTCTGTAGTAGAGATATTTTTGATCGATGAGGATTATAAGTTTGATAAAAATGTTGAGTAACAATGGTAACATCTGTAGCAGGAACACACACATCTGGATCTCTGTGCATCTGCTTTCTGTCAACACGTGGTTGTCCATCAGTCCTTTTTTTAAGATCATTTTTCCAGCTGTCCCCCCCCCCCCCCCACACACACACACACACACACCCACACATTGATTTGTAACCTTCCTGCTTGAATTGGACTGCGGCCGTTCGATAGATTCAGATGTCTCATGTATGAATAACAAAATAAAGCATGGTAATTCACTGCACATGCAGCAGAGTGAAACTTTATTTAAACACCAAAAAGACTTTTTTTTTTTTTTTTTTTTTTACACTTCATTAAAGCTGGGTACGTGAAACCAGGTGGTGCATGGAGGTAGCTTAGTGGTAAACTGTGTCACAAAATCAGAGAAATGTGTAATTTTACACAATAGATCACACAATGGCACAATATCAAATATCCTCCTGAGAACCAGAGGGAAAAAAGCATTCTACAATTTCTGGTTCTCTGTAAAACTTCCTATTTGGAGCTAAAATAACAACTAACATTTTAGAATGTTACGAAAATGTGTTATTTTTAGAGCGGGAATTCAATTAAAGTATTTCACATATGAAGCTTCCTCAACTTTTTTGGTACAAGTTCCCTCTGCTCATACTTTGACCCTAAAATGGATTTGTTTTGTATTTGAACACTAAAGTTTGTGTCCCAGTGAATTGATAAAGTACACTTTGTTCCATATTTCTGTAAAAATCTAAATAGGTAAGTAGTAGAATAATGAGTGGATTTTTGGTAACACTTTAGGGAACACCTATTAACCATTTATTAGTTGCTTATGAAGATACATATTACATATTAATTAATAAATTAATTATTAGGTACTTATTAATGCCTTATTTTTATTAATGCCTTATTATACATTTAATGGCAGTATTGCAGTTTAAACAGGGTTAAGGTTAGGGACAACATTAACCCTGACCCTAGCATGTTGAGATTGTAATTCATATACAACAACTTCCTCACTTACTACTAATAAGTAATAATTCTGAGGTTATTGAGGGAAAACTCTTATTTAATGGCTTACTGGTTGTATAATACGGCCATGCAGATTAAGGCATTAATAATGACGATAGGTTAAATACTGACAAACACTTTTTCAAAGTTAAGATGTTGGACATTACATGACGTCATTATTTATGGTCATGAGCCGTATGGCAACAGCATTCTAAACCGAGCAGAGAAACACACACAGCAGGGTGAAGATAGCAGAATATGATCAATAATAGCAGGTGAAAACTTGCCTACTAACTAATATCAAGAGTATGAGTTTATGTATAAATATTTTTTTAATTACAGTTTGGAATAATTCATGTGAAATGTATAAAAACTGCACTTTTTCTTTAGGTTGTTTTCCGTTTTTGTCATAAATTCAGAAAAATTAGTGTAGACTATGGTAATAGTTTAGACTATATATATATATATATATATAGGTATAGAGTATTTAATTAAATATTAAATACTTAAGTTTCACAATTGTTATTGCATCAATCACTTGAAAATTAGATTCTTCATCTGAATGGCACTCCTCTGGTGAAATAAAGTTTCTTATTTTCATTAAAGTAGGCCTACAGGAAATGACTATGTTTATGAATAACATTTTTAAAATACCCTAACCCCGCTCCAAATAGATGTCCTTTCATTATTTTTCAGGCAGTTGACAACCCTGTCTGGGATAATAGAAAAACATTAGAGCGTAAAACTAAACATTTAACATTTAAGTATTTGTTCAATAAAGGAAATACTCGTTTAATAGAAAATACAAAAGTCTTTATTTCCCCACAAAAAATGTAGTTTTTAGGGCAAAGCTTTGAATGTAAATCTAATAATCGACTTATATGAATCAACATTTTGTCATTTCTAACAATACGTTTTATTTCACCTTAAAACTAGTGTGTAATATTTCAGATGAATATGTGATATATGTGATGTAGAAACAGGCTACTGGATAATCTTCAATGTAACATTTATATCGGAAAAACAGGAAAAAAAAGTGTCATGAATAGTGAGGCAAATAGTTTAACAGTTCAAATAAAATTTAAATAAATACTTGTGTTTATGTCATGTGATTGGAATGGGACATCACTCAATGCTCAACATGTGGGTTGGGTCACAAAAGCGGGTCGTTATTTCCCTCGACGTTTTTCTTTATTTGTTTTTGAGGCTGACAACAGAGAAGTAAAGTTATAGATTTGGAAAAATTAAAAGTAAAGTTTTTTGAGACAGAATAAAAAATAACTTTACTGAACAAGTGTTTTTTTTAGAGAATTTGAAAAGTTTTTCTCGGTTTGAGATAGCGGGTCCTAAATCCAGACCAGTTGACTAATGTTGTATTTAGTTTTGGCAACTTGATTGTTTAAAACAATATCAGTTCTGTACCCTGTTGATGTTTTTGCTGATTTCCTTTGCTTTTAAACGGTTTACTATCTGTTAGAAAGTAAAGATGCTTTTAAGCATAACATGTTGTCATTATAATTTTAGTTCTATGTTTAATAAAATAAAATTGTACCGTTTTAGATATCCTTGTTGAATATTGAACGCATTAATGCCCCTTATTTCACATATATTATACTCTGCATGTGTAATCAAAAGGCATGATGATTTTTTTTATTGTTTTTTTTTTTTATGATCAAGCTTGCATTTTGTTGTTTACAGAAATTTGACTAATTTCAATTTTTTTTTTTTTTTTTTTTTTTTTGTTAATAGTCTCCTAGTCTATCTGTAAAACCTTCACGACTCATCATCCATCATCTGACCGTAGCTGGCTCATCCTCATTTCTCTCCTTCTGGTTCCTTGGCAGCTTTAACTGGTAGCCTACAGTAAAAACACACAACATTTGTTCATCGATGGAAGAGGTTTCTCATCAGCACAGGTACTGTTGGTATCAGTCACTCACTACCAGAGAAGACTTCACTGTCTGTAGCTGAAAGAAGACTCTCCCTCCTTCCTCTGGACACACCATCTTCAGCTCCTCTCTGGACATCCCGAGGAGCATTGATCCGCTCAGCCCGCCCAGACAGCGCACAGTGCTGTTACACATGAGGAGAATTAGTCTGTTATTCAAACATATGGGCGAGTATTACTGGCTGCTTTTCATACTCAGCAGTAAATAGAGTAAAGGTGAAACTTGTTGAGAACATAATTATTGGGGCTATTCTTAAATGTCAGATCACAAGTTGATGTGAAAAAAAAATGACAAAAAAAAGCAGCATTTTCTGTCCACACAAGCCCACTACAGTATCAGTGACACCACGTAGAAGCTGTTATTAAGTCAGTGATGCTCAACATGTCTCCATTTTAATTAGTATTCCCTTAGAAAACCTAAAAAGGGGGAACTGTTTGAACCCCTTTCTACCTATTTCCTTTTGCCATTTTTTGCCCCTTTTTTAAAAAAAATTCTGTCAATTTCTTCAGACTTTAGCTCTTTTTGCCAATAAATACCACTTTTTTCCTTATTTCAGTCCATTTTTGCAAGTTCTTTTTGACATTTTTATCCAACTTTTGTCCTTTCTTAAAAAAATTTTTGGCCACTTTTTATCCAAATAAGCTAACTTTTGCCCAATAAACACCACTTGCTTCCTTTTTCCCTACATTTTGCCTCTTTTTGTTCAACATTTTTGCCCTTTTTCACAATTGTTTGCCAAATTTTGCCCATTTAAGCTACCATTTTTTAGTACATACCAGCTGGTTCCACTTTATTTGCCAATTTTTTGGCCACTCTTGACTGCTTTTGGCCAATTCTAGTCACTTTTTACTCTTTTCTGTCTGCCTCCACTCACACTTCAAAAAAAGTCCACCAAGATGATGCTTTAATGTTGCCCCTGACAATAAGGGTCTCTGACCCTAAAAACTAATACTAAAATACTCATAGGGAGGGTAGGTAATTTTTGAAAATATAGCATGAATTTGAATTTAGCATCCTCCGAGGGCTCCGCCTTCAAACTTACCTACCCTACCTTTAATCAATAAAGTAGTACAGCTACTTCGGTGAACAAGGACCGAGATCAACTGTACTTGTACTCACATTTTAGTGAATCCTTTATCTTCCAGCCAGGCCTTCACCTCTGTCGGTTTGGACTTCTTTGTCAGAGCAGTAGAAACCTCTGTTTCCTAAAAGCCATGTATACACAGACTCTCATCAACCTCCCTCTTTGGGACACGCAAACCTAGCTAGAACATGCAAACTCAACGCAGAAAAGTATCAGTCCCAGGCTGTGGTGGAAATAAAGTTTAAAGTTGATTCTAGTTGAAATCAAATTGACAGAGACGTAGGACGGCAGCTGTGGCTACACAAGCACCATCTCTCCACCAGTAAGACTGTTGGTTGAATAAAGACTGGTTGATGTAAAGCCATTTGAGCTTTTGAAAAGCCAATCTATATTATTATGGTTATTCATAAGTTAGAAGAGTTGCATGTGGGAATGTGTGAAAGAGTTCTCATGTTTCTTTCACACTGTAACAGTATCTAGTCTACCTCATCAGCTGGATTGGCAGCATCTCCCAGGACGTTGTTGGGCACAAAGCCTTCCTGGCCTCTGCCATTCCTGACTTTCCACCACTGTTTGGACATGTCCAGCACCTGTAGGGTTAAACCCAAACCACATGTGTGGTTGAAGACGTGTTTCCCTTAGAGCTGCTTCTGAAACCTACCTCTACTGATTCTCCTTTTATGACCGTCAGCTCCTGCTGGTTTCTTGAAGTGAAGTCATATTTGACCAACATGGAGCGCGGTCTGGACAAACCTGAGCTGAAAAGCAAATCAAATTCAAAACTGGCTGGTGTCAAAACTCATACAACCAAGTTATCTCACATGGGACGGAACAGAAAAATGCTGATTTTATTTTTATTTGAGATGTAGTTTCTACATTATTGATGACAGCGTGTGAATCCATTGAGATTTGGACTATGAGGAAGAAAAAAAACAGGTCACAGATATCTTGGTTCCTCCAGGAGGTTCTTAAGCTTGTGACCAACTTTCTCAAAAAATACAATGGAATTTGCAGGAATTTAATGCAATTGTTTGCAGGGTTTCAAATGTTCTAAAGAAGGGGTGTCAAACTCATTTTAGTTCAGGGGCCAAATACGGAGCAGTTTTATCTCAAGTGCGACACAGATTTGTAGCGGGAAATTGAGTTATTTCAACATTTTTGTGCCCTAGTTTGCACTTCTACGTATACATAAAATACCAAAATATGTAAGAAACTGACCATATCCCAGCAATAAGTGACACATATCAGTCCCAACAGGATCTTCACTTTAAATGTCCTCAATTTCGTGACCAATTTCTATTTAATTAAGAGTAATATTATGTCATAATTTGAGGGAAATTTAAGGACTTTGGAAAAAATTTTGAGTTTTTTTCATCAGTTTAACATTCAAAATGACTGCAATCATACAATATAATTAAGTACCAGGAAAACTGTGAGCCCCTGTAAATACTGATAAGTTTTATTTACACAATGATTCATGTTTTCTCTGACATTTTTACTTTCTCCTGCAGTCCGAATTGGATGCTCCAAATGACCGGATTTGGCCCCCGGGCCTTGAGTTTGACACATGTGTTCTAAAGGGACTGAGATTTCTTGAGCTAAACTAAATGTTTAAGTTAAGGTAAAATTGTATATATATATATTTTTTTTTTACTTTAAGTGAAAAGCTTTGAGTTTGACACAGCCGATATGAACAGCAGAGAAACACACACAGCAGGGTGAAGAAAAGAGAGCAAATAACAGCAGATTATGATGTTAAAAAAAAATGCCAGGAGAAAAAAAACAGAATTTTCTAAATTGGCTCGTAGTAAAAATGCAATAAAAACCATTATGACTTCTCTCTTTACTATGGAATCCCATTTCTGCCAGTAAAAAAAAACTCCAAGAAACTAGGAATATTAAAAAAAAAATCTTATGTCATAATTATGAGGTAATACAGTAAGTCATACTATCTAAGAGGTCTAAATGCTATCCCATGTGCCAAAGCTACAGTTGGAAGGGGCTGAGACAAATCTTTACAGGATATTATCACTGAAGACTACTTTCGACATTGGATTCACAAATTGTGAAATCGCAGTTGTTTTAAAGGAATCTCACATCAAAGTCTTTTGGTTTCAATACTTTACAATAGAGTTATTTAGAATCCTATCTTACCGTGACTTTCTTGGAGATTGTCTCGGTGGCGTTCCCTTGGGAGTTCTCTGTGCAGTGAGAAGTAAATGAGTTCTTTCTTTACTGAGCAGCACAGAGGCCACACTGGGTGGTTGATGGGAGGATTTACAGTACCTGTTGGGATGCAGACTGTTCACTGTCCTGTCCAATCCCTGCTTCACTGGACTCAGCTGCAGCAGATACCTCAGGAGGCTGCCAGCCGTCAAAGAACTGTGGATCGTACGTCTGTATGTCCTCATCTTCCTCTGGCCACTGAGTGCTGATAATAGAAATATCTGATTACTGCATCAATCCAAACTTAAATGCAAATGACTTTGAAAAAAAAAACATGTGAATTCTTGTGATAAAGTAATATTTTGATACAAAAGAACGTAGGCCTACTTTAGTCTAATTTAGAGACAGGAATCTGACTTCTTTAACTGTCTTCTAAAACATGGATTTTCTTAGAGGATATTATTATTATTATTATTATTGTTATTATTATTATTGTTATTATTAGAGGATATGTTGGGAAAATGCTGCAATGTTGCATAGCGACTAGCATTGGGGTCAATTATAATTATAATCGCGTAATTAATAATGAATTACAATTATGGTGTAACCATAATTGTAATTGTAATTTTAAAAAGTCTGTTGTTGTCACAATCATAATAAATTATAATTGAGTTCAGATAATTGACTTTGTAATTGGCATGGAAATTCTATAAAATTCTGTAAAATAATTTAGTACAGTTCTATGCACAGTTCTACACATATGTAGTTAACAATTATTCAATCTTTCCCACATTTTACTTTTGTTTTTTGTTACCCTGATGACCGAAAGCTTGGAAATTATTATATATTTTTTTTTACTTGCATTGATCAAGTGTGCAGATTTGTCTTTTTCACTGCAAAAATATTATTTAAGCTCAGGCACCTTTGGCAGATTTGGTCGCAATCATAAAAGATGCTAACAGAAAGCAGTAATTGAGGATGTAATTGTAATTGACTTCCTGAAGGTAAAAAATAATCATAATTGAACATGGATAATTGAAAACATAGTTATACATGAAAAATGTAATTGTGATAGCGTAATTGATTAATTAACTACGGATATGGAGTAATTATAATCAAAATTGTAATTGAAAAATATTTTGCCGTTGTGATCGTATTTGAATTGTAATTGAGTTCAGATAATTGACTTTGTAATTGTAATCATCGTGGAAATTTTATAAAAATGTAATTGCCAGATATGATTTGATTAAACGCAAAACAGTTTTATGGCTCACACATATGTAGCTAATTATTATTAGAATATGCGTCATATAAAGTGAATCTGTTGGTGAATCTTCACACTCATGCATGTGGTAAGGGTTAGGGGTTAGTGGGTGAGAGCTATGGGCTCTATTCTCCCGTCTGGACTTAAGCGCTCTTTTGCGCGCCTGTAGTTACGCGCTTCTCTTCCACGCGTATTCTCCGGTCCAGGCTGCTGACACGCCCACCGCACGTAAGGTAGACCAAAAGCGCGTATGTGTGAATGAAGGCGGGCTGAAGGAAAGGAGGCGGTGATGTCATTTTTTTGGGCTGTCTAGAAATCATAGAACCTGGAGTTTTCCCAACACTTGTCATTGAAATCCGTGAAAATGATAAAGTTCACTTTTAATTTGAAACGCCTTCATTGATGAACAATATAACAGGTTGATTTGATCAGATCAATGATCAGATTACTGCAGTGTGACTGAGGATCGGCCGCATTCTGTCAAAGTCACAGTTAAGATCTCTCTTCTTGATCATCATCATCATGGCTGTAAAGCGTGACTAAGTTAGATGCGCTGTAGATATGAAGAAATAACGCGGCCGCAGAGCGTCCTGCTTTAATACAGAGGGATGTTTGCAGTGAAACACAACTATTGGCTTGCATAATACGCAGTTTTAAATTTAAATAGTTTAAAGCGACCTGAGCTGAGCCTCATTAATATATGTGTGGAAACAGTTTGTGGTCCATCCTCATCTGCATATGACAGCTTGTTTCACTCTGTAGTGGATCAAACTGTTGGACATGTTTTACGTTGGACAATGAAAATAGTTGAGTCACTGTGACCAACGTGGACAGAAGTCTGCGTCCGTCAGAGTTTAAATTAATCGCGCAGCAGCAGCTGAGCGATCACAGCTGCTGCTGCGTGACGCACAAGTCCGTGTGGCTTCAATTGTAAGTAAGCCCATATTTCTAGTGCAATATAATGTTTCACCTTATCGGGGTGCTGCACTTATTCCAGGGTTAGAAGCGAGTATGAGGAAAAGGACTGACGCACACCGGAGCATGCGCGATTAGGCAGATTTGAATGGGAACACCCACAGTGCGTAACTGGGATGAAGGCGCGTAGTGACTGACTTAAGTACAGGGGGAGAATAGCACACTTTCTGACTTACGCGCATGGGAGAATAGAGCCCTATATGAATAAAAGTTATTAAAATCGTAATGGAACTTTAGTATTTGGGAACGTAATTGTAATTGACTTTCAGGGGGAAAATGATAAATCAAATGTATTTGTAATTGAGAAAAATGCCAGTTAACGTAATCATAATTGAATTGTAATTGAAAAATGTAACTGACCCCAACCCTTATAGCTACTATGTATAAATGTGGAACTTTTTTATTTTTATTTATGTTAGCTCATTTTTCATTGACCTGGAGATGCTCCAGGCGTCGCCCAGGGACTGCCAGAGCTGATCCTCTCCTTCAGTCGCCTCATCACTCATCAGACGGACAGTCTCAGGCGACAGCCGCGGTGTGACTATGCTCGGTGGCAGTGTGACGGCACAGTGAGACACCACCTAATGAGCAGAAAAGGATGATTAGAGAATATCTTAAACATCTACAGAACACTTAACATGTTTATGAACCTGGACGGATAATTGATTATAACCTAACAAGGTCATATACGTAACAAGGGATGTGTTTATTGCTGCTTCTGGATTTAAAAAAAAAAAAAATATATATATATATATAAATTCATACATCAGATTTAATGTTTACTTACAAAGGCCAGTGCAGAGAATAAAGAGTGAACAATTTCAGGGGCACTGGGATTACTGATGTGTCCATTAAGCAGGCCCTGTCATTGAAAAGAAGTTTTGTACCTTCAAAAAAAACATGAACAACACATTTTTTAGTGTGAGCACAATAATAAAGAACAAACCAGAAGGTTGAACCCATATTTGATTTTACGGAGATGCTCTGCAAACACCTGCTCTGGCGGCATGCCCTGCAACGCTGAAAACAGACAATTAGAATAACCTCTAAGAGATTAATTCATCACATATATTAGTTTTGTTTTTTTTTTTTTCAAACAACCATCTATGATTTTGTTAACCTTTTTAACTCACCTGCCACAGTCACAGCCAATTGACTTCCAAATTTTGTAGCAGTGCAGCGTTTTCTCCAACCTCAAATTACTAACGTCAATAACAACATCCATCTGTTTTCTATGCCCACTCCTTCCTGTACTCAGAGTCACAGGGGTGTTGTTCAACATAAATAACTAAAGATTATTTGCCTGACATGAACCCCATAGAGCAGGGGTGTCAAACTCATTTTCATTCAAGGGCCAAATACGGACCCGTTTGATCACAAGTGGGCCGCAAGTATTTATTTATTTTTTTTAACAATTTCAACATTAATGTCCCCAAATTTGCACTTCCAGTTATAAATTTGACAAAGTATAGAGGCACCAACAATATCTAAGCCATAAGTGAAAGATACTTAAATATCCTTTGATTTATTAATTTTTTACCTTTTTTTTTTTTTTTTTTTTTTTTTTTTTATTTGATTTGGGGAGATTTTGTGAAATAATTTGAGAAACATTGCAAGGTTCTGGGAAAAAAAATTGAGATCTTTCAACAACAATTTACAACTGAATTATTTGATAATTTACACAATGATTCATGAGTGGCCACACCAGCCTGTCATTGCCCGATCTTGTTAGGTCTCTGCGAAGCAGGTCTGGGCCATGTTACTGGTTAGTAGTTAAATGGGAGACCACTGAGAATTCCTGGTGCCACAGTGGGGGACAGTCACTCCAGTGGTATCTGTCATTGTGTCCTTGGGCAAGGCACTTCACCCACATTGCCTAGTATGATTGTAGTGTGTGAGTGAGTGTTGGTGGTGGTCGGAGGGGCCGATAATGCACCAGGGCTGTCTCGCTTCCGTCAGTCTGCCCCAGGGCAGCTGTGGCTACAATAGTAGCTTACCATCACTAAGTGCGGAGTGAAAGAATAATGCCTTAATTCTGTAAAGTGCTTTGAGTGTCTATGATAAAACACTTAATAAAGTCCATGGCATTATAATTATGTTTTCTTTGTCATTTTAATTTTCTCCTGCAGGCTGAATTGGATGGTCTGGAGGGCTGAATTTGGCCCCCGGGCCTTGAGTTTGACTTACAGTATGTGCCAATAAAGAATCTATGGGCAACTGTCAGGTGGGTGATGAGAGACACCAGACCCAACAATGTAGATGACCTGACGGCTGCTATCAAAGCAACCTGAGCTTCCATTACACCTGAGCAGTGCCACAGGTTGATCAACTCCATACCACGCTGCATGGACGCAATAATTCATGAAAAGGGAGGCCCAACCCAGTATTGAGTGTATAGAAATGAACATACTTATCAGAAAGAAAAACAACTTCTATTCATCTTATGTAATATTCCGATTTTCTGAGACTGTAAGCCTTAATCATCAGACTTTCAAGAAATAAAGGCTTGAAATATTTCCTTCTATGTGTCATGAGTCTATATATCATACAGTATAGGGGTTTCACTTTCTGAAAAGAGTGACAAAAAATATTGAACTTTTTCATGATATTATAATTTAGATCTACTGTTGATTTTCCCATAAGTACATTTATTTATGGACTTTGTTATTTTTCACCGTGTTGAATTTCCAGTTTGTACATTTTAAAGTTTATGTTGTACTTTGTTGGACTGCGCTCTGCTCTACCCCTGCATGCATCCTCCGCCTCCCTTTTCATTTGTCTCTTCATCAAATCCTCACTCTCCTCACCAACCTGTATGACACTCCAGGACAATGTCAAATAGTACAAATGATTCTGCTTGTCCAGTAAAATATATAAATAGATAAACACTTAAAAGTCACAGTTTATGCTATGGGGTGAAAAAATAATAGATAGAATGTTAATTACAATACAGTTTATAGAAATGTGTATGTTTAAAAAAAAAAAATATATATATATATATATATATATATATATATATATATATATTGAATTAACTCACCTTTTCCTTTCTTCTTTTTCTTCTTTTTTTTTGCATTCTTTGCATTGACTGCTGCGATTTCCCCAATGAAGATTTCTATGTCGTTTAAAATATGATTCAAAGTATCCTGTGATGGAAGCAAACTCCATGAACCTCACACATACAGCTCTTAATATAAATCTTAGCTGTTGATGTGGCTGATTTAGATTTGTGTTTCTTTTTTTTGTGTACCTTGTGTTGTGTAGACAAACAATTATCAATTTAGAAATATAATCAATAAAACTACGTATACCTAAAATGTAGGCCTCAATTATGGTGAAAAATCAACATTTATAATCCTGGTCTATCTAAAATACTACATTAACACTTTATTTATATATTTATTTTGTCTCGTTTGATCAATAGAAATTGCTCAAATGAACATTGAAACTAAATGTTGAAATGTAATTGATGACCAAATGTTCTGCGGAACCTCAAGGTTTTTACACATTGTGCGTCACATGGAGATTGTGCAGACCATTAGAGAGACAAATCATTTTTCTCATCTTTCTGTATGATTATGGGAAATTAAGTCAGATTTATTTTAATTATGTTGTATTGTTACACTTGTATTAGATTGTGCAAGATTTGGGGCCAGTACACGTCCCAACAAGGCTCAGCTGAAGATAGAATACAGTGGCAGTACGTATTCGTCACCATCTTTGTGTCTTTTAAACTCCGCTCACCACGTTCTTGTCCTGCTCTGTGTACAGCCGAGGAGGTTCCTCTTCATTAATGGAGAGGTGTGACATCCTGGTCTCCTCCTCATCATCATTGTCATCATCATCTTGAGGCAGAACCATTTCCTGTTCATTGACTTTAAGATAATCAACCCCAAAAAAGGAGAAAAGAACAAAGTAAAACCATTTGGGGCCATGATAAAAGTGCTCAGCTGTGTGGAAATGTGGTGCTGCAGCCTCACCATAGTCAGGAACAGCCCATCGCTCTACGGGGTCCACCTCTGTCTCCTCACTCACAGATGGAGTTGCTCTCCTACACAGTCAAACCCCCAGTGTTATTTTTATATATCATGGTAACAGCCTTCTCCTTAAACATGTGTGAAAGTTAAGTAGACATTTTTAAAAATGTCCCGAAAAACCTTACCTGAATAAACAAAATCTCAACTTAATATAATGGTTAAAAAAGGAGACTCAATAAATCTCACTAGAACTATTACAAGGAAGTCAAGTGAAACTTCAAAGGAACCATCAAAGGAAATCAGCAGAACTCCTCTGATGAAGACTGGCAGTTGACAGTCGAAACATGTCAGGAGATAAAAATCTACTGAAAAACCTTGTCTGAATACAAGAAACCTCAACTTAACATACTGGTGAAAAAGAAGACTAAATAAATCTCGCTAGAACTATTACATGGAAGTCACGTGAAGCTTCAAAGTAACCGTCAAAGTCGTTCGGCAGGACTCCTCTGATGAAGACTGGCAGTTGACAGTCGAAACATGTCAGGAGATAAAAATGCCGCGAAAAACCTTGTCTGAATATAAGAAACCTCAACTTAACATACTGGTAAAAAAGAAGACTAAATAAATCTTGCGAGAACTATTACATGGAAGTCACGTGAAGCTTCAAAGTAACCGTCAAAGGCGATCGGCAGGACTCTGATGAAGACTGACAGTTGACAGTCAAAACATGTCAGGAGATAAAAATGTCCTGAAAAACCTTGTCTGAATAAACAAAACCTCAACTTAACATGTGTGACAGTTACTTTAATAAAAAAAAAAACAGACAAAGCATGAGGGACTGATACTATAGCATACCTGTTGGTAGACTCCTTTCTCCTGCGTGATATTGCTTGTAACAGATTTCTTTCAATATAATCAGCCTGCAATCCAAAGCACTCAGCATCACTCACAGCTCTCAGGTAATCAAATCACCACATCTAGCTTAGCCTCACCCTGACATCCTCGCACTGGAACATCAGGACAGTGGTGGTACGTTTCCTCCTGGAGTTCACTGTCACAGTAAGCAGAGAGTTGAACCCTCCAACGTTTAGCACAGCTATCATGTCTTGAACATCATTAAGAGCCATGACCTCCAGTTCCTCCTGAGAAGAGACATCCAACATGTTTATGTTTACTTGTCTTTTGGCAGTGTGAGATAAGTTCCTGTTTGTAGAAATATTGGTTGATGGTGATGGATTCCAGCCCTGATGGTGCCCTTTCTTTGTGTAGTTTTATTCTGTCATTTTAGCTCCTGCAGGGCCCAGTTGTTCAAAAGGTGTAATCTGGATAAAAACTATCCGGATTCTGAAATCCCTTTTTTGTTATCCAGGATCATGTAATCCGTCTCAGTTTTATCCCAGTTGTTCAAAGCAAAGTAGGATTGGATCAGTCTGATCCAAATCCAAATTTTCAAGATCACCAAATCCAGATAATGTGTGCTCTGAATTAGACTGCATATCACATTGAAGGCCACTAGGTGCGTAAAAACAAACAAGTAGAATAGCCAGCATGGAGTAACTCAAAGTGTATTCATTTGAAGAAACAAAAAGAAAGCACAGAAAACACAAACATCCCATTTTCAATATCTTTTGACCAGCCAGACCATATCACATTCCATATTTCAAATTCAATCGTGAAACATGAGGAAAGCACACACACATTCAGCCTTCTTCTTCTGTGGAATGATCAGACATTTGGAGATGTGCTTTCAGAAGACGAATCTCAAGTTTGGCTTTGGTTTGCTGCAGTCTGGTTAAAGTAATTTGTTCCTCTGCCAGGCGAATCTGTACCTCTGCTCGTTCCGTTTCTCTTTTAAGAAGTGCCCTGTAGGCATCATCATCATCTTTGTTTGGCAAAGGATGTTTTAAGCCTCTTTAATTTCCTGTTGCAGTGGTAAGTGTCTCTACTTGTGCAGATCCACCTTTTCCAACTTCTTCCACAGTAACTGTACTGAGATCAAGGATCACCGTTACCGCTGCATCAGTAGGATCTGATTCACCTTTCCCTTCAGCTGTGGGCTCACCATCGCCTGCAACACCTTGAATCCCATGTACAGCTTGTGAATGCTCCCCTCCAATAATGTCAAGAACATAGTCAGTGTATTCACCTTGTCAGGCCAGAGCTTCAACGCAGAACCAGAAGGAGTCACAGTATGTCAGTGGAAGAGCAGGTCCTCATTGCTCTGCGTTTCTATGCATCTGGGTCTTTTTACCAAGTTGTTGGTGACAGTATAGGAGTGGACAAATCAACTGTGAGTAAGGTGGTGAAAGCTGTGTCAGTAACTTTGGCCAGCCTTTTCAATCAGTTTGTTTGTTTTCCAAGGGATGACCAGATTTCCCAGACCAAGTGCAAGTTCTTACTCTTGGGGAACATGCCCAATACTATTGGGGTTATTGATTGCACTCATGTGTGTATACAAGCCCCCCATGAGAGAGAGTGGGAGTACATCAACAGGAAGGGAAGGCACAGCATAAACATACAACTTGTGGGTGATGCTGACCTCCTCATCACAAACTGTGTTGTGAAGTGGCCTGGGTCTGTCCACGACGCACGTATCCTGAGGGAAAGCGCTCTATACAGAAAGCTCCAGACCAACCGACCAGATGGCATAATATTAGGGGACAGTGCCTATCCGCTCCTACCATGGCTGATGACCCCTTTTCTTGCACCGAACACACCTGAGCAGGCACGCTTCAACACTGCTCATTCCAAAACAAGGTGTGCCATTGAGCGTCTAAATGGAGTTCTGAAGAGGCGTTTTGCGAGTGGAACCCCAAGGTGTGTGCAACATAATAGTTGCTTGTATTGTCCTGCACAATATTGCTACAAAGCGGAATGTCCCTCTCTGTGATGAGGTTAATGATACACCTGCTGAGCCAGCTGAAAACGAAGACATACCTCCGACTTTTTCTCAGAATGAGAGAGTGACTGGTCATGCAGTGAGGGATGCCATTGTCAGAAACTATTTTTGAACAATGATTTTTGGATGTGTCTGTGAATATTAAGTTTTTAATTAGAATTAGAATTGAATACTCTTTTGTTTGATTTTTGACAGCTATTGAGTGGATTATTTTATTTCTACATTACTGGTCTGTGATGCAAAGTAGTATAAAATGTCAACTGTATGGTTTGAAAACTAGGTTAAAAAATATCAATACATAAATGTATATTTACAACACTATGAATGTTAATTATTTGACCAGTTTGAATTTAATTAAAATTGCATTTTGTTCCTGAAATCCCCCCTGAATCCTCCCAACTGCTGGGATCAGAATAATCCTGTTTTTTTGATCAAAGTTATCCCGATCCTACTAAAAAGTTGTGAACAACCCAAACTGAGGGTTTTATCCAGATCAAAACCACGATTGGATTACGTGATCTAATCCGATCTCAGAATCCATTTTTGGTTTTGATCAACCCATTTTCAAGATTTAAACCAATCCATTATCCAAAATCCGATCGGATTACCTTTGAACAACTGGGCCGTGGTTTATTTTGTAGTTTCTTCCAGGCTTTGTGTCTCTAGTTACATCTTGTATATTGCTCCACCAATTTTTGTCTGTGTTTAAGTGCAGAAAGTATGAATAAATCCCTTTGCTCTCTCAGAAATGTATTCCAACTCCCTGATTGCCCTTCCTCACTATTTAAAGTTTGCATTGTCTGCATTCTCGGGGCCTGATTTCCAAAAGCTCTGTGTGCCTGCATTAATCCACTAACCGGGCACACAGTTCATTGCTTCTTTCAAGCATGCAAAATAACATAAGAAGTTCATTTGTCACTTTTGCCTCTAATGATTGTGTAATATGCACATCTCTGTCAGAATGTTCATAATATTAGATGGAGGGCAGACAGATTTATTTAGCAAATTCAATCTGGTTTTCCAAAGCTGATAGTGGTGAATGTTTGTGTGCGTTTTTTCTGCACGGTTGACAGGCAGGCCTTAACAGCTTTACTCACAGGTGGCTGCAGTTATTGTTGGAGAAGGAGAGATACGCGCAGAAGAAAAAGCTATAGAGATGAAATATCTTTTCTGCTTGAGTCAGCAATTGAAGAACGATTCGACCAAACTCTCAGCCCTTTGTTCTTCTTCTTTTATTTGCCCTTCTTGTTTTCCCACATTGACTTTTTCTCAGACAGCCTCCCATATTGGGTTTCTCCTGCTTATTTTCACATTTGTTTGTATTTTAGGATGTTTATTCAACTGTCCCACTAAAACTTCCCAAAAATTATTTCCCGCCTGTTATTGTACTTCCCTGTTCTCTTGAACATGGAGTTTATTTTGGATTTTAATTTTAGTTTTTCTTCAAAAACATGCTTTTTGAAGACGTTTCCTGCCTATTCCTGTCTCCTCTGCTTTTGGGTCCCACTCCAACTCCTGTTGTTGTTTTTCTTTACCTTGGTTTGGATGTCGGTGAGCAGCAGGTAGTCACCGCGCACCTCCAGCATCATCTCCTGAGCCCACACACGCCCCATCTGATCCAGCAGCTTCAGACGCTCCACACAGTCATGCACACTTATCAGCTCTTTGCCGTCCAGTTCACAGCTGAACAAGTGCTGCAACAACCGTGGATCACATTCACCTTTATACGTAAGTCTCAGCTGTATGATGAATGTGTGATAGCTTACCTCCACTCTGTACTGAAACTTGTCCATCATCTTGTTCACTGTTGTTACGTACTCCTTCCTCTGCACTGTGAAAAAAAACAAAAAAAACCTTGAGTTTTTTCTGCTTTACACTGATTAAAGACCTTAGCAGGGTTTACTTACAGTAAATTGACTTTGCACTTGGTCTTGACAGACCTGATGCCTGTGATGACACCTCATCCAGGGTGGAATATCCACTGTCATGGAAAACAACAACATCAGCAATCAATTTGTGGATAACAGATCAGCTGAGGATGAAGTTATTGCTCAATAAACAGAGACTCATGGGATATACTCACTTGGACCGCATCGATCCTGAATAACTGCTGGTGTCAAATTCATATGGACTGTTTCTTCTGAACATACTGACCCAACACACCTACAGAATAACACAACAACACACACAACATCTGACAATCAACTGTGTGTGTGTGTGTGTGTGTGTGTGTGTGTGTGTGTGTGTGTGTGTGCGCGTAATGTGATGCGCCTTGTGATAAGATGTCACCTGCCCAGGGTGTCCAACGGGTGCAAGGTCTAGGTTTTATACATGACACAATTTTCCGCTTAAAAATATAGATCTAATTTTATCAATAATAATAATAATAATAATAATACATTGTATTTCTATAGTGCTTTCATAGACACTCAAAGTTTACATAAACGAACAGTACATCAATAAATGAGACTTTGATGATACAATCACCTTGAAGTAATAATCACTATTTACCAATCCACATAGCCATTAAATTTAGCATTTTAAAAAAAGAAAGATAGGTGATACCACCCCAGTTATGATTTAAGGAGATATGATAACATCGTGCTTCGTCCTCACCGTCTGTAATGATGTCCTTTTCCTCACTGAGCCTTCACATTTAGAAACAAAGATGTTCTCGGTACAGAATTAATGTTCATTGTAATAAGCTCTTACCTTAATTTCTCTGCTGTTTAATGCTGCTGTTACTCCTTCTTGTTCTTGATGAGTTCAAATTCAAGTCATTATCCGATCCAGCTACTCAACAAGATACACCCAAGAAGACTTCCTGATAAAAGAGAGGGACAAAGTCCACTGGTAGGATCTGTGTGATCAGAGGAACAGTGACAGTGGAGGTGGTTCATGGCAGGGTGTGAGATCTTTACTGTTCATTCCATGTGACCAAAGGTTGGAACGCATGTAAATAACCTCCATCTGATATGTTTTCCAGGTCTTTGATGATGATTAGCTGTCAGCTGTCATTTTTAATCTTCCTCATGGGACACAATCTAGGTATTAAACACATTTCATTCTTCTATTTTTACATTCTGTCCTCTCTGTGTGTAGTGTACATTTTAGATGATCACTCTAGGGAGTAATCAACTTTTTGCACATTTTGTTATGTTACAGCCTTATTCCGAATCATATTAAATCCATCAATTTCCTCAAAATTCTACGCAAAATAACCCCATACTGACAATGTGAAAAAGGTTGGGGTTTTTGGTTTTTTTTTTGCAAATTTATGAAAAATTAAAACCAAAGAAATCATATTTACATAAGTATTTACAGCCTAGGCCATGAAGCTTAAATGATCATCATAGAGAGGTATCTACAGCTTAAATGGACTCCACCTGTGATAGCGTCAGTTGATTGGACATGATTTGGAAAGGCACACGCCTGTCTATATACAGTAAGCTCCCACAGTTGATAGTGCACGTCAGAGTGCAAACACAAGCATGAAGTCAAAGGAATTGTCTTTAGAACTTTAAGACAGGATTGCTGTGAGGCAAAAATCTGAGGATGGATGCTGAAAAACATCTGTAATTTTGAAGGTCCAAATGAGCACAGTGGCCTCCATTATATGAAAATGGAGGAACCATTCCTAGAGCTGGTTGAACTGAGCGATCGGGGAGAAGGTCCATGAGCCCCATTCACACGGGATAAGTATTATCTGGGGACCACATGTGATAAATAAATGACCCCCCATCGTCTGCTTTTCATGTGGCGCCTTCGCACAGTATAACCAAAGCCTGAGATGTTGCTGAAATGTACGGACATCTCCCGGATATGATGTCAACGCGCTGCGTAGCATTTGCTCACATTGTTTCCAACATGGTGGGCGCTAAGAAGAAAATTGGCACTGGACGCGAGAAGAAACCTAAAAATTAATAAGAAAATAGATAAACATGCGTCCCGGAAACAAAACAACGCATAATCACGCATCAGATCCCGCCCATTTCTGTTCAAATCACAGAGACCTATTCGCATTGGATTAGTATTATCACAGGATCTTGGAGTTCAGCAAAATATAGAAGGTAATTTGCGGGGGAATTTTTACTTTACAAATTACTGACATGGCCGATTCACACCGGTTTAACATCACTGACACTGACATGCAAATATGGCTTTAGTCAGGGAAGTGAACATTTTCCGGATGCACTGTAATATCCATTGACATGTGAGCATCACCTTTTTGGAGATTTACACCATACAGCATTCAGTATTATTTATTTCCTCACTCATAGAGAGATAATGGTGAAATAACATTTCAATCTCATGTTTTAGCACTTAGTTACACATAATCCAGTTCTTTTGATTTTATTACATTATTGCACTTCTTTGCGTAATCCCTACGTCACAGTTTGTCAAATATGTCGACCTCCACAAGCGTGAGTTTAAGGTGCTTTTTATGGCTACAGCTTCGAAATCACCTCTCATTCCTATTGGTGAAGATTATAGATAATAGAATTGATTCTAAATAATTAAATAAATGGATATACATTTGTATAAAATGTATTTGATCAAACAGTTTAAGGTATTTGTTTTTGCTCCAAGGAGGCTGAAAATCACAACAAAAAAGTAGAATTTGATGTTTTTTCTCAGAATATACAATTAGAGGCGTATGAGTTTGTAATAATACAGAGCCTCACACTTGATTGTGAAGGTTAGCTAATTATCTGGTTTTCTATAGCGCCTCAGGACAACATTAGATTCAGGGAGAGCTGAAACAAGCAGGATTGGGGCTCTCCAGGATTCCCTGATATTTTGCTTTCTCTCAGCTCCCCTAAGAGATCAGTCTGCATTGGAGTGGATTTTTACTTTAAACTCATGACAATCATTCAAAAACAACTAGTTTTGGAATGTTTTATTGAGAATATGATAAACATGCAGTATAAAGTTACATTCAATAAGTCAGTAAAGCAGTTCTGCACCCAAAGTGCTAAACAAAAAACTATTTTCAGAAACAATCAGCCTTATGGGACAGCATTTTTCAGATAAATGACATGAAAACAAAAATATGTTGAAAAAAGAAAAACTAGACAGTTTGCTAGTTTTTCTTAAATATGCATCAACTGAACTGGAAATGTGGATGATTTCATTTTTTCCAATGCAACATTAAATGCCAAAAGTTTAAAACAGCTGAACAAAAAAAAAGGCTGCTCTGACCTGTGTTGGATATATTAAGCACAGGGCCGTGTCTGTAATTCATTAACTGTGTTAAATGTTCCTCTGCAACAAACAGGACTTTGACCTGACGTCTGTCAACACGTCCTGCTCACAAACACTGAGAATTAAGGATTGAATTTACATATGCTTTAATAGAAAAATACACATATACACGGCAAGCTTAAAAGCATGTGACTCGAGCAGAATATTGTGCAGGATTACATAAAAGCACTATGGTACTTATTTCAGAGGGAAATATACAGATATTGTACAGTATTGCAGTTT
The DNA here is from genome assembly GCF_900634775.1 of Gouania willdenowi. Taxonomy (NCBI): domain Eukaryota; kingdom Metazoa; phylum Chordata; class Actinopteri; order Blenniiformes; family Gobiesocidae; genus Gouania; species Gouania willdenowi. The sequence goes on along the minus strand of NC_041048.1, from coordinate 19,094,888 downwards.
CACTGAGCCTGGGCGATGTTAAGGCCTGAGCCGGGGGGCAGCACCCAGCCATCGTGGCCCTGGTGGGTCTGCAGCAGGCAATAGAGAGACTTTAGGTGGGTAACTATGTTGTCCTTGATGTCCGGGATTGAAATCTGCAGGCGAACGCTGCTGCTGTCAAAAGATCTTGTGCTGTCTCCAGAAAACATCTCACAGATCATTCGAGCAACGACAGGGATGACCTGCAACATGTATGAGGGAATGAACATGAGTCAGGGAAGACAAACCATATACTCTAACAGGGTAAACCCAAACCCTAAAACAATTTCACTTTTATCCAAAGTGATGTACAACACAAGCAGTTAGGGTTAAGTTAGGACTTGCTCAACATCCCATAGTGATGGCCCAGCTTGGATTCAAACTAGTGACTACAGGCCAACTACCATAACGCTACCATCAGCCACCTTTTCCACAGGATAGTTGAAATCCTTCATTTTTTTTTTTTTTTAAACAGACTTGTTATGTAAGATACGTAAAAAACGTTTAAATATTAGAAGCATCTTTGCCATTAGAGCGCAAGATCATGACTTTATAAAGCAGGAAATAAATTATTTGACCAACAATCTCAGAAGTTGGAAAGAAAATTGTATATAGCAGTTATTTGTGATTTCATAAAATAAACCATTTACTGTTATGTCCTCACCTGAACCATTATCAGTTTCCTCTCCCGGGGACGACCATCAGGCCACTCCTCTCCAAAGCACAAGCTGATCTCAAACTGAGGAGGTTGTGTTGTCTGGCCACGCTGATGAGCGATCACACCTTCAAATTAAAGACATCCAATCATAGAACATGTTCAGCTCTGCTTCCATAGGGCACAGATGTTGTTAGGATGGAAGAATGTAGAGGGGGAAATGAAACTCACCACCAAGAAAGGATTCCAGACCGAAAAGTTTGACCTTCCTTTGTCGCTCTATGAGGTTGGGAGCTGCGCTGTTGGGCGCACACGGGCCAGACCAGTACACCTTACACTGACAGAGACGCACCGCGTAGATATCATGCCCGTTCACCTCCAGGACCAGGCCCCGGTCCATCACATCCAGCAGGCGGTTGGTAAACATTCTTTGCTTGTCATTGTTGATGTGCTCAGTGCTTGGGAATCGCAGTTGCTCCAGGTTCACGGGTCCAAACAGCTCCTCCTGGTTGGTCATGGGTCCCAGGTCTCCATAGAACAGCCTGCAGCCCTGTGGGTTGCTGACAGTCACAGAAGGACATATCTCCTTCCCTCTGTACAGGAACTGCACCTCCAGGTCAGTCACTGGAAAACACAGTGGACACATTTTAAATAAAAGAATTGATTCCTTACTTTCATTACCTATTGACGTTGGCAGTTCTTGATATGGTTCACAGCTCAACTAGTCTGGGACACTGATGTTCTATCATTCCATCCTGTCCTGTTCTTTCTGTCCACTAACCCCACTAGTCAAAGCAGATGACTGCCACCTCTGAGCCTGGTTCTGCTGGAGATTTCTTCCCTTTAAAATTGAGTAGTTTTTTCTCCCCATTGTAGCTGATGCATGTTCATGTGGCTTTGTTGTGGTTCTTCTTAAGAATTTTATATTTTGATAGTGCTTCAAGATTACTATTGTTGAACTGAATGACATATTCAAGACTTATATAGCCTCAAAAGTAAGGGTAACTCCAATTGTTAGACCTTACTTTCTAACTATCCTGGGGCAACGAGTGGCTTTCTTAACATTTCATTGTTCTAACAAGCAGAAATAGCTCAGTTATAGGTTCAACATTCTGGTCTCAGTTGCACAGTGGTTGCCGCAGAGGGTGAACGGTGAACACTCACTAGGGAGGGAGCTGATCCATGTCTCAGGAGAGGCAAACAGGGTGTCTGGAATTGGAGGATGCATGGAGGGATCAGGCAGAGGAGCAGGAGACATGTCCACCATGGGCGTCTGATGCATTTCCACATCTACGGGTTCCTCTTTGGGCCAAATCTTAACAGGCTCTTCTTTAGGCCACACCTCATTTGAAGGAGGGCAGCTCGGGGGCTGCATCGAGGACTCTGAGCCCATTGGAGACCACATAATAAGAGGGGAGGGGCTGGTGCCTAAAAAAGACAGAAAGGAAATTATTTCATCAGTCAACAGCACAGTGTATGTAACAATGACTGAGGAACGGCCTTTCACCATTAGATGGATATGGAGGAAGAGACTCTGGTGTATCAGGGACATCTTCCTCACCACCATCATCCTCATGAGGAGTCCAGGAACCAGCATCTGAGGAGGCTGTGAGGGGAAGACACCATTAAAAGGCATTGTTTACAAAGACATCTCCTTCTAAACAGCTCTCACATACCTTGGTTACTGAGGGGCTGAGGGATGTCACAGACGTTGTAAATCTTCAAAGGATTCATGGGGACTTCTTTGGTGCCATCATAGACCAGGTGGAATTCTCGGCTTTTGTTCAGGGCACATCGAAGCTGCGCTTTCCACTTGGCAGGATCAGGTTCATCCACTCCTTCTTGATACTTCCCAGTCTCCACAGCCCACGCCTGGAGGTTACGTATACATTATGTGAGTTATGCTAATGATACACCTATTTGACTGCCATCACACACACGCACAACACTTCAGCAGGCCCAAGAGTAACTGTTGTGTGCATTTAATTTAAATAAAACAAGATATCTTTTAACGCAAAACATTCTATGGTGGACTTCTGAAAATCATTACTGAAACAATAACAAATAACTGTTGGAGCCTTTAGTCCTTATTTATCTCCTGGCTATCAAACATCTAAAATTTCTGCATAGTACATATGGAACAGAATTATGAGAAAAGGGTATAGAAGTCGCATTTTCAGAAACTTCAGAGTACTCATAACCATCAACTACTGTAACAGCCTAGAACCAAGACGAGAGAAAAGAAGACTGCTGATGTAAATTGTTCTGTAAAACAAAAACTGGTTCAATTTTTTCAGGAAAAAACAAAAACTGGTTCAATTTTTTCAGGAAAAAACAAACTAATGCATTATAGCCCATTTAAAAAATAACCCTCATGAATAATGGCAAATCTTAAAAAACTAAAACTTGATAGCCTTTATTATTAAAAAGGAAATGCACAAAATCTACTATGGGTTGCTATTAGCTAAAAATAAAAATATAATAAAGTCAAACAAATTATCTAACCAGACAGAACTAAAACTACATCCCCCGACCCACCACCTATTTACAGCCCATTCACCAATGTTTGCATCAAATCTACAATATCCGGGCTTCAATCAGACCGTGCAATAAAAAGACAGGAACTTAACCACTAAGACCACCAAAAGTTCTGCCCGTTTGTGCCTAAACACCACAAATCCCCAAATCCAACAGTGCACAAACAAAAGTAAGCCAGCGTCTTAACAGATGTGTAAAATGATGTTTCTCAGCCAAGAAGACTCAGTGCTGGGCCAAAATCAAGTAAAACTAAAGCTGCCATCATAGAAACCATCAAAAGAGGAAAGACAAATTTAACAGTACTAAAGCAACAGCAAAGACTAGCAAACAAATCCAATGGCACAGGATCAGACCAAATGCTACTTTGGTGCAGGGGTTCCTGAGTTCGGACCAGGTTCAACCTGAAAGTCCGGCTCAGTTAAACTGGGATCTAACTAGAATGGGTGTTTCATCAAAGAAAAACACCTCAGTTGCCATGGTGATAAGCCTGCTCCCTGTTTACATGCTGAAGACACTCATGAAATACAACACTCAAAGATTTACATGTGAAAAAATGACTCTTAAACTGTTCTCCATAAATGTTCACACCATCCATAATTTTTTGTGTCGTTTAAAAGGAAACTAAACAGAACATAATTGGTTTGATTTTAAATTGATACAAATTAAATGTTTAAGTTTGTGTTTTCAATCAGTAGCAAATATGCCTTTATAAGGACATGTGTATCCATCACCTCCATTTACTAAGGACAACAATTCATGAGGAAGCTCTTATGTGACAGAGGTATCTGAGGGGAGAAGGTGTTCATGGTCAAGGCAGACCCTTAAGATTCCCTATAAACAGCATCACTTTTCCAGGGAAGCTGCAGAACGTGTGCGCTGTGCGGCATCACATCCAACACCACAGACACCCCCCCTGTTCATATAAATGTAATATTTAATTCCAAGAAACTATTCAAAGCACTCACAAGTCTCAAATTACACCTTATTTAACTGTGATTTACTGCATCATCATTCTTTTAAATGCCGACAGGCAAAAAAAAAAAAAAAAAAACGGTAACTACGCATCCAACCCACACGGATGTGTATCTGATCATACATGTTTCATTTGTTGATAAATTGGCAAAAAACCACCAACATTAAACATTTAACATATTTTAAAATGAAATTCATTGCTGCCCAGTAACAATTGACATCTCATCCTCTTCATCTCAGCATTGAATCCTATTGAACGATTACTCAGAGTAAAATCTGCGGTGCATGTGTCCCTATGTGTCTGATCAGTAAATCTGATCAACGCCTCGGGTCTACTGAAGAAAAGAAAAGAAAAAAAAAATCACTTAAACAGCGACAGCTGGCTTGTCTGAACTACTGCTATTCAAGCTGAGAAGAGTCTGTTAAAATGGAAAAAGCCAATGTGGGCTTAGGTAAATCAAGTTTAAACAGTAACCCTGTTTATTTTAAGCACACCTATGAAATATCCCCATAGTTCATCACACCTAATTGGAAAGGGTAGCCCGTAATTACCCTTTCTGTAGAGCTGCATGATTAATCATTAGGTCCAGGTGCAACAAAACATTGAATCAAAGACAGAACTAGAGCAGCCCTGCAGTATAATCAGATAATTAAAAGAAACACAAAGTAACTAATAAAAAGCTAAAACAGAAACAGAACAACAGAGACAAAAAATAATTCGGAGACTCTAGTCATATTGGAGGTTAGAACGGCCACTGGGCCAAACACAGTGACCTCCAAGCTCTAAATTACCCAAAACATATAAAAAACTAAATCAAATGTTGATTAACATAAAAACACTAAACCAATCCAGCAAACACTGACATAAGCCACAGATAACTTACTTAAAGTCCTCTACATGGAAGGAGGGGGACAACCTCTCCTCTCACTCTCTGCCTTCACACTTATTTTCCTCCTCTTTACCTGAGTGATGATTCAGCTCAGGTGTGTAGGTGCAGTGGGAGGGGAAATATGGGCCAACAGAACCTACTCAAAATCTTCCTCTAAATCTGGGGTTCTAGATCCTACTGTGAGAGGGATTTTTTTCTGGGGATGGACTGGAAATCTGTTACAGGTATTCTCAAGCTTTCAGCTTGAGTTAACCAGATCGTTAACTAAACTTCTGCAGCATCTGACCATTCATAGCATAGGTCTAGCATATGAAAGGATGCACTCAATACACAGAGTGTAAGCTCAAAAGTAAGACTAGCATAACAGGAAAACTTCCTAATTTACCTTATTAATCACCCCCAACTCTGGGGGTGGCTGGTAACCGTTAAATATAGGAGACTTAAAATAATCAAACCTTATAAAATGTTGGAAGTGTCTGCTAGTACGTAATACGTATCCATATACCGGCATTCTATCTGTACGTACGAAAAATGACCAGAAGTCACGTGACCATTCCATGCGGTTAGGGTTAGTTAGTCCGTAAAGTAGTTTAGGGTTATGGTTAGTTAGTCCGTAACGTAGTTTAGGGTTAGGATTAGTTATTCCGTAACGTATCTAAGGGTTAGTTAGTTAGTCCATAACGTAGGTAAGGGTTAGTTGGTCCGTAACGTATCTAATGGTTAGTTAGTCCGTAACGTATCTAAGGATTAGTTAGTTAGTCCGTAACGTGGGTTAGTTAGTTAGTCCGTAACGTAGTTTAGGGTTAGTTAATCCATAACGTAAATTAGGGTTATGGTTAGTTAGTCCATAACGTAGTTGACGTAATAATACAAACGAAAGTACAAGTGCGTAGCGTCTCATTGGCCGTTGCGTATTGGACAGAATGCCGGTATATGGATACGTGTTACGTATTGATGACCACTGCCCAAAATGTTTTTGATCATCTCAAATGTCTGCCAGACATCTTTAATCAAAGGTGTCCTGCTTGTTTTAGTTCAAGGGGCCACATCCAGGTCAATACATTAATTTCCAAATCTTGCTATGTACAGTAAATTAACTTTCCATTTCTTGGATTATACAGCAGAGTTGGTAGATAATGATTATACTTGTATATTTGTATTGTATTTTTCATGCATATTTGCATGACAACCATATATTTAGGTGAATCCTGATTATTCATATTTATTAAATGGTGTTAATATAATCCTTGTCTTGCTCTCTATGTTTACTTATAAATATAATAATAATGGCTTGGATTTATATAGTTTTTTTTTCCAAGAAAACTCAAAGCAAGTTACAGAAGCCATTATTCATTCACACCTGTAGTGGTAAATATGTATCCTTTGTTTGTGTTTCTTTTCACCTTTGTTAAAATTCCATACTTGGAAGCACAGTAACAAAGTAATTTCCCTCTGGGATTATTAAAGTAAGTCTGATTCTGAAGAAAAATGAACAATGATTAGGAATTTAACATACAGGGTCTTTACAGAGGTAATGATATCCATCCATCCATTTTCAGACCCGCTTGTTCCTGTTTTTCAGGGTCACGGGGGAGTACTGATATTTCCTACTCAAGTAGAAGTACTGTTACTTGATTGAAATTCTACTCAAGTACAAGAAAGTCATACATAAAATACTCAAGTACAAGTAAAATGTAGCTCAATTAAATAGTACTCAAAGTAAAAGTTATTAGTTATTTTCACGACACCCCCACATCTATGTTTGGTAATAAATCTTGCCACGGTTCCCTTGCATACAGTAAACATCTCATGTATAAACTTAAAAAGGAAGAGACCAAATATTGCACAACTGGAACTTAATTTATTATCTACAAAGGCATCTGTATAAAATAAAAGGTTTGTCAAAATATACAATTATGAAGAACACCATTGAATTCAATTAAAAATAAAAAATAGGTTGTTGCTATCGGTCCAGACCTGAACCTCAGACCATCCTGAATATAGTTCCGGCACTTCCTGTGCACATGCATTCGCTGCTGGACATGTGTCCTTCTCACTATAGTTTTGTCAGTTTTATTTTAACCCTAACCCTATTCTATTTCTTTTTTTTTCAAATACGTATTTTTAAAAGTGGAATTTTCTGTGTTAAATTGAAGAAAAATAAATCCCTAACCCAGGAAATACCCTAAGATGTTTCTTCTTTGTATATGTATTTTTAAAGGTGGAATTTGCCACGTTAAATATATTAAAATGAAAAAAAAATGTCAAGAGGGATTCGAAACCACATCAGCGGAAGGAAACGTCCTTAAATCTGACGCCTTGGCTATTCTAACACGGTATTAACACAGGCACATTACGCACACATTATTTGTCTGAGGTCTGGGTCCGGAACTATAGACAATTTGTAAAAAAAAATTCTCAGGCTCCAAGTATAGCTACATTTATGAACTCTGAAACTTGGTCGGCTGTGGTGTGATGCATTTAATTGTTGTCTGGTCATTTCATTTTTTGTAGTTTCACAATGTCAGTTATTCATTTTAAAACAAAAATAATAATAATTTACTTAGTAGTGGTTGGGTGTAGAAATGGAACTAATTTTAAAACATACTTAAGTAAAAGTAAAATTACTGATTTGGAAATATACTTTAATATAATATACTTTATTTGTAATCCAATACTTTCGCCTCTGGTCTTTAAGTTATTAATAAATGCTCATTTTAAATGCTCTTGATTTTAAGCTGTTGAATGTTTTCTGTTGCACTTTTTGATCGTGTAAAGCACAATGTGTATGAAATGCGCTATACAAATACAATGCCTATAATTCACAGTCGGATTCGTGCCCCCCTTAATTACTAATGTGCAACAGTAACTGAGCATTTATTTATTTACGTATTAGGCGGACAAACCCCAGACTTCCCGGAAACAGCTGTGTTGTTACCTTAAATATGGTGTCTTCGTCCTCGGGCTGTGGTGTGTGTCTGGTGGCGTGTTTCCACGGGATTCTGAAGCGCATAACGTCCCGGTTGATCCACTCCAGTCCCGGGTATCGACCGCTGTCCACCTGGGACACCAGCCACGGCTTCAGCCGGACACGGCGGGGGGTGACGGACATCCTGACACAGACACACAGGTGATAATGACGTAGGAGAAAAGTTTAAAATGTAGGTGTGTTCCCTGAAGCCCTCCGGGTCTGGTTTTTCTGAAGCTCTTATAGTTTACAGTAGATAAACACATTCTATGCGGTCTTCTCTATCGACCCACTATACCTTTATGAAGCCCGACATTTATGTGTGAGAGTGAAAATGAGGTTAACAGAGGGTGAACGCACATACCTGTTTCAAAGCAGGAAGTGGGAAAGGTTTGCGCCTCGTCGGTCAGCTGCTGGGAATCAAACCTCACACTTTCCGCAGTGCGGCTTAACTCCTGCCTCCCACTGAGGACTCCTTCCACCTGTAAACACCACAGACACAGGACGAGGAGAGGAGAGGAGAGGAGAGGAGCTGACGGTGGTGGGAGAGCTAAAGTATGTCGTAGCTTACCCCCCTCCCCACACACACACCTCACCCCCCCCGCTCACCGAAACTCAGGTACGTATGACGTCACCACTCAGACACACCTTTTCCTCCTTGAAGAAAGTCTCCGATTCTTTCAGTGGGATTTAGCATAATGCTAATTATCATTAGAGTGAGCTATGAGTCAGCTCAAACATTTCAAATAGTATCGTTGTTAATTATTTCATTTTAACTGAACATATATCAAGATTAAAAAGCAAAATAAACAACAACAATAATAATGATATTAATAATTAAAGCGTATTTGATAATCATCGCATCACAGATAGTTATTAATTTTAATTGAACATATATCGAGATTAAAAAAACATAATGACAATAATGTTATTAATAATAATAATAAATGAAATCATTTTTGATAATCAAATTACACTTTGATATGTTCATTCTTTAGTTTTCTTTAAAATAACTTTAAAATGTCCATTATTTACTTGATATTCTAATTAAGTAATCAATAATAGAAAAGTTTTGGTGGTAGAGTTGAGGATTTTAGCATGAGCAGGTTTTGCTACAAGTTAAAGTTGCTTTTGTTGGCTCCCAGAGTTTGTCCCACTCCACTACCTTCAGCCTCCTTTCATCGTCATGCCTGTTCATCTGTGATTGGTTCTCCACAGCATCCAACTCAATGAAAACATGAATTATCAGACCATAACCGTTAACGTTACATACAGAAATCAAATTATGTTTTGCTTGTTTTTCTGTCATTTTCTACATTTCTGTTGTCCTATTTTGTGTGTGTTTTTTTTTTTAGATATTTTGTCTATTTTTGTTGTCTTTTTGTGTACTTGTTTCAAGGCCACTCAAAGTTGGACAGACGGCCACATGTGGCCTGCGAGCCTCTTGTTGACGATGTTTGGTTTACTTGATTATCTTGACATTTCCCTTGATTCCAGATCTTGGAAAGTATGGGTCCATATCACTTATTCTGCACTACAGAACAAATCCATCCATCCATCCAGTGCCTAGGATTTTCATGGTTTTCTGATAAACCTGCAGTTGTTTTCTTTAATTCAACACTTGTTTGCCCTGGAAACCATAAGGAAAAGCATCAAAGAGAAACGTTTCTAACCAACCCAACAGGCAGAGCAGGTGTTTCAAAGTAGAACAATAGAGCAGATCATGCTGTATTAGTAAACTGGTAATGATCCACTATAACAGTAGATCAACAACAAACCACTCCTTGAAACCAAAACCACATGACCCTCTCCGTCTCCTGGTGTTTCCAGGTTTCAGGGCAACATACATACAGTACATATTTCACCTGTTGTGTATTGTGTGATGATAATTTGTGCGTTACAATTGGGTAAAGTGGGTTAAAATAGGGGGTGTTAGAAACTTCAGCAGTCCATCTGCTCTAATCATATCGACATTAACTTTATGTATTGGGAAATAAAGTATTAGAAGCAAGAAATAAATTCAGAGAATATTTCTTTGTGTGAACGCTGACTCAGCATTTTCCTGAGTGTACTTTTGATCTGAGCACCATCCCTTCCTTAGATTATTGACACATTTGAATAAATTAGGTTTGGTATTAGTGTTTCCGCGAGGGATGTCCCGATACAACTTTTTCACTTCCGATACGATACCGATATTGCAGCCTTATGTATCAGCCGATACCGATATTGATCATACATACTTTTATTACTTATTTTGTAGTGTGGAATGTTAGAAAATGCTTGATCAAGTGATGTTACTCAAACAGAGAACAATAGTCAGCAACAGTATGTTACTTTGTTGGAGTGTGAACCACAGTCACCTATGGATAGCAGTGCTGGAGCAGAACATTTTATTGGTGAGCTTATATCGGTGATTTTAGATACAGTCCAAAAAAATCCAATATTCGTTTTCTGGCTGATATCGGACCGATATCTGATATCAATATTGGATCGGGACACCTCTAGTTTCCACCTTGTGCCCTCATACATTTACTCAATCCCAGCAGTATTACATCTTGAATCGATTTCAAATGGTTGCTTCATTTCCTTTACTTATTGCTTGATGTGCAGATGAAGAAATAAATCCACAAAAGCAAAATTTAGGATTTGTTTATTGCTGGTTTTGCAATAAACTCATGCAAACGCATATACGTTCAAATATAAGGGTCATATTGAACAATACATTGGGAAGAACACCATCTGCATATGTATTATGAAAATCAACTAAAAGGGTTCCTCAGGTGTAAATTGGTAAAGAACACCCGATAATCTCAGTTCATTGCATAGCACCTAAAGAATTTGATGAAGATGGAATTCTAATGAAAAATAAAATAAAAATAATAACCCACACCTATACTTTCTGTGATATGGTAATTGCACGTTGAATTTAATATTGGAAGTGCATAATTAATTTTAGTTGGGTGGAAGAAAACAGGAAGAACAAGCTAATCAATGGCATTTAAAAACGCACGTTTCAAGTCATAATATATGTACAATACATTTTCATTACAGTATATAACTGTTTCCATTAAAACTATCTTTCATTTGCTGAAGATATATAGTAAAAGTTACTGTAACAATGAAAAAAGCAGGTGTTTATTTAAAAAAAAGTATAAAACTGTAAAAATAAACAATGGGTGTTTTTAATCTGTACTATGTGGAAGATACAAACACAGGCAGTGATGGCACATAATACATTCTCTAGAGCTGTACCTTTCCTCTGTTATGGCTTTGGGACTCAAAAAACATCCCTGAAAACAAGCTTTGACCCAAATGCTATAATTTCTTTAAATAGATGGAGCAGTTTGAAACCCAAATTATAACAGAATATTAACACAGGGTCAGCATAAAAAAAAAAAAAAGTGCAGAGAATTATTTGTTTTCATTCTCAATGATCTGCTTCTTAAAAAATTGCTACTTAGGTTGACTGAATTTTTATCATTTATGTTATTAATAAGGCTAATAATAATAGTACTATATAGTAGAGTTGTATTGTAGAACCAAGTTGTTCCATATTTTTCAATAGTATAAAATCAACACCCTGCTGCATTGACAAATCCCCTTGAAAATAAGAGCACAACACAATGTTTTCCTTTTTTTGTGCCCACGGCCCATTGAAAACTGGTCCTGAACCACAAGTTGAGAACATCTGCTTTACAGAAATCATAAAGCAATGATTCATTTCAACAGAAAATAGCAAACAATGGTTTTAAATACAAACAAATGAGTCCATTACCAAAGACAGCCGTACTCCACATTCCCAGTAATCCGGTACCAGTGGATGGTTTTTAAATAGAATAGCCCTCTTCTGTGCACTCCATTTTAGGTCAAGGTCAAACGTGACAGCAGGATAAGTGAGCTCAAAAAGGTGTTGCTGTGTTGCCACTGGCAACAGTCAATTACTGTGCTTGACCAAGTGATCAATAAATCCATGTGTCTCCTGTTTGTCCTGGTGGTAGAGTTCAAGGTTTCCTGAGAGTCCTTGCTGTCACCATACAGCTCTGGCTCTCTCAAACACAAACGCCTCAGGGTCCAAACAGATAGAATACTAGTTGTTGCTCTTTATCTCTCCTTGAATCTTTTTGACAATGTGTGACAGGTCTAAACTTTCTGTGAGTGTCGCCAACAGCATCTCGTCATTCTGGACTCCTTCCATGAACTCTTCGTAGGACAACTCACCTGCAGAAATAACAGACAACAGTGTGGACATATTAGTCTCAGACACACATGTAGTGTATCTACAGATATGATGCACCATTCTAAGACCATTTTATGATCAATAATCTGGCCTTACCATCACCATTGATGTCAATCTTGTCAAACACCATGTTGGTAAAGTCTTCTGCTGACAAATCAGTGGGAATTCCATTGATTGCTTCAATGGACTGAACATGGCAACAAAAAAAGACGATGCTGTTAGAAATTGACATTGCTTTGCTTAATTGTGACATGTTCAACCAGTAGATGTCAGCTTAGTGTCAACCTTCAGCTCACGTGCGTAGGTCTCTCCCTTCTGTGTGTGTGTGTGTGTGTGTGTGTGCAGAGTCGTTTCTGGCTTAGTGCACCTAAATGCAACTTAGTGACTTAAAGTTGGGTTCGAGCAGAACTGTAGATAGAGATTTTCTTCAAATTTAAGATGTTTATTGTTAAAGAGAAACTAAACCCCTGCTTTCTCCTGACCTGCCACTAGAAGGGAAATTCAAAAAATGCCTTGATTAAGGGCGTGGCTCCTGGAGCAGTTAAGACACGCCCAGTGTATGCTCTAAAATTGACTGAACAATCTATGCTATGTTAACTAGCTACTCATTACTCATTATTCACTCTTCTCTCAATCCAACCTACTCACCACAGATTGTAGAGCCCGCAGGTGCTAGTTTTTATAAAAGGGGCGGGGCTAAAAGTGCTTATTTGTGACGCAAGTTGGTCCCATAATGTCACAGGATCCTATTCTCAGCCAATACCAGTCACTCTAACATTTTACAACTAAATATGCCAAATTGAAATACTTTGACTAAAATGTTGAGAGTTGGACCAGGATCAATCAACAGCACTACTTTATACCCAAATACATTGGTTTTGGGGTTTAGTTATTCCCTAATGAAAGGCTTCTTTGTTTATTGCCCATGAGACAAACCAAACAACTTCTTGCATAGAGCCCCCATGAAGCTAGAAAAGGCTGTGTGTTTTTGTGTATTAGTCTGACTTGTTTCGGCTTGAGGTACCTGTGTACCACCTTCATTTAAATTTTCTGGGACTATCTAGAAATGAAGTGTTGATATGTTGTGTGGCCTCACAGGCTTACCCTAAAAATCAAGAGCAGCTCATCTCGATCGATGCAGCCACTCCCGTCTATGTCGTAGAGTTTAAAGTACCACCGAAGCTTCTGTTGCACTCCACCCTTCAGCACCAGGCTCAGAGCTGCCACATATTCCATAAAATCAATGAAGCCGTCCTGGAGTACAGAGCAACACAATAGGTTTTGATTTAATAAAACTATAATTACAGTATTATAAAAGGGAGAAGGAGTGAAAACTGCAGGCAAAAAAGCCATCCCTTTATGCACGTACTCCATCTTTAGCAGGTGGCCCCTTGTGGATCAGTTGTGTAAGCAGCATCAATAGCAATAGGATCAGCCCCTCCCCTAATAGGTTAAGTTCTTCTAAACAGATTAATATGAGTAAAAATATTGTGAGCAACTATCTTTACAGGAGACGGTGTACATATGAGCCCAGTTACACAATTAACAGTTTGACAGTAATTATTACCATGGTGATCTTGTTCTCATTTATAAACACACACAAGGAGAAGTGTACCGGTATATGGACCACAGAGAGTTATCTTACGTCGTTCATGTCAAACGTTGAAAACATGGTCATAACGTAGGCGTTTGATGCCTCCGTCAGATTTCTGAGGCCGAAGAACTTCTTGAACTCGTAGAAGGTGAGAAGTCCCGACGGACACTCTGTCATGAATTTCCTGTACCACTGATGACTTTCACAGGCTTGCATTTCTTTCATACTAGATGATTCAGCGTTCCCCATGGCTGTAGATTAAACTAGAATAATTGAAGTCACAAAGCAACGTATCCACCGAGCATCCACGTCCGCATAGCTTAGAAGAACTGGCGATACGAAGTGCCAGCAGCTGCTGCCCCTCAGCAGGTCAGCCAATCATAACTCTGTGTGAACAGCTCAGAAGCTGAAATCCACTTTGCTCGTCGTTGAAGACTAATTAAAAACACCTAAGAGCAGTAGAGAAATCCTGTTGACAGCATCAGCTGACTCTCATGTTATATTTCATGCAGACCATCCTTTGATCATCTGTAGCTTTCTTATCCTGATCAGGCTCACAACTGTTGAAGTATATTTCATTTGAATTGGGGCGTAAGGCCGGGTAAACCTATGACAGGGCACCCGTTTACCACAAGGTTAGATCAAAAAGACACACAAACACAGGCCCACATTGACACACCTAAAGTCAGAACCTTCAGACAGAGAAAAGCCTTGCACACACACATAGGGAAAACATATTACATGTGATTGAAGTGACCTCTGACAGCTCAGAATACCTTAATCCCACAGCCTGCCAACTGAGGCAACAATGCAACCTACACTACACTTTGACCTGGATGCAACAAAACAAAATCAATACAGCCTCAATGTATTTTACTTTAAATGTTGTTTTGTTCATATGTTTCTTCAAAAACATTAATGTTTTCAACTGGGTTTTTATTAACCCTATTGTATAAGTTTCATGAGCTTTCATTGAGTTTTATGTTATGTTATTGAATTAATGTTGTAAAGTCAGTCACTATATTGTAGAGCTGCTGTAGAGTAAACCCTAGCATTGTTCTTATCGTTTGTAGTATAAACATATTTACATCTTTTCCTAGTACCCTGTACATTTATATCTAATGTGTACAAGCTTAGGTGACATTAGCTAAAAAAACTGTTAGGATTCAATAAGTTTATTGTCATATGCACTTTGCAAGAAAAACACCCCAAAACTGTAACAATAACAAAGTTGAACTAAACCTAAAATGGAATAATAGAAAAAAGATTGTGCAAATATGTCATGGGTCAGGACCCTGTACAGGATAGACAGGTATAGAGCAGTGTTTCCCAACCAGGGGTACGTGAGCACATTAGAGGGGGTACGTGGAAAAAATAAGAATTTATTTCCAAGATAATAAAAATTATTCTATATATTTATTTCACAAGTCCGTCAATAAAATTGTACGTGTGCCCAATAACTTGTTTTTAAAGTTTAGATACGTGTTTAAAGGGGACATATTCAAAGAAGTTCCTTTTGTGGTAAATGTCATAAAACATATATAACACAGACAGGTTAATTATTTGTTTTGTATTTATGTATTTATATTACTTTTTCTTATTTCAACTTTATTTTCTTTAATAACAATATAATCAAAATATATTAGTATTAATAATACAAATGTTACTATAATATTATTTCTTATGTTTACCATTTTGTTTGCTTTGAAGGCAACATCATTTTATGTTTCATTTGACTTAAAAAAGAATATAATGCCTGAATATTAATTGTTTAATTTAAGTAGATGAAATAAAATGACTTGCGGGTTGCGTTGAATATTCAGTTGTGTTATGTTCTACTTTTGGAGAATCATGAACACGTATGAGTGAGAGGGTACTGCTCACAAAAAGACTCACAGGGTAGACAAGACAAGAAAGGTTGGGAACCACAGGTATGGAGGACGAGACCATACAAATATAATATATACTGACTGTAATGTAGTTACAGTCAGTAACTTGTTTAAATAACAATCAACAGCCGTCTAAAGAAGTGTTTTATAACACATTTAATGACAACTTGAGCTGCCATCATTGTGGAAACCCTCTCTCGCTGTATGTTGTATAGTGACTGAAGAAAAGAAATACATTCATCATCTTCTGACCCACTTATTCTTCTTCAGAGTCAGCTGTCTTGTTAGGTTATTTATATTTAGTTTTTTTTTCACCTGGTGGTTCACCCTATACACCATATGCCAGTCCATCGCAGGGCAAACACACATGGAGAGACAATAACGCACACACTCCTTTTCACTCCTATGGGTAAGTTAGTGATTACATTCAACCTAACAGAAATGTACCCTACATGTTTTTGGATGGTGGGAGAGAAGTACCGGAGTAGTACAGTCACAGACTTTTTCTCAACTCTATTTGCTGTGAATAATTATACCATAGTATGTTATCAGCACAGAAAGTCTAATAATGACAACAAACTCCACAATAAACCAATACAAGGCACCGTATTGTACCTTTTAGGACAATTCTCTGTTCTTGCTCTTTTGTCAATGAAAAATGGAAGCTCCCCTATGGGTCTATTTACAGTCCTATATTTTAAAGAGCTGCACCAGCAAAAGTACACAACCCTCCTCCACACAATAATTCTGGCTGTGATAACAACAGTTTTATATCTAATTTAGATGTGTGACAGCTCATCACAAAGGAATGCAAATGTGCTTACAGCTTTGTGGCCGCAATAACCGTCAGAGGTACATACAGTACACATTACGAAACCGACTGCATGATTTAGGACTTCAGTAAACCTGCATTAAAATAGCATTGTTGACCAGTGGTTCTAAAACTTTTTGGGCTCAAGTACCCCATTTTGTCAGACTACAACATTTTACCCTGAATTCTGTGAAAAAACAACTATAGAGCATAATGACGAATTGAATGAACAATTGTTAACGCACATTTTAAAGAATAAATGAAATGAAACAATATTTAATGCCTCCTCAATAGAGTTATTTCTATAGTTTTTATCATTTCCTGTCACTCCCTCCTAATGTGGGACCAAGACTGAACCTTGCATTTTCAGTTCATGTTCTAATCAAGATCATTTCTTTCATTATTTTCTGTGTTTTGCTGTTGTTTGACTATTCTTTTTTTTTATTCAGTATATATTTTTTTCTTATTTTGTGTGTTTTTGTTGTCATTTTTGTGTGTTGTTGGTATTATTTCAATTATTCTCTCTGTATGTGTGTTTTTGGTGTCGTTTGGTTGTTTCTTATGTCATTCTGTATGTTTCTCTTTTATTTTTGGCTATTTTTTTAGTGATCTTGTGTATTTTTCTCTCATTTAGTGAGTCTTTGTTGTCGTTTTGTGTGTTGCTGGTAATGGTAAGTTATTTTCTGTCTTAGTGCGTGTGTTTTTGGTGTCATTTTGTGTATTTTTTTTGTTGTTTGTCTGTTCTTTTTATTATTCAGTATATTTTTCTTTTATTTTTGTGCTGTTGTTGTGTGAGTTGCTGGTAATAATTAGTATGATTATCATTTTTAACTCAAAATAAACATAAAATCCCATATTTTGAATGCTTTCATTTGTTTATTTTTTTTCTCTCACTCTCTCTTAAGTGCCCCCAGTAGTCCCATTGCGTACCCCATTTGAGAAACACTGTTGTAGACCATAGGGAATCATAGGAGGTTTTTCTTCTTATTTCAGTTACTAGAACAATCATTCATTTCTCATTCTATTGTGTACATGTTTAGGTCATCATGCATAAAACATGGATAAGTTGGTATATAAACATTACACCATCTCACCTCCATCACTCTAGAAAGCTGCCACTATCACATAACATACCATTAACCTTTCCTCACATTTTAAAGTAGGTTTATGACTTTATTTTCAGACATCAAAATAAACATCTAAATGAATCACTGCCTAGCACAAAAGATGGATCAATAAGCCAGAGAGCTTCAAGAATGTTTAACTACTTTAACGTGTGTCTCGACGAAGGCAAAGCTGTGTCCTCTGCTGAGTACTGTAACAAAGGTAAAACATTAAAGGCTTAATGCCAGCACATTTTTCACATTTCAGCGAGCACCGATCGACATGAAGGACAGAGGAACTGGATGGACCAGTTTGATTTGTCTCCACGACAACAAGGGAGAGGTGTGACAGGAAGGCTTTAAAGCGACGCAGTGACAGTAGAAAACTGGATTCAGATACAATCTTTGTATGATGTACTGTTTGTGCGAAGATGGGGTGGCCGTAGATTGACCTCCACATTGCAAGTATTTGTCAAACAAATGTTTACAGCACAATGTAGTTAGTGTATTATAACTAGATACTTACTTACGTAACACTTCTAGACACAACTTAGCATCAACTAAATATATGGTTTCTAAGGTCTCAATGACTCAATGTGACATCACAGATCGCAAATACTATTGTTTGTATATTTGGATGTAATTTTGCTGCCAGGCCCAACACTTGAGTGACATCATGTCAGCATTATAGGTAAAACATTATATTGGCTGTGTGTATCTCCATTAACAAAACCTACTAAACTCCAAGGCAGTGGTGAACAAAGTGTGAGTTAATGCCTCTATGAAGTTGCTTGCAGAGGTCAGCTCAGCAGATTCTTGATCCTCTTTGGAAAAGGCTCTTCTGCATTATCTTGACAGTTATCTGCTTACGTAGGTCACATGTTTCCCAGTCAATTAGAGACCCTAGGATTGAGGTTAGACGCCAGAGATAAATAAGATTAAGGACCAGTTATTATTGTTTTCGTTGTTGAATATTACTACAAATCAATGATGTGTATTTTTAACACAGTATTTACTTCACCCAGGTGACCATAAAATGAAATCGATGATGTCCTGATAAACCTGGTCCAAATTAAACACAACAGTGCTTTAGAAACAGCCTTATTAGTAGGGGTGGGAACTTCTGGGTACCTCACGATACGATACACGATACAAAGCTCACGATAACGATTATCTCACGATATGACGATGCTGCAATTATCAATATATTGTCCAGAAATCAATCTGCGATAATCTATGACATAACAAGAAAAAAAAAGATGAAGTGAAAAAATAACATTTTTATTTTATATCTCTGAAAGACAATAAATTGAAAAATGTCCTATGAACAGTGACACTATTTTAGTGCAACATTTCTGTAAATAAGTGTCAACATACCAATGTAAATGAATAAGTATCTCCAATATTGTGTTTTCTGTAAATAAAAAATAGGGTCTTTCTTACCAGTGACACCATTACAGTGCAATATTCCAGTAAACAATATATTGTTCTCTCAACAAACAGTGACAACATTTCTGTGAAGAACTACCTGCACATTTTAGTGAAAAAACAGAAAAGGTTTTGAAAAAGAAAAGAAAAAAATGTAAGCCAAATTGTGGGAACAATATTGTTCATTTCCACTTTAGTTAAATATGTGTGATCTGAAAGTATGTAATGATATAACATTTTTTCAAATTTCAGGTCCACCACAGATGAAACTTGGTCTTGTATGACCTTTAACCTAAAATTACACCTCTGATACAAGTGCCCTCTATCTGTATAATCGGGTCATATACTGTACAATAACTGTAAAATAATCTTTGAGAACGAGGTGTTGATTTGTCTCCACGTCAGTTAGATCACAAATCAATACATGGAATGTGATGGATCGCCAAGTGCCAGATACTGCAGCGTAGCGCTTCAGTTTAATTTAAGTTGTTGAGTCAGTACAGATCAAAATCAGCGCCTTCAAAAAGCCTCTATTCACTATAAATCCGCTATTCCTGTGTGATATAGTCATATCAGTGTTCTTTGTGTGCAGCATAGGA
Organism: Gouania willdenowi; assembly: GCF_900634775.1. NCBI lineage: Eukaryota > Metazoa > Chordata > Actinopteri > Blenniiformes > Gobiesocidae > Gouania > Gouania willdenowi. The sequence continues at coordinate 19,075,186 of NC_041048.1, read as the reverse complement.
CTGTGTGTACACTAATAAAAGGGAGTTGAGCAGTCTGTTTAACCAAACACAGCCGTTCTTTATTTATCACATAAGTTGCCCCATAATAAGGATCTTAGCCAAAGATTACAGGCTAATTTCCTTTTTGCTGCATGAATCTTTTACACAGCTTCAGTCCTGATAAAAAAAACCATCAAACAGTCAATCATTTTGAAAGGTTTTGTCAGGGTTGAGAAAAATCGAGGTGTGTTGAGGACCCGATTGCAGAAGGGGAGGCAACAGTGCAGTACTTTTCTCTCCAAACAAAAACAAACTTGGAAAGGTTGAAACTGAAAAATCCAACAATGAATGAAGTGGACTGCCCCAGGTCCATCAATGGGATCAAACCAGTGAGAATGCTGTTGACCATGATTTAACAGCATATTTATTACCTCTGCCAAGGATGGAACCCTCTTTTATGTATTTCTTTGATTGTTAGTAGAATTATCTCAAAAGTACAAAAAGGAGTTTGAAAAAATACGACAAACTTTACGCCATGGAAGATTAAATTACACTTTGGAGGGGGATATAGATCAATATACTGATTCTGGAGCATTTATAAAAATTAAAAATAAAATCCCTCTATCTCTCATTATTGACAACATTATATTTTGGTTTGTAATAGACTGATCTTCTTCATTTCATCATGATTTTTCTCAAATAATTGGGGGTTCCTGCCCATACATTTGGACCTACTGTATTGTTCTTACAAGTCTATAAAGTGGGAATGATCATTGTACCATAATCACTCACGTCATTCCTCTGATTATACTGGAGTTTGCATGTTCTCTCACTTGTGTGGGTTTTTCTAGGGTACCCCGACTTCTCTGGATTCTCTTAACTGCACGTAGGAGTGAATGAGAGCGTGAATGCTTGTTTATCCTCGTGGCCCTGCCATAGACTGGCACCCTGTCTGGGTGTTATGTCCACCATGAGCTGCAGGAGAAAAACAGCAGATCCCTGTGACACTGAGTTCAGACAGAAGATGGATGTAGAGGGGAAAGTAACGAATTACAAGTACTGCAATTGAGTCGCTTTTAAGGGTACTTGTACTTCTAATCAGTAATTTTACTTGTACTTAAGTAAAGTTTAAAAGAAGTAATTTGTTAAATTTCTACACCCAACTGTTACTGAGTAAATCATTATTTTTTGGAATTTTTTTTTTTTCCTTCCGTTTCATAGTTTTTTTTTTTAAATCAACTTTATGAACAGTTTATGAAGGTACACGCCACATAATCCTGTGAATTTCTCTTGGAGATGAATAAAGTATCTATCTATCTATCTATCTATCTATCTATCTAATCCATATGTTCTTAAGTCGTGCCATTTCTGATCAAAGCCCAGCCACTTCCATCGGTTCAGGTTGGAGTTTCTAGCTATTATGTTGTTTCTCACTTGGCTCATTTTGCATGGCAATGTTTTAGAGTTTATAAATGTAGCGATACTGTACTTAAAGCCTGAATTTGTTTTTTGTTTTTTTTAATTGAATTAATTGGTGTTACTTGAATTAAAAAATAATTGTACATTTTGACAAACCTTTCATTTTATACAGATGCCTTTGTGGAAAATAAATTAAGTTCAAATCGTGCAAAATAACTTTCTGGTATTACTTAAACACATCTCTTATTTTTAAGTTCATACATGCAATGTTTACTGTATGCAAGACATGTAGGCAAGATTTATTACCAAAAATAAACATGGGAGGAGCACTATTTAAGTATTATTTTCAACATTTTTGACACTTTTTTCAAATTTAAGCTACCGTTTGCCAATAAATATCAGTTTCCCCTATTATTTTGTCCATTTTTGCAAGTTCTTTTTTACACTTTTATCCAATTTTTGTCCCTTTTTTAACCATTTTTATCCAAATAAGCTACCTTTTTAGAAATCAGAAATGTTTTACTGGCCAAGTACAGTTTTTAAGACAGCACAAGGAATTTGACTTGGTGGTCGGTGCGCGAAACAAAAAACAAGGAAACAATAATGATAAATATAAAGGTTGAGGGATTTTGTCATTATATACCACCCGTTTCCTCTTTTTTGCCACTGTTGAAGCTTTTGTCCCATTTTAGTCACTTTTCACTCTTTTATTGCTGCATTTTTACCACTTTTGGATCATTTTATGTCACCTGTAACTATTTTTTTGTCACTTTACTTACACTTTACCCATCGCTTTATCACAATCAGCTTCCAACGCTGAATGAAAACAAATGTACCAACAACACTGTTTTTATTATTATTATTATTATTATTATTTGTCATTTCTGTAACATAAGTTTTGAAAGCTGTATTTTGGACCTGCCAAAATAAATCCAAAATGCAGCTTGAAATGTTCAGCTGTTCAGCAAACCCTGTAACTAAAAGAAGGAGAGAGTAATACTGCTCAAATTAAGCAGTGTTATTATTTATGATGTTCTACATTATATATTATGGGGGGAGGGGGGGGGAAATGCCCCCTTTTAGTGATCGTTCTGCTGTTGTATATGCTTGTGAAAATAACTATGAAAAAAGAAATCACAGCATTTTTCTGAGCTACACAATACAATGCATAGGACATGGTATCGACTTGTATCCTGACACATAGGTCACGATATGATAAGATACGATAAATCCCGATATTAAAGTATGAGGCAATTATTGTGATTTTTTTTAAAATATATATATATATATATATATATACATATATATATATGACTTAAGAAACAACTTATTTCGAAATGTGTACACCTTCATGAGAGCATTATGTGTGAAATATATTTTATTGGCATATTTTACACTCAAAACATTAGCTTTAACATGCCATGTGCTAACAACTTAAAATAAAACAATAACATACAATCTGCCTGTGGCTTTTAAACGAACTTTGACTTTAGTGCAACTTAACTGAGGTTTATGCTTAGAACAACAAATAAATGCAGAAAGTTAGTACTTTCTTTTTAGATTTTTTTTTTTTTTGAAACACAAGCTGGTCAACATGCCCAGGTTTCAGAGCACTTATTTGTGCAGTTACAATGTCTCCTGTAGTGGAAAAGACTTTCTTGGTTCAATAAAAGTAAAAAATAAAGAAATTTATAAAGAAATCCACAGCTGCATTTTGAATCATTCCGGGAATTGTGCGACGTAATATCGTGATATATTGCACTCATTTTTATTTTATTTTAGGTATTTAAGATATATTTAAAAGTAGAAAATTCTACGAATTGCATCTTTAAAACAGTTAACACTAACAACATGTCTCAGAGTTATAAAAAGATGTGCTCCCATTTATCACTGCTTCACTAAAGGCCACTGCATAAAAGGTTGCCTTCAAGTTTATTGGAAATTCTAGCAATTTTTCTAATAACAGCTGTTAGATGCCAGAGATAAATAAGATTAAGGACCAGTTATTATTGTTTTTGTTGTTGAATATTACTACAAATCAATGATGTGTATTTTTAACACAGTATTTACTTCACCCAGGTGACCATAAAATAAAATCTATGATGTCCTGATAAACCTGGTCCAAATTAAACAGTCAGTGCTTTAGAAACAGCCTTATTAGTAGGTGGGAACTTCTGGGTACCTCATGATACAAAGCTCACGATAATGATTGACGATGCTGCAATTATCAATATGTTGGTCAGAAATCAATCTGCGATAATCTATGACATAACAAGAAAAAAAAAAAAAAGATTAAGTGAAAAAATAACATTTTTATTTCATATCTCTGAAAGACAATAAATTGGAAAAAGTGTCCTATGAACGGTGACACTATGTTGCCTTCAAGATTATTGGAAATTCTAGCATTTTTTCTAATAACAGGTGTTTGTTTTTGTTTTTTTTCCCAGCTTTTTTCGATGGACCCCATGCTGGGACCACCTCTGGGTTATTGTTGGGCCGCACGTGTCCCGCGGCCCGCCAGCTGAATAACATTGCAGTCCACCATGTGCCATACAGAGCAGAGAGCGTCCCGTTAGTGGGACCTCCTCCCTACAGAGCAGTGCAGGTGCAGGTGTGTGTCAGAGAGGGCTGGGCCTCACCTGCTGTGGGGGTGTGTTCAGACGGAGGCTCAGTGAAAGCAAGCTGGGCGGACATTTCACTCATTTCTCCGTCCACTCTGACACTTTACCTACACACACCTACCAGGAGAGCTGCACCTGTCGGACACAGAGTGCTTTTCAGCTGGGATTTACCTGTTGGTCATCACGTTGTCCCCATGGTCACTGCTGTATCCATTACCATTAGCTAAACCACAACCATGAGGAAAGGACCGCTACACTTTCTGGGTCGGAAGAACCAGTCCCTCTTCGACACCAGTGTCAAAATGCAGGACATGGGTGAGTAGTGTACTGGGAACCATTAACCACTTTACTAATGGAAAATGTTAACACGAACTGTTTACTGAGGTACAACACGACCTTTGGACTGACGCGTTAAAGACTTGTTTCTCTTTCCTAAACGACTCCAGTGAATCCCACAGTAAAATACATAGATTTATTTAACAGAAGTATGTATTCATATAGTGGGAGGAGCTTAAGTAGAGATGTCAATTATGGCCAAATGAGTATGTGTTTGAAGGTTGGATGTACATACTCTGTACTCTGTAGTGTTATAAAGGGGTTTATGTGCGGGTGCAAAGTAAAATAGCGTGTGCGATTTCCCTGGTTAAATTTATGGGACATGCGCATGATAAATGTTTTGCTTAGTTTTTTTTTTCACTCATTTTAATATTTTTTTTTCGTTTGGCGTAGTTTTTGTAATGTCTGTTTTTTTTTTTTTGTTTGTTTTTTTTGGAGTCATTATGTGTATTTTTGTATCTTTCAGTTGTGTTTTTGTGCATTTTTTTGTATAATTATTGTTTTTGTTGCTATGGTAGTGTGATTCTGGAGTCATTTTGTGTATTTTTGTATCTTTTTTGGTGTCGTTTTGTGCATTTTTGTTATTTTAGTGTATTCTTTGTATAAATATTTAGTTTTGTGTATTTTGAGTCATTTTCATATTTTTTGTTGTCATTTGGTGTGTGTTTTTTGTAATATATGTTTTTGGGAGTCGTTTTGTGTGTTTTTACAGCCTTTTCGTATATTTTTTATGCATTTCTGTTGTCGTTTTGCCTACTTTTTTATTTTTATTTTACTCATTTAGTATATTCCTATTATAAATACAGTGTGTGGAGAAAAAAAAAAAAAAAAAAAAACAGACCCGCTGGAACTATTTGAAACTTTCGGAAACTCTTTCATTGTTGCAGCTCAGTGTTCATGTTTACAGCCGTTATCAACAGGATGTGATTGACCCAATAAAAAAAACAGGTGTTTTAATCTTTCAATCAGTATCGGTGTCTTTTGATGAAGTTTCCAACTTTTTCCAACTGATATTCAAGAATCGGAAGTTTGGATTGAAAAACTTTCGATTTTTAAACAGTTTTTAGATGACTTGAATCTTGATTAGTAGAGCTGGGTATCGATTCAGATTTCCCTAATTGGTTGCAATTCACAAGGGCCTCGATTTTCGATTCGGTAAAGAATATTGCATCCACCGTACCAATTTTACTTTAATATGGAAGAGATGCGAGTAACCAACTCTAACTTGGTGCAGTATTAAAAAATATTAATGTTTGAATTTAGAATTGAGCCCACAGCCCTGCATTACACAAGGGAGAATTCATGTATTGAATGACTGATTTTTAGATTTATCAATCGACATCAAGCCATAAATGGAAAATTGATTAAATCTATCAATTTCTATAGGCCATGGCTATTCATACGTTTCCCTAACAATAGACACTTGGATTTCGATAACCCTGCCTTGATGGTTATGTGAGCTAGATAATTTCAAATAAATTAAATTATAAGCAGACGTGTTTTCTACTGTACTTACAGTTATCTTACATGTGAAACGCCATTTACCACACCTGAATCTAATGAATTAATCATCATACCCAGCTGGAGAAGACCTGATAGCGAGTTACCGCTCAGTCAGGTCAAACCATGCTGGACCTTTGTAGGGAACTTCTGTTTACACAAAATGAATGGGCTGAGCATTGGCTCGCAAGCTCTTTGCCAACAGGCCGCTATGCTTTCAATCGCCTTACACAAAGTTGCCCTGTTAATATTGATTACACGTACTCTTATCTGATTTCTGTGTGCTTGTTTTTCTGACATGATTAGTTTTGAAACCACTACTAAAATCTAAAAATTAATTGACACCCTTAAATGATCATGAATCATGAGTTTACTGAGACAAGATGTTGCTATATTAGAACATCATGAGATGTTTTGTCAAGTGTATCCAGAGTTAGTCAATTAACAGCATGGATATTTTCCAAACTGCAATTAAAAAAATAGTAATAATCTCTCAAAACTATTGTGTCATCAGAATAGATTACAATAGAAGCTTTTTTTGTCATTGTAAAGCACATACAACAAAATTCAGGTGCTTTTCAAGAATGAGGAATGACACGACACACTTAAATAAAATATTGGAAAAATAAATATAAATATATAATAGGCCATGGCTATTGATACAGAAACGTATCAATAGACTGCCAGTCTATCCGTACGCAGCACCCGTCATTGGCCAGTTTAGGTGACATGATGGGTGCAACATGTGACTTAAAGTTCCGTCAGTTTTATTTTAGCTCATATTTAATTTTTTAACTACCCCGCTAACCTTTTTACTTTAGCCCTAACCCAGGAAATATCCTAAAATGTTTTTTCGTATATGCATACGAAGGTCGAATTTGCCGTGTTAAATATGTTCAAATGAAAAAATATGTATGACAAATGCAGGATTCAAACCACGGCAGCGGAAGGGAGAATCATTGAGTCAGGCACCTTAGACCCCTCGGCCATCCTGACACGGCGATAACTCAGGCACAATTGTACCCATAGACCCGGGGGCTACTGATACGTTTCCATATCAATAGACACTTTCTTTATAATACTACTGAGCACACTATATACATTACCATAACTCGCAATATAAAAATATAAACTGACCCGTTGGTCAGATAAATAAATATGGCTCAGGAAAGTATGGCATAGATAGTGGATTGCACTTGATGTGAATTATTATTATCGAAAGTCTATTCATCTTTATCGAATTGTATCGTGAGCGTGTACAATCCAATCCCTATAATTTATCTATTGGCACCAACAGTGATGGTTCAGCTGAAGGTAGTGTTCTATTCCTATTGGGTACAAAAATGCTTAGGCACTGACCTGAACCTAATAATAAATCAGAAAATTTCAGTTCATTTAGCCTATACAAGGGAAATACATTTGAAACTGCTGTGTACTTGCGTAACTATGGCAACTCACAAAGCTTGGGACCGTATCCGTTATCACACACAGATATCGTTTTACAGATATGTTGTCCAGCTCTAAGTAGCATTAGTTCCATTTGACTGGACAGATTATAGAGGGAGTGTGATTGTATGCAAAGGTGCAACCGGAGGGAGAAGATTTGTCTATTTAAATCAGGAAATGGCACTGAGGGGAAAGTAATCATTTGGATAGACTGGTTTGAGAACAAAGCAGATTACTCATGCTGTAGTTCTGCTCAACACGGTTCCTTGTTACGCTGGACTGACACAATATCGTTTTTATTTTCCCAATCTTGTAAAAATGTTTTTGCTGCTCAGTAAATCGTTCTGCTGCCCTGAGGTAACGTGTTGTCATAGAGTGCTGAAAGAGCAGGCAGACTAAGAGGCTCTCACTGACATCAGTTACTTATTGGTCAAACAATAAGAGCAGCCCTGAAGTGTCTAGCAGAGGAATGCACTGTAGGGTTTTTTTGACAGCTCAAGTGACTGCTTGGGTATTTTAAGTTGTTTTTTTAGAGGTTGTAAAGACTGTACACTGGTTTGTTACGTGTGTTATGCAATACCTCATTTAAATTTCTTTAAAATCAAAACTAAACAAAAAAAAATGTTTTAATATTATTATTGAAATAGTTGAAGAATTGACAAGATGCAAAAAACCCAATTGTTAAGCAGTGTTTAAAAAATGTTTACAGAAGTTGCCTTATTTATTTTGCTATATTTTATTTATTTGTTTATTTGAGTCGGACAGTGTGTATTAATGTACAGCCGAAGTTGTAAATACACCAGATTTAGCTCAACGCTAATTTCTATCCGTGGTTCCATGGTGCAGGGGTAGAAGCAGATGTAGACAATACATGATACAAATACAATCTTACTTAAAATCCTGTCAAATGTTCAGACTTTCGCATGTTTTTATTATGCTACTTGACAATCAGTCAATCAACCAAACTGTATTCACAAAGTGTTTTTTGTACAAATATTGTGACAATCAAAATTGCTTTACAGGTTAAAAACATAAATGAAAAAGCCATAAAAAAAATATTAAAACGGAGCCAAACCACCCCTCAACCCATCCTATGAATCCTCATACATTCATTTTATACATTTTAGACCTGCCACACCCCATCTATTGTTATTGTCTTGTAAGTTTTTGTGTTGTCCTTGATTCACTGAAAACCAAGTGTTATTGCTCTCCTGAACCTGATGTAGAATAAAAGACACCTCTCTCTTTTTTTTTTTTTTTTTAGGGTCAGAAAACATGGCGCTTGTGTTGGACTCGCCTGCCATCCTGGAGTCGGGTACAGCCAGTGTGCGAGCCAGGCCAACAGTCAACCACCATTCTGTGAGTACTGTAAACGTCTAATGATATGTTACAGGTGTGCAACTGAGGTGGAGAGCATTATGTCACTTTTTTTTGGTTTTATTTGCTAAAAATCCATAATCATCTTTGAGCATATTGTAATCCAAAGTGTTCTGAGTGGACAGTGAATCTCTGCTCTTTCTCCTGGCTCTGTAAATGAGCTTTAGAAAGTATGACGCTGGACTTCAGCCAATCAGAGATCTTTCTACCAACAGGGCAAGCCTATGAGCTGTTTTAAGCGTTACTATTGGCTGCTCGAGCTGCTCGTCAAAAGTCTATGCGCGTTACCGATCTGAGAGTAGGGACAGTCCCATGGCTTTATATTCATCTGAAGACTCTAACGTGGCTTCTGGCACAGCGGTTTCACGGCAAAGAGGAAAAAGGAAGGCCAAGGTGGAGAAGCAATAGTCCCTCTGACTTGGTATGTGGCGGACTGCGTGCGATCTGCTTTCACTTAGTGCGCTGTCCGCCCTGAATCAGAGAGAGATTGTAGCTGCATTTCCATTACCCTCGGAAATGTGCAAAAACTAAATAGCGCAATAAAAATTGATAATGGAAACACCCAAACTTCGAAAAAATACTCTAATATCCCAAAAAACTTTATCATGAGGAGGCATTTCACACGTTTCGGTATTGGAATGTGTCGCATGTGTCACATGACCACTCCTCTCTGAGTAAACATGACGCGGTACGTGTTGGTAGTAGAGGAGACCGGGACATTTCTTATCATTATACTTGTATATTACTGCCACATTAGGCTTGAAACAACAAAGGAATATGGAGTGTTACAAGGAGGTTCTGAGCGTCCGTCTTCCTGCGCCGAAGTCTCGCGGGATGAGATTTCACGGAAGTTGCGAGGCTCCAACCCAAAACAACGTTCAATTGAAAGATGTCCAAAGTGCAATTTTACTTTGTCGACATTTAGAGATATCGCTTTTATTTTCAGCTACTGATAACAAAACGGAATAAATAGCTTGTAAAACTAAGATAAACATTATCTCAGGTGGAGACAGAGAACAGACCCATTTCATTTGCAGTGTGGGGTGTGTCTGCTCTAGCCAGCTGCTTGTGTGTGTGGAGCAGTTCTGAACCTCTTACTGTCCTCAGAGCAGAGAGCTTTCACGTCTCTATAACATCAGAAAACTTTCCAATAACACAAGATAAAGTGCTGACATTTGTTACTAGTCTCTTTGGAGAAAACAGTCGCAAAGAGTTCCACAGTTGTGCACGCAAGCGTTCCCAAGAAGACTGGTGAGTTTTTCAGGCGGCGAGGGCGGAGTGTAGAGCGCCTCACGATTTTACATATTGCAGCTTTAATAGGTTTTGTTCCACAATATGTCACACACATTTCAATACATGTGACATTAGTTTGCTTTTAACTGATCCCTGAATAGCTGTGGGCAACTACTGTGCAGTGCCTGGGAGCCTTTAGGAGTTAGTCTTGGCCAGATTTTGCCTACGGGCCATGAGTTTGTCAAATCTAATTTACAGCACATAGATTTAACATTAATTATGTTAAACTGAGTGAAACAGTCAAGAATGTTTAGACAACATAATCCAACTATCCGTTCATCCTCAATTCCCACTTCTTCTGTTCAGAGTTACAAAAACTTTTATGACTGAAGGCAGTGAAACGTACACACTCACACACAATCCACTTCAGTAGTAAATTTGGATGAACACTAGCTTACATGTACGGAATCCTCTTCCTTTGCTTTTTTTCTTGTGCTCATGTTGTAACATACATTCCGTAATGTATGTAATAACTTATTATGGAGGCTTTGGATAAGTTAAAGCCTTGAAACAGCCCAGTGTGAGCCAGCAAACAGTAATTTAGTAATACTGCCACACTGCACCTTTATTAATAAGCAGATCAGAAATCATTTTGCTTTGTTTTTCTGTATTTGTTGTTTTTTTCTGCCTTATTCCTGTAGATAGGCTGCTCTAACCACTGTATTTCCCTATTGTGGGACCAATAAAGTATCATCTTACTAGGATGGATGTAAACACACACGCACACTAAGTAATTTATTAGTGTCATTACAAAAGGCTTATTTTAGTAACTGGGGCACTAAATTGTCCATTGAGTGTCCTACAATGGTGGGATTGTTCAAAGTCCCAGGAGTGGCCTTTAGTTTAAATGTCCCTGTGTGTTTACAGGGTACAGAGGTATAAAACTAGTTTTTATTCTGCAGTCCACAGCATATAAGGAATAGTAAAAACTTAAACTGTTGTACGTCATACAAAATACATTGAATAAATATTTCCAATTGTGTTATTTATTTATTTTGTGTTGTCTATTTTAGACCCATTTATTAATCCGACCAAATGTCCATTATTTTAAAAGATTGATTCATATCACATGAGCATTCCCAATGAAAGCTCTTATTATGTTGTCACATTTAAGTGAGAAACCCATCTCCACTGTGGTTCACACACCCCGCCTCAGTGTTTGGGAGTGTTCTGTGAATGTGCCTGTGGCATGTGGACCTGGCACACCCTGCAGCACGGTGCAGGAGGGCTGGAAGTGTTTCACTGGATCAAAGTGAGTCATAGCTTGAAGAACCAGCTAATGAACTCAAACTTGGTCACATAGTGTCTTCGATGGCACACCCTCAGGCAGTGTTGTGGCTGTATGAATGTTAGACAGAATCTTAATCATTCAGATGTGTGTCAAACTGTTCTTGCACTAGTATGTCTTGGTGTCTGTTAAAGAACAGATGACGCACCGTCGGTATGCCTGAAATACTGTTTCATTGATTCTGTAGTTAACTATTGCTGTGGCCTGTATTAATTCAGCGAGACTGTGACGTAAACACATGTTTCTTCAAATGATATTCAGCTGTTTTTAAAGGGCACCTACTGCTCTTATTGTGTCAACACGGCTTATTTTTGGTGTCACTTTAGCTTTGAGGGGAAGTCTTAAATACACAAGTGTACACGCGCACACACTCCCACCATGTTACAGTGGGGTTAGTGACAGCCTGTCATTGTCTCGGCCAAGCCTAGATGCAATGTTAGACAATGTGAGAAATATAGGTGTATCCACTGATTCATCCCAATGACAAATGTGTAAGTCAGTGTAGTAGACAAAAGAGTTATTTGGTGGTATCATTAAAACAGTGATAATAGGAATTGAATGGTTAGAGCACATTACATCTTTAGGCAGCACTTTGCTTTCCTGGGGCAGATATTACTACAAATCAAACATAAGCTCACCTCATTCCTGGTATCAGTTGAAACCAATCTACGGACCCTTTCCAAAAAATTTATATCATGGAAAAGTTCTTTAATTTCCATAATTCCATTCAAAAAGTTAAATTTACATAGATTATAGATTCAGGGCCCACAATTTAAACGATTTCAAGTATTTATTTGTTTATTTTTACATAATTTGGGCTTCCAGCTCATAAAACCCACGAAAACAAGATTTTAAAAAGTAGAATACTGTGAAGAAATCATCATTTGGAACAGGTGAGGAACAGAACAGAACATAGCACCCCAAATCATGACTGACTGTGGATATTTCACACTGGATCTCAACCAGCTTGGGTTTTGTTCTGTTCCTCACCAGTCTTCCTCCAAACCCTTGGACCTTGATTCCCAAATGAAAGGCGCACTTTACTTTCATCAACAGTCCAGTCCGTCTTCTCCTCTTTTTTTTTCTGCAAAAACTGAGAAGTAAATGGTGATTTCTTCACAGTATTCTAATTTTTTTTGAAATCCTGTTTTTGTGGGTTTTATGAGCTGGAAGCCCAAATTACGTAAAAATAAACACTTGAAATTGTTTAAATTGTGGGCCCTGAATCTATGAAAGTTCAACTTTTTGAATGGAATTATGGAAATTAAACAACTTTTCCATGATATTCTATTTTTTTGGAAAGGGTCTCTATATAATTGTTCATTTACATTGTTTGTTTTAAAATCAACATCTTAAACTTGGGATAATACTACGCTGCATATAGTTTAGCCCTTGTTGAAATATTTAAATAAGTGAGTTTGTCCTTACTTTGAAACCCCCACACCCTGACCATCATTTATCAGTTATTTAATTCTTATTGAATCTTTTTAACCTATTCCATTGTCGGTATAGTAGACCCTATAAAAGGTGTCAAAGGACTTTTATTTTTGCAGACAAAGACTGTCTTTTGTACTCGTTTGTGATCTTCATTAGCTATATTGGGCCTCTCACTTTCCTAAATTCCATTTCAAAGTATACACATTTGTATTTGGCTTGCCCTTTTTTGATGCTATTACTGGCATACTAAATGTCTCAAAATCATGCCAACAAAAAGTTTTATTTTGAATACTTCAGAAGCGGAAATGGTACACTTATCTCGAGATTTTTTTTAACACTTGCTACACATTTATCATTTTTTTTTTTTTTTTTTTTTTTTGAAAATATGGTGTCAATGCGCAATATTAAACATGTGAGAATATTGTTTCATATAACTATCCCTGTTTAGGGTTTGTTGTCAACAAAAAGGCGACACTTGTGCAAAAGGAAGTCAATAAAAAACACTACTTTCAGGCTGTAATAAAAATAAATACATTTGTTTTGTGTCAAAGTTTTGATCTCAACTTCATATTGAAGTTAGTTTTACTCCATCCAGTTATCTAGACTCACATATTAAAGCTGACTAAATCTGTGGTCACCTAACTTGACCTACAAAAATCTATATAATTAGATAAATATATCAAATTAGTTGATTACAAGATGAAGCGTAAAGCGCTATGCATTTAGATAAATTACTTACAATACTATACCTTATGTAATTTGTATGCATTTGAGTTTTGTTTTGAAATTTCTATGATGTGAATCAACAAAATTAATCTTGCTGTCACTGTTTCATTTCTGTTTCACAGTCCTCATTTGACAGTTTTCAAGGTTTTGCAGTCCCGGTGCCAAAGGTTCCTGTCCTTCCTCCTACAAGTGGTCTAAGGATCAACGGTTCAGGTGAGCCATTAACCACTTCCTAAAATGTACTTTCAGTTTACCTTGGCTCAAAGGAGGAAATCTGTCATTCAAAGTGAAGGTGCAGATATGTCGTGGTGCCTTTAATCTGCCTCAGTTGATGGATCACAACAGTCAGAGTCAAGGACGAAATGCAGAGTGGGTAAATGTTTAACTGGGTGATTGCTCAAGATTGCCAGACAAATTTCAACCAGTGAAACCCAAATGACAAGCATATTTACATATCAGGAGTGGTTGCATATCTTGAAAGGCGTTTATTTCACTGTAGTTGGTGCAGATTTTCTAATCTTTACAGGCAGTAGTATTCTTTCATTCCCCCTTTAGCTTCATTGTTTATATCAGAGCCCTCATTTTAGTGTATTTTCTTCATAAACAAACGTTTCCTATAAGTGTCGCAATATTTATATTGAATATTGGTCCAATATCAGCATAAAATGTAGATTGACTCGCATCTAACATTTCGATTATAATATATATTGTTTTATTTTTAGGTTATTTTTCAAGGTATTTTTTATTAGTGGAATTTTGGAAGATTCTTATTTTCAAGATCAAAATGTATGTATGTAACCCATTGGTGGTTAATAATAAATGAGCCAATTTTTCTTTTACTGTTGCTGACTATTGTTGTCTAACATTCCACACTGTAAAGTAATGTAAATACAATCAATAAAAATATTTTTAAACTAAAGTTTGTAAAATATACACAGTAAAATGTAGTATTTCCATTTCATCATGGCAGAACCAAAACTGTGTGAAAGTGTGATGGTCTACAGTTTGTTTATCTCAGATCATCTCACAGTTCTGTTATAGCAGAATTATATAGATATAGATATAGATATGCACATTTTATCAATCCACAAAAGCTCCAAACACAGCTGCTCACTTCATAAAGACCCAGGTTAAAGAATTGAATCTTTGCACTGAATCAGAATGCACAAATGCCTCACCTGTATTAACCTGTATTAAGTTTTCTGAGAGGCTGATGTTCATACAACTGAGAAGTAAAATCAGGAAAACTTACGGAAAGCCGAATTAAACAATGGAAAACACTGAGGAATCAAAGAATCCAGAAGGAAACGAAGTGACGGTGACTGACTACATGTCTTATTATGGAGTTATAGAGCCAGTGAGTGTGTGGGTAATGAAACCACAATAAAAACCACATTTAGCGGTCCCAGTCAGTAGCACGCAGATACTTTCACTATTTGTAGCTCACTTTGTTTTTAGAAGAACTTCCATGGCTTACAAACACTTAGGTTGTCTGATGCTGCTGATAAATGTACCTGTTTGTGCTGGTGTGACTGTGATCGTCTGTGAGCGTCTTTGGGCTGGAGGAGGGTCTTCTTCTACTTAATATAACAGGTTGTAAATAAACAAATTAGTGCACTAGCGTCCCCTCAAATTGAGGTCAGAAGTGGAATTGTTAGGTTTCATTTTTAGTATACGTGACCGTTCCATTCTCATTCATTATGAAGACATGCGGTCCACTAGCGTGATTGACACAAAATGCCTTAGTGATCTACCGATCGATGTGTTGGCCACCACTGATGTACAGAATGACTTATGTCGTACTCTATTTTTTCTCTGACAGCTGGTGGAAATCATTCTTCTAATGGATCCATCATATCTGTGCCTGATCTTGAAGAAGGAGAGATATTTGTTCCTCCTCCTCCTTCTGTGGCACCTCCACCTCCTCCTGGGACCTTTATACTTCCTCCCCCTGATTTCATGGGAGACCTTAACAGTCCAGAGCTAGCAAACCTTCAGCTTCCTTGCATACCAGCACCAGTTGAACCTAACATGTTGGAAAACGATATATCCATCCCAAACCCACCAGCAATGGCTCCACCAAAAATTCCATCCAATGGCT
This sequence comes from Gouania willdenowi, assembly GCF_900634775.1. Taxonomy (NCBI): domain Eukaryota; kingdom Metazoa; phylum Chordata; class Actinopteri; order Blenniiformes; family Gobiesocidae; genus Gouania; species Gouania willdenowi. The sequence continues at coordinate 19,059,663 of NC_041048.1, read as the reverse complement.
TTGCATCACCCACCCCCATTTATAGTCTACCAAATGCCAAAGTTCCTCAGCATTCATATGTTCCATCTCAACCCACTCTCGAAAGGTCCAAGGGTTACAAGACACCTCCTGCAAAGCCAACAAGAATGTCCTCTGTCTCAGACTCTCCACCTCACAGTCCTGCTCCCCCACCGCCTGCACGCACAGCTACACTCTCCACCTTCAATCCTCAAAACGCTGCAAAGCTCTATGATGTTCCAAAGACCATATTCTATCGTGGTCAAGAGGATTATGATGCAAAGCCAAGGCAGAAGTTACTCCTGGAGGATTCTGGGTATTATAACGCACAGGCACAGGTTGATGGGAAAGGATCTCTTCAGGAGCCAAAGGATAACCTGCAATTTCCCAAACCAGTCAAAATACCCCCTGCTACAGCACAGAAACCAGTATCTCCACTGCACAGTTCTCAACAGTTACTTAAAGGGAACAGTCTTCCGTCAAAGTTAGATGCCAAAACAGAGAAACTCAATGTGCCTCAGAGCCACAGCCACAGTTACAGCCCATTATTGGACCGTAAACTACGTGATCTGAAGGAAAGTGAAAACAGTCCTTCACGAGAGGGACATGTAGCTTCTCCACTGGCTCTTTTGAAGGCAGCCAAAGAAAGGGAGAAACACAGATCTGTAAACTCTTTGCCACACGAAGACAAGAGCAGTGACCGCCTGAGTGCAAGCATTCATGAGTTAGGTCCCAATTTGTTAGTTGTTACCCCCAGGTCTGGGTCTTCCTCATCGCTTTCATCATCAGAAGTTAGGCTACAAGAAAGCCCAAAGTTTTCATATTCGAGGGAACATACACAAACACTTCAATCACCGGAAAAAAACGGAAGTTCTACGCTGGTTAAGGGTCAGACGCCATCTTCTCTGTTAGATTTTAGTCGAGGGTCTGCAGCTAAATCCCCAAATGAGAACAATGTGTTTGAGCAACAGCAATATGCAACACAAAGACCAACAAAACTGCAACCTTCACAACAACAGGAGGTAAAAGAGACGTTGAATATACCGGTCCTTCCTCCACCCCCTGAATTTGATGACGTTGGGTTCATGGAGCCGCCCCCAAAAATCCAACCTCCCGACCCTCCATCCAAAAAGCCTTCAATGCCAGTATTGAGCCCTTCACCGCCTGCTTCACTTCCACCACCTCCTCCAAAATCAGCACCCTCTCCCCCAAAACTGGCACCCCTTCCTCTACAACCAGCACCCCCTCCTCCACCAAAGCTTCCACCTCCAGACTTTAATATTAAACTAAAGCCACATGCCCAGACGGCTCCAAAGCTGGCTCCTACGCATTTGCCATCCCATCTCTCTCCCAGTCAGGTCACCCTCCTGAGCATCTTACAAAAGAAGATGTTGGAAATGGACCACAAGATGCCCCAGCTAAAAGAAGCTGATCCCAGTTCTGATGACTGGGGAACCAATTTCCCTGAAGAGGAAAATGCCATACCTGTTAGAAGCAAAACTAAACCACCACCCAACAAGCCCCCTGCTGTGAATAAATCAGCAACACTTGACATGAGGGAGTTGGAAAACAAAATGATGAGAAAGCCACAAGAGTCTTCAACATTGAAAAGTCCACCCACCAGGTGAGATGTCCACCATCATTAGATGTGACCTGATTTTATCCAAATATTTGTCTGTTCTTTGACTCACAGTAAGTTTTTTTTTTTTCAGCAATGGACCACAGCAGCAGTCAAAGCATCAGTACGGTATGACTTTTACAGTTCGGCCTGGAACCAAAAATCCAATAAGTGTTGTTAGGAGAGAAGATCCTTAGAGATCTTTGCAGTGCCATTGCACAATACACATGAATGTATAACTGTACATTAATAGAACGTGGTAATTGTGGAGACAAACTTCTGAATGAAACCTCAAAACCAACCTGTAAGTTAAATTATAATTGTATAATATTATAATTATCTGAACAATATTTTATGTCCCATTTCTGTGTGTTACACTTGTTACCTGCTGCTATACATCTTACATGACTTAACTTGGTTTCAACTATTAATCGGTCGAGTTGCTTTAAATATGTGGGCTTTGATTGTTAATAATTCATAATCATAAAATACAACAGTTCCTGATGTCATTTTCATTGTTTAATCTGATGCCTTATTATATAAAGACTATTTACTGTTACATACATCTTGTATAAGTTAGCTGAAGCAGTTCCAACAATCAAAAGGAAATTCACAGACTTTTTCTGTTTTGCTTTCGTTGATGAAAAAAATATTTTTCTATTACAGTAGACTTTGTATTAATGTGATGACATGTATCATCGTGGTACAGTATTCTTTTAAAATGTTTGCAACCAACATTTAACTTGGTAAATAAACTCACCAGTCCACTTGGTTTACCAGTGGAAGGCATCACTGCATCCAACCTCTGGTGCTGTCTTTATCATCCCTGAGGGTCTGTTGAATGGTTTTCTGATATAATCAGACATTACCAAAACGTGTATGTAGATGTCTCTGAATTAACTACAGAAGTGTGGTGTGTGGCTGAGATGGACAGACATCCTGTCTATGGTGTACCTAACACCAAAAACAGGTTGGGATAGGCTCCAGTTTGATTTAATCCTGAATGATAGGAGGGTAAGGAAGATGGAGGATTGTTGGTCACATATTGGGACAAAAAGGCTCAGAGATTGGCAAATTGTTAAACTTGGTAAGGGCTATACTAAGTACTTCCGTAGATAGTATGTAAAGACTAAAACACATTAAGGGAATTCCTAACTCTAAAATCTACTTCTGGCAGTTGTTAGGTCCGTGATTTGAGACGTACTGCTTTTGGGCAGTCTGTTCTGTCAGGGCTGTAATATTAGAGGAATGAAACTGTTCAGTGTTTAAATTAATCTGTATACCTTGTTAGTAATACATACATGATTTATGTGACAGAAAAATTAGGGCCTTCCACAACGCTGTAATTTTATTTTCACACTAAATATGACATTTATAAGGCATTCATGTAAGACTTGTGGTCATTCTTTGATTGCAGCCACATTGCAGTAGGGCATCAGTGCTAGCTCTAATGTTGCTCACATTTGTTCATGTAAAACAGTCATAATGACTTTAATTATATTTGGTTTGGCTTTATTTTCAAATGGCATGAATACAAATGAGGTTGAAGAGTGTGGTGCTTTAATTACAAAGCATAGATATTTTATGCATTTTGACAATGTGTCCAAATTATTATCTTTTTATTGGGTTGATACTAAATTTCCTCAGCCTGTTTAGGCAAATCAGGGTATTTATTAATGGTAAGGAAGAAAATAATTTGTAATATTAAAATATGCAATAAATGTTTCTCTGAAAAACTGCAGCGTACAATTCCTACCCCTCAGTGACCTGTCTCACTTCCTGCGTGAATTGTTGCACTTTATATATACATATTTGTAAAATGTTTGACAATTGTAAAATATTTGCAATTAACCAATTAAAAGCCAAAAGAATGTCTAAATGTGAGGCATCACTCAGCGAGTATATTAGGTCTTTATCTAGGTCTCTGGAGACAAAGAGCACAGCTAAGCAGAGTCATACAGTGTAAGAAGAATAAACTTGTATCAAGACCGAAGCAGACTGAGTTCCATGTTTGACGTTAACCTTAGACTTGACTTTCCTTTTGGAGATCATTGATTTTAAGCATTTTCATATATGGGTACATTTCAGATATGCACAACATCCTTTGCATATAGATTTATTAGTTACCATATCAAGCCGCAAACAGAAGACATCTGTATTGTGACATACACAACAACAAACCAAAGAGTAACATGTGATTTATAATCAGCCTTCCCATGAATTCTAAAAAGTAGAACCAGTGATCCTTTATGAAACTACGACCATGCTTCTTCAGTGTTGGGTGGCTTCAGGAAGACCTGCTGTCTCCGGCGGTTCCATCCACTGTGTGGTGAAGCACAAGATGATCCCAACCCACTGTGGTGAGTCTGCTGGAGTCACTGTGGCGCCAGCATATGCCTTTGACAAAGTCCTGGTGTCGCCGATCTCTAAGTCTGAGTGAAGACAGTTAGATTATGGTTATCTGTAGAGCAGTGAAATGATTAACATTGATGAAAACACTTGAACTCACATTTCCTGCATCTCAGAGTTCATAACAGCAAGAGAGCAGTCATCACTAACTGAGGCGAGCAGGGAGGCACTAGGATAAAAACAAAAGGCCTGATTTAATACCATGCTGTGAATGATCTACCAGAGTTTGTTTCGATTAGTTTTACCTGTGTGTGGAGAAGGCGAGGCCGTTGACTCTGCGTCTGTGGACGTTCACTGTCCGAGCTGGCTCTGTTACGAGGAAATCTTTCACAGCCACTCTGCCCAATTCATCACCTGACAAACAGTGGTCAAGATTACCTCAAATGTTTTAAATTCTCCTGTTGTGCTGCTGGTGAGACTTACCAAAAGCAATAGTGCTGCGGTGATGGGGGTGCCAAGCAGCTGTGGTGGGAGAGCAGCTGGGGGACTCCACATCTGGGGGGGGGGGCACAAGTACAACATTTAATGACAGAAGAAATATCTGGCTTCTTATTTCTAATTGTACACCTTTTCATATAGTGACTTACAGGGTTGAGGTCAATTATAATTGTAATCCAGTAATTGATAATGAATTACAATTGACGTAACTGTAATTTAAAAAAACATCTGTTGCAATCATAATTAAATTGTAATTAAGTTCAGATAATTGACTTTGTAATTGGCATAGAAATTCTATAAAAATTGTCAATTACAATTTAATTTAAAGCAAACCTGTGGAACCATGTTACAGTTCTACGACTTACACATACGTAGTTAATAATTATTAAAATATATTTCAGGTCAACTTCTCCCATTACCTGTCTGTCCTCTTCAGGTTCATTTTACCGGTTTTAAAATAATTGAAATCAAGGGGTATACTGACAAAAAGTCTCAGACGCCCACACCAAAATCATTACCAATATTTTCATTGATTACAAAGCCTAACTAAGTAGTGTGAAACAAATGAGATGATTAATGTTTGTGTATTTTACAGCTGATTTAAGACATGGGTCAAACTGACCCATTATCATAAGTGATGCTAACAGAAAGCTAACACAAGAGGAAGGTCACATTATATGGGCTTCTTTATTAAAGAGGCGGTATTATAAAAAAAAATACTTTATAATGGTTTTGCTACAGTGATTTACATCTCTTTAGCCCAGGGTTTGAAGCAAAAAAGAAATAAATTGACTGAAATTTTTTCAACCAAAATAAGTCACATGTAATGATGTTGATGATGATTCTATCATAAGTCTGCTTTATAGGACTGTTTTTAAGGATAACTGTCAGTGCAAAAGGAGGAAGTGTAATTCAAAAATGTATGTGAGACAAGTTTGAGGGTTTTTTTCCCCATACATTTAAATAGAAGCTATCAAAAATAAACTTGTGTATTTTGGTGTGACTTATTTACACTGAAATTATAATTACTTCTTGTGAACTTTTTATTGAACAAATTTAATAAAAACAAACATTTACATAAACAAACATAACTCCCACGTGTTGTGCATTAAAGGCACCGTATATAGTTTGCACTATTACTGGTTTATAAAGTCATTACAATCTAACTTTTGTTGCCAGAATATTACCTGCCTGTGACACATGCTGTATAGTTTTATATATTATTATATTATAGCTCTAAACAGTGATTACTCATGCAATCCACCTGCTGGGGTTTAGGGAGAGAAAGTCTTTGTATTTCGTATGACTAGTTATTTTTGTACTGACTTTCATTTAAACAAATGTGTGGTGCTATTTTTTTTGTTTGTGAATTTTGTCATTTAAAAAAAAAAAAAAAAAGCCCAAACAGGCTGGATTAGAAACTGGCAACCTAAATGAGAGACTCATTCTGCTCTCTGATTGGATAATCTGCTTGAGAAATATAAACATATATAATGTGGACATCACGTGCTTTGTATTTTTAATTAATACTAAATACACTTTAAACTTCTGATCAGAAAAGGCAAAATTATATTTTCCTTCCAATATCTCTGATGGGGTTCAATAAAAATCACCACTGTTTAATAAACGATGCCTATTTAATACCATATCAGTGTTCATTTTGACAAAAAAGTTTTTATTTAGTTTTAGTCTTTTGACTAAAATTCTTTTTAGTTTTAGTCAAGATTTTGTCATCTGATTTGTTTTAATTTGTCTTATTTTAGTCGACTAAAATACCAAACAAATTTAATAGACTATATCAAGAACAGATTTACTAGACAATTTTTTTACCGCTGTATAGGAAACAAACTAAACCTAATTTATGTGTGTATATGTAATATATAAAACACAAATTTAACTATCTCAACACAACTGTGTCTATTTAAATACAAAAGCAGTACCGAATAACAGTCACGTTTGAAATCTTTCTCCAATAATAATGCAAACAAAAATGTGCAATAAGTATTAATTTGCAACTCAATTTACACAAATTAGCTTAGCTTAGTTAGTAAAGCACGATCACCGTGTTTGTGGGAACTTTGGGTGGATCTGATGGAGGAAGCTAGACTGGTTTGCTTTGTTGGGTGGATGTCTGGTCTTAACAAAGTAGCGGTGCGTGATGTATCGCTACTCGTCACAGCTTCAGGTAGACTGTGACGAGCAGAGCTGTGTGTGACCTCCCGGTACCAAGCATACAGCTCTGAGCAAAGATATATAGAAGGTGGGATGAGCCACTCCTCGTGAAAAAACAATGTTCAGCTCCATCCACATCTTGAAAAAGATGAACCATAAAAAAAAAACCTATTTTAAATAAATAAACAAGTAAGGCTTAAAGCTCTGGGGGAAACCCTGGCTAAAGTGTATTAAATACAATCAACGGCACAACACAGAAATGTGACAGTGTTTGTTTTTTTTACCTATTCTAGTGGCAGGTTTGTCAGGTTTCCTTCTGTCCCACATCAGCACACGACCATCCTGAGGGGTGAGCGTCACGAGTTAACAGAGTGAGATGGGAAATGACTGCTTGACTGATACATTACAGCTACAACATTAGTCTGTTTTACATCGACTGTGCACACAAGCAGAGGATGAGCAGCTTACGTGGCCACAGGAGATGAAGAGGGAGTCGTCTGTGGGACTGCAGGCAACACAGTTGACTGGTTGCGTGTGAGCTAAAGGAACAACAGAAGCATTGTATATATTTCATAACTTTTCACAAACTGTTGGACAATGGTTCTAATAATTTTGTAGAAAGTGTTCATATGATTTACAGCACTTATTTGCATTGTTGTGCACAAAATGAATTTAATCGTTGATGTACTGCAACAGAGAACAGAAATGCAACAACATTCAGATGACAAACTAAAAATGCGGTTTTAATTAAAAACTAATTCACTTTTTCCACGACCTGTGCATTAGTTTGTGTAGTTAAGATGAGTATGTGTCATACTTTACTTCCATCATGCTCTGATGACTGTTGTATTATTTCTGTGCCTTGTTTATGTGACGCACTCGGGGTTTCCACTTTCTCAAACATGAGGTTAGTCAATTTCATCAGTTTATTTGTGAGAAACTGCAGGATTTTATCAAATTTTTCATATTAAAGTCATCCATTATTTTGTTCTCAACCGTTCTCTGGTGTTTTGGGTAATTGTCCTGCTGGCAGACCAATGACTGAAACCAAACTGATTCTTTTGTGTGTGACACTGCTGTGAAAGTCTGTCAATGTGTGTGGAAAAATAATGAATAGCAGTATTCAATCTGTTAACGTATTAAGACTTATATTTTACCCTTTGGACTTGCAGCAATTAACAGATGTAAAAATATTTATAACAGACACATAAACCAAAGCAAAAAAAAAAAAAAACTGCTGTGCTTTAAAACAGATTTACATAGAGAATTGTAGACTATACTAATATTAAACATTTTTGTCATGTATAATGATGTTGAATATTTAGATTACAGGTAAAGAAAAATATAATCATAAATGAATGGGCATCATTGTTGTTTGAAAATGCTTTTTTTTTTTTTAGATGTTATCTTACCATTATAGGTTGTAACAACTGCTTCTTGACTCAAATCCCACACTTTAATTCTGAAAAAAATAAGTTAACAAAACAAAACAAAGCAAAGCAGTTCAAATGAGTAACCAAGCTGAAGGTTGAAACAGAAGAAACAAACACTTCTGTTATTAAATGACAAAGCCAAATGTGTAACAAAGTGTCTCAACCTGCAGTCCATGCTGCCAGTAATGACACTTCCTGCTCCAGCCACTGGGCTCACTGTAGTAACAATCTGATCATGGTCTTGTTTGGTGAACTTGTTTACCAGCAGACGCTCATCCTCAGTGAGCTCCCAGAGCTCCAAGGCCCCTGCAAAGTCCACAAGAATCCTGTTTCAGCAGCAAACTCCAATCTCTGCCCTACTGAGAGCTTATGAAACTGCAACACACCTGAATCAGATCCAACAACGATCCCTTTTTCAGATATCCATTTGACGTCGGTCACGCCAGCCTCAGTCTGCACACCCGCTTTGCAGAAACCTTCGTTGGGGGCTTGCTCAGGGTCACTGTAGATCCACAGGGACCCCTGCCAGTTCCTGCCTGTGAGGCTGGAGGCACCCAAAACCAGTGTGTCGTCTGTGAAGAAAGGTACGGTGGAAATGAAACTACAGTACTTAATCACACAGTAATCCACCTGCACCTTAACCCCTCTTTGACTAAGTGTGCGTGAGGAAGTCTGTCTGTTTGGACCAAAGTAATAAATAAAACAAAGTAGCTGTAAACTGATGATCTAGAAACCAAAGATATATATACATAGTTTTTCCTGCAGTCTGTGCCTTCTCCTCGCCCTCCGCTCTCTCTTAGGGTTAAAAATACATATATGAAGAAGAAAAACATAAGGTGTTTCCTGGGTTAGGGCTAAAACAAAAGGGTTAGTGGGTTAGCTAAAAAAATAAATATGAGCTAAAATAAAACTGACAGAACTTTAAGTCACGTGGTGCACCTATCACGTCACCTAAACTGGCCAATGAGGGGCGCTGTGTACGGATAGACTGGCAATCTCTTGATTCATAGGTGTGTTTAAAATTTTAAAAAGGTATGAAATGTCACTATAAGTGTGTTTTAGTGTATTTCGTTCTACAGAGATGTCTTGTAAGGAGAGGAGCTGGAAACATAAACATTAGTTCTGCTCCATTTTTCCCTTGGAGCCCCTACCCTCTCAAACGTGTCTACACGGCCCTATCAGTGCCAGTGACCGCGTGTTGAGACTCTCCTACCTGCTCTGTACTGAGCCGAGCCGAGCTGCTTCTCCATGCAGGCTGGAGCATTAGGAGGGATGTTCCACTGGTTCTCCTTGATCATGTCCGCGTTCACCAAACTTTTCATCCACACGCAAGACTTGACGACGTTCTCCCACCTTAGCTTTAGCTGCCACTGGTTTTTGGCTGCAGCGCCTGTTTTTTATATAGTGACAGAAAAGTGCGACACGTTAACTGCCTGATTAAAATAAAAATAAAAATTAGAACTCGCTCGGTGCACAAATGAGTTCGTGAACACGTAAAGTGGAAATGAATGAGTGAACGATCAGAAACATGGATGCTACAGAGTACAGACACGCTTCTTCCTGGTCCTGGTCTTCTTTGTTGAGCAGTAGTTATTATTATTCTTCTGTTCTACCGCCCCCTGCAGGTTCAATAAAGTATGTTTCACTAACGCTAGTCCATCTTCTACTTTTTTCAATTTTATTGTTTTTTATTTAGTTTTTGGCCCCAAAATAATTCCTATCTAACATACAACATTGGAAAAAGCAATACATTATTTGTGGAATATATTTTACGTTGTGTTTTATATTATAATTTAGGTAGAATGCACAGTAAAGGAGCATATGGATTTGTGGAAAAAAATAAACATTCATTTTAAGTCTTTTAATGCTAACGGGTGATGAAGCGCTCACAACCAGAGAGAATGAGTCCACACACATTTGTCCCTATTGCCTTGAACAGATTGTCTGACACATTTTCTACTGCTGTTCCGGGCACACATTTCCCACACGGTTCTGCAGACGTATGCTATAATCTTGTATATTTACATATATATGTTCGTTAATATGTATTGTCCCTGTTTTAAATGAAATAAATTCAAACTCAAATGACGCTAGTGCGCGTTCTTGACGGCTTGGAGAGACGGCCCTGTGCGTAAAATAAAAAAAGATTGAGAAGAAGATGGTTTGGAAACTGAAAGAAGATAAGCACAGTGGACTAAACTACTGTTTGGTTCCACAGATGAATGCAGAGGCATGTGCACAGGTCTTGCAGTAAACAGTCACATGATTGGCGAGTAAATAAATAACCATGTCACAGTTAGAGTGTGGATCGGGCCGCATTTTCACATCCTTATTCCGACCCAGCAGTCATAAAGAAATAACATATTTACATTTGTTTTAGTGGTAAGCACCGATTTTATTAACAAACAACTGTTAATGTCAACATCAGATCAGCGCATGGGTAACAAGCAAAAGTGAAACACTTGCATGCCCTGCAGTGCACGCAAGCGACCCATTGAATCTATTTACATAATCCATGTATCAAAGATAAGGATAATCCATGTTATTGGGCAGAAAAGGTAATGTTTCAACAATGTATTCCTGTATAATTGTCCTCCTTTGCTCCATCCTCACTCCACTGGGATCCTGCTCTTATGCTACGTTCACACCGGATGCGTCACAAAATGTCCGTACGTCCAGATTACATACAAAGTCAATGGATAGATGCATCCCAAGATGCGGAATCTTTCCTGTGCGCACGTCAAGTGCTTTGGCCATGCGAGCCTGCTCCCGATTTTACGCATATTTGCACATCCGCACCTTCGCAAGAGTTGAAAATATTGAACTCCTGCGACCGTTTCGCATGACGAAAGCCAATCAGATTCTTTGTTGGCAATGACGTCACGTCAAAATGGACACCAGTCTGTTCACCCATTCAACCATGGAGTAGAAGCTGTGTGTGACCACCTGGAGCTGTATGACACGGCCTTTATAACCGGGACCAGACTAGGAAGGATTAAGTGTGGAGGAGAATCAGCGAGGAGGTGGTAGTAGCAGGTAAAAGTTATCTCTGTAGCACTGAGCTAGGATAGCATTAGCCGATAATCACACCGGCTTTTTTCACTGGTTGTTTATGTTTGTGAGAGAAAAAGGAGCGGAGCTCCTCGCTTCAGCAGGCAGTGAAACTCACCAAGTTGGATGTGTCGCTGGTGGGCGGGGCTTCGTTTCAGACGTGCGTATGAAGCAAATGGGGACATTTTTTTATCCTGCGGACCCAGCGGTACGTTTCGTATGGCAGATGCGTCCGGTGTCGCAGAAGACGCATTTGGTGTGAACGCAGCATTAGAGTTGAAGGTGCATTCTTCAGCGCTACAGCCGCTGCAAAAGGAAAGGAAGAACGCTGCGCGCAAACGACACTATGTAACCGAACACGACCACCTGTTATAAGTATCTGTCCGAACCCGACCCATCCGGTGCCATCGGGCTTTGGACGGGTATCCATCCTCTATCCATAGTATCTAATCAGCCGTGCTCCAGTCCTAAACAGTTGATGCACGCCCCCGCGGTGGCTTGTCTGATGGCTGCAGTTACACTAACCACCATGGTGTCACTATGGAGTCTGATTTCTAGACCCTACCCTATGCTCCTTTAAAAGGGCATTTTCCCCACCTTTTAAAGGTTGGACTTCCCGAGTACTGCACCACAGCTGTACAAGAGCTACAGGTTAGCTTCATGTATTTATAAGCATCAGTAAGCACACTTTTTTGCTCACGGTTACTTTTATAGTGTGCAAAAAAGGGCAGCATCCAAATTACGAGAAAAAAATGCAACGGAGAATGATATTTTGGATTCTCTAGAGCCCTCTTGTGGCCCGGTAGACCGACAAATCATGGAAGATCTGTTTGACTGTGATAGGAGAAGGCAGCGTTAACTAGATTCAGTTTTCTTTATTTCAATAACTAGACAGTGGACACAAAAAGTAATACTTTTTAATCCTTTTTAACACATTTAATTGAAAAAAAAATTTTTTTTAAAAAAATAAAAAAAAATAGAAAGCTGAGAGACAGTGGGATTATGGGAGCCTGTCATGGTGAGTGTTTGTCCGGTTTGTGTGAAGTAGGGCTGGGTATCACCAGGTACTTCGCGATATGATATATTGTGATTTTTTTTTTTTTCCCCACGATAACAATATTATCACGATATGGCAATAATCGATATATCGCGGGAAATTTCATCCACCATACATCGCGATATTTGTGTTCACTGAAGAAATTCAGAATGTATCTACTCCACTGAATCCATTTCACAGGAATTACAAAACATTGTCAATCAGTTTCACATGAATGACAGCCAAGTAAAACAAAGTGTATAAAGTACAGTGGCTCTTCTGAACACACACACACACACACACACACACACACACACACACACACACACACACACACACACACACACACACACACGCACACACACACACACACACACACACACAGTGTAAATTTGTAAATATCCACTCTCCACTCAGATATACTTTAGCATGTGCATGTAGCTGTACATGTGGGGCATGTAACAACATCTATTGGTAATGTGTGGGAGTTGAATTGACGATACAAAATCAGCATTAATAACACTTACTTTTATTTATTATTTTGTTATTGTGTTATAATAGACTCTCAATCAATTAATGTTACTCAAACAGAGAACAATAGTAATAATATAATAGGTATGAAAAAAACTGACCCATTTATTATTAACCAATGGGTTACATACATTTTAACCTTAAACATAATAATATAATAATTAGGGCTGCACAATACTGAAAAAAAAAAAAACTGACAGTGCGTTTTTTTTATTTTTATTTTTAACTGCAATATGTATCGGAATTATGAAAAAATACAGGAATTAAGATCACAAACAACAGCAAAATCAACACAGTATAAGACAGGGGAGATTTACCACCATAAACACAGGTGTGGCCAGGCAGAAAAAAGTTCACTCATTAATTTACAATTCATTCGTTTCGCATTGTAGGTTTTTTTTTTTTTTTTTTTCAATTAATCACCTCATGTGTGCTTATTTATTGTTTTTATTTAATGTATTCATTGGCATTTCTTTGGGAAATGATTTTCAGTAATGTTGGAGCAAACTGTCCTCTAACTTTTATACAAAGTTGGGAGCAGAGAATTGTCTAAAATTCTTGTGTTATGCTGATAAATCCAGAACTAAAAGGACTAACCCTGTGCAAAAAAAAGTTTACCTGGCAACAAAGCACCCAGTCAAGCATGTTGTTACTTTTGCATCAACAAACTGTCTGAACCTTTCCTAAATTCTTTACACTAATATGAGTATATACTGTCCTGCCATTATGACATATTCTGCTCACATTACTCATCACTACTTTACATTACTTTTTTTTTTTCATTATTAAAACTGCCAAAATAAAATGTTTAATTTTGCAGAGTTGAGCTAAATCTGCTGTCACATGCACATCTAAATTTCACTTTTATGCAGCAAAATTAAAGCTGCATACCCAAACTTGGATTTTATTACAGCCCTTCAGACTTACAGTTGTTGGTTCTCAAATAGCAAATCAATCCTTAAAACAAGACAGAGGCAGCTTTACCTCGTATTTGTAAATATAAGGAGAATAAAAGTGGACTTTGCATCAATAACACTATTATTTATCTAAAAAAGTCTTAAATTGACCATAACCCATCATAATTATCTTTGTTTGAATAATGAACTGTATTACAGGAGCTCAAAGTAAAATCCAGTCTCTTTTAGGGTTGTCAAAAATATTTATACCCTAAAAAGTATTGATACTAAATAGAGCTGGGTGATATTGACCAAAACTCACACCTTGATATTTTTTCTGATCTCAATATTTTTAACTCAATATAGAAAGACAATTCTGGGTTAAATTTGCTGGTGACAAATGCCAGACAGGATTATTTATTGACAAACAGCTGCACAATATGTGCCACTTTTTTGGCTTTATCTCCTCTATGGGACAGCACGTGTGAGTGAGTTCTGTAGTATGGCTTGTTTAGGAGAAGGTCTGGGTTAGAATGCATTTAGAAATCCATCTAACAGTGCTTTTTACGCTGTTCTGAGAAGTAACAAAAGCAGCGACTCCTAAAACGACTATTTTGATACAACATAAGCTATAAAATATATATTGTAGCTCAGAAATATGGAAAAAGTTGTAAAGACTTTGACTGTACTCTAAGAATAATAATAAACACTTGTATGATGTTATTTGTACTGTGTTTTTGTGTAAATTAAAACAAGTATTGTCTTTTTCTATATTGCTAAAATAGAAAACTCAGTATATCTTGAATCGCGACATATTGCCCAACTCTAATAGTAAAATGATGTAGCACTGGAGGTTTGTGTTTTGTGTATGATCCAAGATCCTGAGTTGAGATAGCCGAGGGAAAGATGCAGAGAATAATTTTGTCAGGCTGAGCTGGATTAATAAACGTACGCAATGCATCACAGGAACAGCTCATCGAAAACCAATCAGGAGAAAAAGTGAGAGAGCACAAATGTCTGAGTGAACAAAACAAGGATTTGTTTCAGAAAAGATGCTTTATCTTGGAGAGAAGAAACACACAATGGAGGTTTGTGCTGGTGTTGGAAAGATATAATGGTGCTCATGGTGCAAAATATCTGCACACAAAAACAGAAGATGATCGTAGAATCATAACAAAAAGTCTTTCCAAGACACATTTGACCATAAGCAAAGCAAACCAAGGGAGTTCAGGCCTTCAGAAAAAGTAAATCACTGTTTGTGAACAGGAAGTTAGATCATCACTGAGCATTGTAAACGTGGTTAAAACTTGAGCTTTCTCACGCCAGGGCAACGAGTAATTTAAACTAAATGTTTCACTCCCACAGAGCCTAATAAACCAGCACGTGTTGGGTAAAAAGGGCGTGCAGGGATATTTATAGTGACCTAAAATGCACTTTGGTTCCACGTTGTTTTATTTTGAAAGGTCATGTCCGGAAATGTCTAATATATCACAGCGACATTGATGCTTCGGTCTTGTAATGTAAAATCGATTAGTGATTGGCTGCTTTGACAGTCCAGAAATTTGGGTTAAATCTTCGCGTTCACACAAGGTAAGCTCTGAGCCGAGCCAGCCGCTAGCAATGAAGGCTTTTACGGTCTGTGCGGTTCCGGTGCACACCTAACGGCAGCTGTGCACCGTCCGTGTCCGTTACACTGATGTCTTTGTGTCGGCTCCGTCCGGGTGATATCTGGGGGCTAACCGAGGAGCGCAGCTAACGTTAGCCAGTGTAAGCAGCGTCCGCACTGGGTGACAGTGAGAGCGGGAGAGCGGACAGTCTGTGAGCACCCTCACAGCGGGAGGACTGAGGCGGCTGTTCGGTGACATTTGGTCGGCAGGGTAACGTCACCACTTGGCCAGGCCGACCAGCAGCACACTGGTTCGCTGCTGGTAATGTTATGTGAGGTGACAGCAGCTGGCTGTCAGTGATGAGTCTGACAGAAAACATCTGTAGACACTCAATAATTTTACCATAACTGAGTGAAATTTCATAAAGATCATGCATGAAACCCAGGGCCGGCCCTATAGTCTTTTTGGCGCCCGAGACGAAATTACTTAATACTTATCTTACATCAAAACTGTGTAATAAGAATAAAATTCAAAGTTAAAAAAAGAAAGAAAAAGTTTTCAAGCTATAAATACTTCTCTTACATCAAAATTGTGTAATATACAGAATATTCAAAGTTGGAAAAAAAAATGTAATTTCAAGTAATAAATACTTAACTGGAACATCTCAACAACAGGGGCCGGATTGAGGTCATTCGGTGCCCCCCTCCATGAATGAATAAAAATAGATTAAAAAAAATTCTGCAAGTCTATACACAGTGTGTACACATTATTTATTTTAAATATCTAGACAAAACAATGTAATTCTGCGACACAACAAACCACTGAAAAAAAAAAAAAAAAAAAAACACAACCTATTTTAAAATGTAGAGTAATGCACTATAATACAATATAACACCTACAGGTATAGTGTAAATGTCTCGAGGGAACAATAACAAAAATGGTGCAAAATCCAAAAGCAATGCAATCAAAAGTTAAAATAAGATATAAGTTTCAGTACAAGGACATTTCTACTTTCCTGTTTGGTTTTACTAGTCAGTAACACAAACCTTAAAACCAAAGAACACAATGTGCAAACAACTCAATAGAATGATATAGAATAGAACAAGAATTAAAATAAAATAAATATGGACAGAAGATTAGCAAGTGAAGTTACAGATTTTTAATATGACTATTCAATTAAGAGAAAACATGTATAGTGATTGTAAAGAGTGTGTTTCACGTTTATTATGTCCTTTTAAATTAATATATATATAAAAAAAAAATGGGGGATGCAATTTGGCGCCCCTCCAGCAGATGGCGCCCTAGTATATTAATCCAAATCCCCTCTAAAATGTAATGGAATCTTTTATGGTGTGAGGTTTATTGGTTAAATTGTCAAAACATGTGCTTTTGAAGTAATCCTGCTAACAGACAAACAAATAAATAAACCCCGGCAAAATTATATATACCTTCTTTGGCGGAGATAATAATCTAACACAACCTTGGGGTCGTGACACCATGTGGGGTCACCTGAATCGTCTGGTATCAATACAGTGTACATAGATCTTATATATTCATATGAATATCGCTGATGGTTTTTCTCTGTTGGAGTTTCCTTGTACACCGTTTTTTTGTTCTATTTGTTTTTTAGTTTTCTTGTCCATGCTCGAAGAAAAAATTACTGCTTACGTTTCTGTTTTAATCTTTTATATTTTTGTGTATTTTTATTTATCTATTTTGAACAATTGAAACAATCCATAAAATTACATAAATAGACAAAGTGCAGGAAGAATGCTCAAAGAGCTTAAATATTTATTATTCTTTTTCAAATTTAAACACCACACAATCTCTTAACAACTGTATTTTATACTTTGACTTTCTCAAATACACATTTAGTTCAAATAAAATGCAGTTTATGGCACATAACGTCACTTTGTGCACTAAGCCTTACTACTCTGTGTTTGTAACACAGTAAAACAAATGTGATCAAAAAACAAATTTTAGAGAGAGAAAAAAATATCTGGGGTCGCCAGAAATTTGTAATATAAAACTGGGGTCACGACCCGAAAAACGGTTGGGAACCACTAGGGGTGTGTATTGCCTGGCATCTGGCGATACGATGCGTATCTCGATACATAGGTCACGATATGATATGATACGATATATACCGATAATAAAGTATAAGTCGAGTATTGTGATTTTTTATGTGTGTGTGTATATATATATATATATATATATGACTTAAGAAACAAATAATCTGTAAATGTGTACACCTTCATGAGAACATTATGTATGAAATATATTTTATTGGCATATTTTACACTCAAAATATTAGCTGTAACATGCCATGTGCCAACAACTTAAAATAAAAAATAACATACAACCTGCCTGTGGCTTTTAAACCAACTTTGACTTTAGTGCAACATAACTGAGGTTTATGCTTAGAACAACAAATAAATGCAGAAAGTTTTTTTTGAAAAAAAAAAAAAAAAAAAAAAAAAAAAACAAGCCTACAGTTACAATGTCTCCTGCAGTGGAAAATACTTTCCTGGTTAAATAAAGGTAATATATATATATATATATATATATATATATATATATATATATATATATATATATATATATATATATATATTTTATAATAGGAACCACTGATCTAACATAGATATTAGAAAATAGTTTGACAGTAAATATACCCACATTTTTTTTAACAATGTGCACTTCAAAATCTTAGCCATTAGCTTTTTGGTGCTATTCAAATAAAACAGAAATAAAATGAGTTCACAGTGGAGTCTCAATATAGAGAACAAATATGGAGTAATATGGAAGTTACTTTCTGCAGTGGCTGTTTTAGAATAGCTGTGTTTTTAATATTTACAGTCAGGGCTTCCTGTCTAAAGACCAATGGGTACACAGTCAACACAACTATTATTAACCTCTGTCTATCAGGGTTTTTTTAGTGCACAGCTGAAGCAGTGAGGCTGAACAATGTCTCTGTAGGAAATCTATTCAATCACCAAAATGAATATTTCCTCTGTTTTGCAGTTTGTTACTTTTGAATTTGTTCATTCAGGGCTTCCTCATGGCGTTGAAAAGGAGAAGGGCGACGTCTCCGTCTAGCAGTGTGAGTGGAGGAAATTTTGACGATAACCAGACTTCATCGTTAGTGTCTTCAATTGGAAGAAAGCGGAGAAGGGCCTTAAACATTCCAACAGTGGATCCTGTAATTGTACACATTTCAGTAACTCTTTCTTCATTCATCAAGATCTGACAGAAATTTGTCACCACAAGCATTGGTGGCAATTTTTCTCGGGTGATAGGGTGTGGGTTTAATTCCCAGTGTTTTATGATCTTGCAGATTGCTGTATGCCATGAGCTGTACAACACAATCAGAGATTACAAGGACGACCAGGGCAGGATGTTGTGTGAGCTGTTCATCAGAGCTCCCAAGCGAAGGTAAATCCTTTACTATGAATTTAAAAAGATGATGCCATAGAAACGATTAGCGCTGGAACTTTTTTTTTGCAGGAACCAACCAGATTACTATCACGTGGTGTCCCAACCTATTGACATGATGAAGATCCAGCAGAAGTTAAAGATGGAGGAGTATGATGACGTTGAGCAGCTAACCAGTGACTTTCAGCTACTGTTCAACAATGCAAAAACATACTATAAGGTAAAAACCTATATATTCAATTCAATTCAACTTTGTTTATATAGCGCAAATTGCAACAAAGTCATCTCAAAGCACTATATAAAGGAAGAGTTTTTAAGCTAATTCATATATGTGGGTTATATAATGAAAAACATATTATTTGTTGCTACTTTGCCTTATAGACAGAGAGCCCTGAGTACAGGGCAGCCTGTAAGCTATGGGACCTTTACCTACGTACCAAAAATGAGTTTATTCAGCGTGGAGAAGATGAAGAGGATTATGAAGATGTGTATGATACACAGGACAACCCTGGAGGCTCCACTGAGGATGAGGTGATGTTTACAGATAATTTCTGACTCTCCACTCACGCTCATTTTATTATAATAACTATAATTAGACCACAGGCAGTTTTGTATCCACTCATCAAATGTACATGTAGTTTTTAATCAGCCACACTTGATGGGATACTAGATTTTACATGAGCTTGATCGTATTTAGTAAGGCTGAACGATTAATTGCATTTGCGATATTATCGCAATGTCATAAAACGCAATTTTCTAATCGCTAAGGCTGCCATTTTTTTTTTTTGTCTTGTGCTGTCCTGTTAAGTTCACAGAGTGTTTAAGAAGTGCAGTCCACATGTTTCATGAAATGTGAAGTTGAAGAGGCAAAGCCACAGATTTGTTTGCTTTATTGTTGTAATCTGTGCTTTAAAATGTATATTTTATATTTATTTAAATTATAAATGAATCTGAAATTGTTTATTATGAAACAGATTCATTTATTGCTTGTGTTCATTGAAAAATACATGACACGAGCCCCTTGAAAAAATAATCGCATATTAAATCACAATCGCAATATTGAGGAAAAAAATCGCTATTAGATTTTTTTTCCAAAATCGTTCAGCCCTAATATCTAGTCTCAATAACACCAGTGTTACAAAGCTGTGGTTCCCAAAACATTTTCAGAAACAGAAGCAGAAACTTTGTGACTCCTGGGACCCAAGCATAGCATCACCAAATTCATGAACTACGGATGAAGAACTCCATGAAGTATGAAACTACGACAAGTTTAGTTCTCCTGGTTTCTGCATTGGTTCAAACACAGCTGAGAGGCTCGTCAGCAGACTTTCTGCAACGCTGCCTCAGGAGTTTAGGGGTGTTGTTGCAGCGAGACATTGAAAACCTGTTGGACTAGCGGCCCTCCAGGACCGCGTTTGGACACCCCTGATTTAAATCATTACACAAACGCAGACGGACTCCAAAGGTGTGCGTTATGCTACTGCATCCCATGATTAACTTAGTGATATAAGGTGGTTAGAATACCACAGAGTGAGAATTATTTAGTATTCAGGAAGTTAAAGTTATACTAATAAACATAGTGCATAAATGGGGAACATTTTTTGCCTATTTTTGCAAGTGTCCCATACTTTAAAATTCTAATCTTTATAATATGACATATAATATAATATACAGGGTTCTCACCAGGAATTTTTCACAGCATAGGTGGCGCGCGTGACATTTTTAACTCTCTTTTTTTTTTTTTTTTTTGTTGTTTTTAATCTTTGTTCCAGCCTTACTTTAAAGCTAAAAGTTTTTTGTTGAATTAGTGAAGGGTAATGATGAATGTAGTTAGAGAGTGTATTATATTTATGTAATATAATACCCTGATAGTGCTTGTAATATGAGCACCCTGATTGCTGGAAAAGTGGAATCAGATTATGGGTGAATAAGAGGAAAAAAATATGTTGTAATAGAGCTGTATGGATGAAATAGAGAAATGTTGAGCTAAATATGGCACCATCCTCGTGTCTATACTTTGTCCTCAGGTCTGTCAGTTGATGTTCCTGTAACCCTAGAATGGTTAAATATGATTGCTCATTCTGTTTCTCTACTATTAGAGTGCAGGTGGCTGTTTGAAGGAGGTCCTGGAGCAGCTTCTTGATGCTGTAGTTTCATATACAGATCCTTCAGGTCACCTGGTCAGCGAGTTGTTCCAGAAGCTTCCCTCTAAAATGGTAGAAGTGCGTTCAGAATGATTCATTTGACTTAAAACATGATCGACAATGTTCTCAGCTAATGCTGATCTTTTTTTTTTTTTTTTGTTCTTTTCCTCCCACTAGCAATACCCGGATTATTATGCTGTCATTAAGGAGCCAATAGATCTAAAAATCATTGCTCAGAAAATTCAGGTGAATTAAAATTCCTCTGAGAAATGTTTCAGTTATGTTTATGCTTATGTTGTTATTAATGGTTTTAATTATAGTTGGGCCAATACAGGAGTGTCAGCACCATGGCTAAAGACATAGACTTGCTGGTCAAAAATGCCAAAACGTATAATGAACCTGGCTCACAGGTGTTTAAGGTCAGTGTAAACCTTGGGTTATGTCTGAGGCATGTTATTAATGATTAACGGCTGACTGGCTTATATTCAACTTAATGTGTTTTAGGATGCAAACACCATTAAGAAAGTTTTTGCTCAAAAGAAGTCTGAGATTGAACACGGTGAACCAGTCAAGTCCAGCATTCGTATCCGGTACCTCTCAGAACAGTTATGCTGAGTTGTGATTTTAAGTGCTACATTAATGTTCTGTTGGTGCTAGAAATAAAAGGTGCGCTCAAGGAAACCGGCTCTCTGCGATCACCATGGCCCTTCAGTATGAAAGTGATGAGGAGGGAATACTCTCTGGTACGTTCCCGTCACAGTCAGACTATGTCGGAGAATCTGCGTGAGTAGCATTAGTAACGGCTCTGTTGTCTCTCAGGGTCGGTCCACTACGACGAGGGGGAGTCTGAGGCAGAGAGCATGACCTCCAACATGGACATGACCAATCCCATCTTCCAGCTTTATGAGGCCGTGAGAGGAGCCAGGAACAGTCAGGGCCAGCTCATTTCTGAGCCTTTTCTGCAGCTGCCTTTACGAAAAGATTACCCTGACTATTATCACCAGATTAGCCAGCCCATCTGCCTCCATCAAATCAAGTAAGACAGAACTTGTATAACTTAGATCAGGGGTTCTCAACTGGTCTCACCCTGAGACCCACATTTTGCCACGGTCATTAAATCGTGACCCACTTTTTTTTTCTTTTTTTTTTTTTTGAGTTCAACCAACCAAATGTAGTTTTTTCAAAAATAGCTGTTGAAATCATGCATTTCACAGCATGCCTGTCAAAAGAAAAGTTTCTTTCAAAATAAAAGACATGAGAGACATTAAGTATTTACTTATTTTTGACCAGCTGTCAGCAACCTACTTTTGCGTCCAGACCCACCAGTTGAGAATCGCTGACTTGGATGTATTGGTCTTGTGTGAACATACACTCACATCTTGCTAAGCCAGGGTAGTGTCTTTCATTTGGCTGTCAGGACTTTTTAATCTGCTTTAGATATGGAGGTACAGTATATTCTTCAGGGAATCTGATTCAGAGTTACATCAGTAGTATTAATGTTATTCAGAAACACCATAACATATGATCGCAAATTGACAAAATCTGGGCAAACAAAATGGCCTCAGAGGTTCTCTAAATTCAAAATTCACATTTAAGTTTATTAAATCTTTGACATGGTGTGTTGCTCCTGGAATTATTCATTAGAATATTTGTACACTGTGGCTGTTGAGATGGACGGTTTTTAAATAGTGCTGTATTATGACTAAAGGCTTTAGAATGTCCCAAAGAAAATTAAATTACACTTCACACTATCAAACTTCCATCAGTGCAGCACTGATCCATGCTTTCATGTTGCTGACACTTAATTCTGACTTTGTTGTGATAATTGGACCTGGTGTGGTCAGAGATGGTCTTTTTCATACTTTAGTTGTTGTTGAGTAGTTATATAATTTACTGCCATCACAAACCATCAGGCCTTTCTCTCGTCCTTTTTGGACCATTTGCTTTAAACCTCTAGAGATGGTCAATCATGTGTGATAATGTAAGTTAACCAACAGGCTCTGTGTTTTCCCATTTTCAATAATTGGGATGGAACATGGATATATGCCTGAATGCATTTAGTTGTTGGCATTTTGTTGGCTGTTTATGTTTTTGTTAAACTGTTTAATATGTTTGCCTAATGTAGTGACTTTTGAGTGTATTTCATGTGCGTTACTATGATGGTCTTTAGAAAAAAAGCAGTATTTGTAAAGGTTCTCAATTATTATTGTTAACTAAAGCAAGTTCAAGCAAGTCCATTTAATATAACTAAGCTACTTTAAAGGGATCCTCCACTGTTTTTGCAAATGTGGCCTAAAACCTTTGAAATGTATTTATTAGAAGATCTATGCCTAACAAAATGCACTATTTTGCACCATGTTTGTTTTGATCAACTTTTAAAAATGGGACTATGTTATCATTTTAAAGTCTGTGTTCCCCCATCTTGAAATCACGGGATTGATTTTGTCACAGCTCCATTTGCCTGTAAACATCCCATTGTTTTCTGTTGGAGTCAAGCATTCAGTCTGCTTTTTAGATCATTTAGCAGTTTTTTCTGTGAAAATGCCAATTTCTGCTGCTTTTGGATGCTCTAAATAATTAGGAAAAGGTAAAGTTGTCGATGTAACCCGCTTTTGTTTATTGAAAGAGGATAAAAACAGTTGTGACCGGAAAAATAATCTATGACAACAGGGGGTGACAGTTCCAACTCTGGGGTGTTGTAGTAGACAATGACGCAGAGAAGAAGAGCTCTCCTAAGGAACCTTAGAGCTATTTGATATTTAATTTAAAAGTAAAAATTTGCTTTGAAGGTTTGTAAAGTTTATTTCCCATACTTTACATTTCTTGACTCAATTAGTAGATTGAATAATATGTATAATTTACTTTTTGGACCTCATTATGTAATAGATTAAACAGTTGCAATGAGAACAATAAGAATACAAATTACACTAAGCAGGAAACCACACACTATTTGTGCGTGGTTTAATAAGACGTCCAAGAGGTGTCAGATGCGTGCGTGTGCGTGCGTGTGCGTGCGTGTGCGCGCGTGTGAAACATGCAGGTAACAATGAGGCATGGTATCTTGCCTGTAAGCACATTGATTGACGGCTGCATCTGCTCATGATAACCAAATTAAATGGGATATTATTTACAGACATGACTCTGTATATGCTGTTATTATATTCTCATTTCTCATGTTTTCATTGATAATGACTTTGTGTTTCACCAACATTTTGTCTTGTCTTATGAGAAAATGTGGCATCACACACACTCACTGTACAGTCCAGTTTTTTCTGTTCCCTCCTTCCCAAATGTGAGAACCCGTAATTCCCCACAGAAACAAGATGAAGAACAACGAGTATGAGAGTGTTGAACACATCGACTCAGACCTGATGTTGATGCTTGATAATGCCAAACGCTACAATGTCCCTCATTCCTCCATCTACAAGCGTGCTCTCAAACTTCAGCATATCCAACAGGCCAGTGTGGAAATCCTTCCTGTTATGAGTTTACAGCTTTGTATGTTTGGATAAATGTTCTTCTGAAGAGCTCTTGAACTTCTGGTTCCAGATAAAGAAGAAGGCTCTTTTACAGAGAGAAGATGATGATGGGGACAGCATGCTATCCTCTGCCACATCTGACACCAGTAGCACAATAAGAAAAAGGTTCACCTACTCATATGTATCAGAGACTTTTCCTTCATGGTAAAGAACTACAGTAACTTTTTGACGATCATGTGCTTACTTCCTGTTTGCAGCTATAAGAAGAAAACAAAGAAGAGCCGAATGAAAGCTCTCTTTGCAGCTGTAACTGAGGCACGAGAATCGGGCACTGGCCGCAGACTGTGTGATCTCTTCATGGTCAAACCTTCAAAGAAAGACTATCCTGATTACTACAAAGTCATCGTGGAACCAATGGACCTCAGAACCATCGAGCACAATATCCGCACCAACAAGTACACGACGGAAGACTCAATGGTGGAAGACATGAAGCGGATGTTTCGCAATGCTAGACATTATAATGAGGAAGGATCTCGGGTAAGATTCAGGACATTTGGGAATTTCATAACACCAAAAGGTTATTTTTTTTAATCAGGAACAGGAGTCCACAGGAGTTGACTGTTAATGCAGTGCTTCTCAATTGTTTTCCGTTACGCCCCCCCCCCCCCCCGGAAGAAGAAAATATTTTGCGCGCCCCCACTCTCCGCCGCGGCTATAAATAGTATAATTTGTAAACCTCTACATAACATTGTATCTTTACCAACAAAAAAGAAAAAGGAAAGAAATATAGATCAACTTCCATCAAAGATTAACTTTATTTACATTGCTTTTTTAGTTTGTAACAGAAAAGATTTAAAGTGCATCAATTTGCCTGAAATCTAAAAAAATAAAATAAAAAAATACTTATTTAAACTATGAACATTTTCAGGATCAGTTTTATTTGACAAGTACAGTTTAAAAACAAAACAAGAAATTTATCTTGGTGGATGGTGCGAAAAAAAACCAACAAACAAACCAGAAACACTATAATGATAACAATAATAATAATCATCATCATTAATATAAAGGATGAATATATACATACTGTATATACAAGTGCTGGATATAATTTTGACCAACTTTTATTTATTTATTTATTTATTCAGTTTATTTCCGACATGGTTGCATTCACAGAAGTTTTCTTTTTTTCTTTTTTTTTTTTTTTTGAACTTGACCCGTTTGATACTAAAAAACATAATTAAATCAACTCAATAAATAATAATAATAAATAATCAACATTAACTCGGGAGCACAATATATAAAACACTTTAACCTACAAAACAATAATTATTTAAAACAATTTGAGCTGATTGACAAAAAAGTACATCTTAACACAGTCATGTCAAAACGTACATAAGCAAACACTATTTGAAAAGTGTTTATGTTAAAGCTAATTGTAACTTAAAGATGACAAAAGAAAGCATTCATGTTCTTTTAAATTGTTCTTTGGTTTGATGAGCAATTCTGTCTCACTGCCCTGCTGTCCAGGGTGTTCCCTCCACTTTCTTTGCGTGTTATGTAGCTGAAATAGGCTCCAGCGGTCCCCTGCAACCTTTTACAGGAACAAGTGGCAAATAAAATACACCAATGTTAATCAAATGGGGGTACGTATACCCCAATTTGCATACCCCTAGGGGTATGCGATTGCACGACAGGGGGTACTTGAGAGAGATAGTGTAAAATTAACAAATAAAAGCATAAAAAATATGAGGATTTGAAAATGTGTATTTTTGGTTTAAAATGATAGTCGTGAACATGAACTGAAAATACAAGGGTCAGACTCATTTCTGGTCATCTCCCACAGACCGGAAAAGATAAAAACTGTGGAAATGAATCTGTTCATGCTGTTCAAAAAATTCCACTTTTTACAAAATTAGATTCTTTAAAATGTGTGTAACACTCATTCATTCCATCACTATGCTCTATAGTTGTTTTCTATAATATTCTGAGCCAATCAAGACTGAGAACCACTGAGATAGACATTGAAAAAAGATATTGCTCTTTTCTTGTGTAGGTCTACAATGATGCTGACATCCTTGAGAAGATCATGAAAGACAGACGCAAGGAACTTGGCCCAGCAACTGATGATGACGACATGGCGTACCCAAAGATGAAAATAAGTTTGTTTCACAACCAGTAACTTATCAATCGAAATACATTTTTAAAGAATACTCGTAGGTTGTTGGTAACGTGCATGCTCTTTGTTTGGGTACAGGAAAGAACAACATAACATTGAAGAAGTCAAAGTATTTAACACCTTTGCAGCAAAAACTGAATGAACTTTATGAAGCTGTAAAGAACTACACGGATAAACGAGGACGTCGCCTGAGCACCATCTTCCTGCGGCTGCCGTCGCGTGCTGAGCTGCCTGATTACTACTTGGCCATTAAGAAACCTGTGGACATGGAGAAGATCAAAAGCCACATGTTGGCCAATAAGTACCAGGATGTGGATGCCCTGGTGGAGGACCTAGTCCTCATGTTCAACAATGCCTGCACATACAATGAGCCAGAGTCTCTGATCTACCGCGATGCTCTTTTGCTACATCGGGTGCTCTTGGAGACCAGACGGGACCTGGACGGAGGAGAGGACGCTCATTTGCCAGACGTGCCTCGGCTCATCCAGGAGCTGATCCGTAGCCTGTTTGTTTCAGTGATTGGTCACCAAGACGACGAGGGACGCTGCTACAGTGACTCTCTTGCTGAGATCCCTGCTGTTGATCCTGCAAGCCCCGAGAAGCCTCCGCTCAATTTTGAGATAATCAGAAAAAACGTTGATCAAGGGCGTTACAAAAGGTTGGATGTATTTCAGGACCACATGTTCGAAGTGATCGAAAAGGCCAGGCGATTAAACAGGTTTGGCATTGTTAACAATTAGATACCCAATAAAGACAACAGGTATTGTCTAAAAATAAAGCCATAGTGGGTGTTATAATCAAGTGTTTTGTCACAGGACTGACTCTGAAATCTTTGAGGATGCTGTGGAGCTCCAGCAGTTCTTCATCCGGATCAGAGATGAGCTGTGCAAAAATGGAGAGATCTTGATGTCTCCTGCTCTTAGTTATACCTCCAAACATCTGCACAATGATGTAGAGAAGGAGAAGAAAGAGAAACTTCCCAGGGAGTTTGAGGAAGACAAAATTAAGAGAGAGGAAGAGAAAAAGGGTGATTGTTTATTTTTTATGAAAGCCTATTAGTTTGACAAGGTTTGTAAAACTTCAATTGAAATCATTGTGTACTCTCGTTGTTTTACTGAAATATTGTATTCATTTCCAGAGGTTGATGGAGGGTCATGGCTGTTGAGCCATCAGCGCACTTACAGCCAAGATTGTCACTTTAAAAACAGCATGTACCATGTTGGCGACTATGTGTATGTGGAGCCGGCGGAGCCTAACCTCCAGCCTCATATAATCTACATTGAAAGACTATGGGAAGACGAATCAGGTCAGTTTTCTTTCTTGTTAGTTCAAATAATTCTTCAAGAGAAATTGTTTAGCTACTCGGTTGAGACAAGCTAAAGTAAGAAGGCTTTTTAACATGATGTTAGTGATTTGATTCATTGGAAAGCTAACCTAGGGCTGTATAGAAGAATATAAAATAGGTAAGATTAACTTGAACTTTTTATAATGAAACATAGGCAGATCAAATTATTCTGACTTTCCAACACAGGGGAGAAGTGGCTTTATGGCTGCTGGTTCTACAGGCCCAATGAAACGTTTCATGTGGCCACCAGAAAATTCCTGGAGAAGGAAGTGTTTAAAAGTGACTATTACAACAAAGCTTCACTCAGCAAAATTCTGGGCAAATGTGTGGTCATGTTTGTGAAGGTAATATCAAGCGTTTTTCTGATGTACTGTTAGTTAAATGAAGATTGATTCTTCCTTGTTTGGGCGTAGGAGTACTTTAAACTTCACCCAGATGGATTCAGAGCAGAGGATGTCTACGTCTGTGAGTCACGTTACTCTGCCAAGTCCAAGTCCTTCAAGAAAATCAAACTGTGGGCCATGCCTCTGAGCTCTGTTAGGTTTTTTCCCAGAGATGTGCCTCTACCTGTCGTCCGCGTAGCTTCAATGTTTGTTACTAAGGAGGAAGAGAAACCAGTCGAGATCATAGACGAAGGCAAAATGTCAGAAGGTATCGTAGACAAGGTAAACAAAGTGCCAGACTAATTAAGTTCAAAGTACACAATATACTTTAGCACACAGGTGTTGCTAATTTTACTTTTTGTTTGTGCGGGCAGGAGAGGGAGGACGTGCCATTGGAAATGACCAACGGGGAGCCTGGTGGTCAGTACTATGAGCAGCTGTGCTACAATAACATTTGGCTCAAAGTGGGAGATTATGTTTACATCGGTTCTCATGGACTCGTGCGCCACAGAGTAGCGAGGTAGAGTTGATGCTTGCACACACCTGCCAATGATACGGTTTACAAATCACCAAAACTTTATTTTGGCTTAACTTGCAGGATTGAGAAATTGTGGATCCGAGATGGAACAGGCTACTTTTTTGGCCCCATCTTTATTCATCCAGAGGAAACAGAACATGAACCCACCAAAATGTTCTACAAGAAGGAAGTGTTCCTCAGCAACTTAGAGGAAACCTGTCCCATGACCTGCATTTTAGGTACTTTTCTGTATCTTGACACTTTATTTTTTACAATGAAGAATTACATGTGAATGTTTTTGTTGTGGTCTTTTTGCTTTCCTCTTTTTTGGGTGTTGTGAATAAAAAGAAATTCATATTTTATGAAAATTCCTGGTTGCAGTTATTGCCAAATGCCTTTTGTGTACCAATAAAAGAGTAGATGGAGAGGAACTCTCTGGCTGTGTCTAATATTAGGGATGTTGTGTTACATCCGAAAGGAATAATCAAAGCATTGATAAAAAAAAAAAAGGGAATAAAGCAAAGCCATTCAATATTTGTAATATTTTGTCTTAAGGAGCCAGATTGTTGTTGGTGAGATGTTGTTGCTGAAGTTTTACAGCTTCATGGACGCTGTCCCAAAATGAATAAACAGTGTTTGTACCCACCCTACAGGAAAGTGTATTGTGTTGTCCTACAAGGACTACCTGTCATGTCGGCCCACTGAAGTGCCTGAAGAGAACGTTCTGCTCTGTGAGAGTCGTTACATTGAGAGTGAGAAGCAGATGAAGAAATTCAAAGGTCTTAAGCGCTTCTGTCTTTCTGGGAAAGTGTTAGAAGATGAAATCTACTATTTTCGGTGAACAACCTTCTCACTTTCTTTCTACAGTTACCTTGCTCAAGTTCTACAAAATTTGGGACAATATTCAAACTGGCAGTATAATTCTTTTCTTATTTTTATTTTTTTTTACAGAAAACTTATTGTTCCCCAGAAAGAAGCATCACCTCTCCTCAACAAGAAGATTGAAGAACTGGAGGCTAAGTTTGCTGACATGACAGATGAAGAGCTTGAAGACCTTGGTGATGATGATGGCATGCTAGGAGACCACTCTCTCCCTCAGATGCAGTCTTCAATGTCGAGTGACATGGATTTCATGGCTTATACTCCTCCGCAGGTCGGAATCAATGCTCCAGCCATTAAGTGTTTTTTAACTTAAAAACACTGTGTTTCTTGCAGGGTTGGGCTCAATTATAATTGTAATTGCGTAATTGATAGTTAATTAAAATGATGGTGTAATTAATTAAATTGTAATTGAGTTTAAATAATTGATTTTGTAATTGTAATTGGAATCAATGTTTTTTTTAAATGTCATTTATAATTATTATAATATATTTATAACTGGGAAACCATGTTACAGTTCTATGTACGGTTCTACACATGTAGTTAAGAATTATTAAATATATTAATAGCTATATTTTCATTGATTAGGAAGCCTAAAGATAGGACAGAAATTAGATGATAGATATTTGTTTTTAGTGTATTTCACAGCTGATTTGGGACCAGTTATCATAAGAGGTGCTAACAGAAATCTAACACAAGAGAAAATAATTATAATTTAATTGTACTTGGAAAAAATGCTGGTCACTGTAATCATAATTGAGTTGTAATTGAACATTGATAATTGAAGACATAATTGTAACTGAAAAATGTAATTGACCCAACCCTGGTTTCTTGTTTATAAATTAAACAGTGTTTTGGGTAATGGCTTTGGTTAAGGCAAAGCTATTATAAGTTGGGTTTAGATTAGGGGTCTGCAACCTGCGGCTCTGGAGCCTCATGTGGATTTTTGACTCTTTTGCAATGGCTCCTTATAGCTATTAAAAAATATATTAAAATAATGAATTGTTATTTCTAACGGAGTGTATTAATGATGAATGACAGTGACACCAAATAAAATCAGAATATAACAATTTGTCAACCTAAAAATAAATCGCAGTGTGCAATAATAACTCTGTTACTTCCCTACTTCTCCTCCTAAAACTTCTACAGACCATCAATTTTCCTTGTACCTGCGGCTAACCTTAAGTTTTAAAACCCAGGTAAGATAACTAAAACAACAAAAAGACTAGTCTGGAAGAAAATAGAGAATTTATTTGTGTGAGGAAAAATGCCAATGTGCCGGCTTAACATGCATGCTTGATATGTTGCAAGAAATGAGCAACTAGTATGTGTTGACCGACATGATTATGTTATCAAATTAAAGATATTTTATGTAGCCCTAGAAAAACATCAACTAAAGGAACATTGAGAAGGCATTTTTTTCAGCTCCAGAAGGACTTTAATTTAGATGAGAGGCAAAATGGCTCCTATCAGAATAAAGGTTGCAGACCCCTGGTTTAGATTAATGATGGAAGACTGTGTCTGTCCTCACTTTCCTTAATATGTTTTGGTTCCAGTCTACACATAAAGCCATGAAAGGGCTTTCAAAGAAGGAAGGATCAAAGCGTAAGATCAACATGAGTGGTTACATCCTGTTTAGTAGTGAGATGCGAGCGGTCATCAAGGCTCAGCATCCAGATTTCTCTTTTGGTGAGTTGAGCCGTCTCGTTGGCACACAGTGGAGGAGCCTGGACAGTTCAAGAAAAGCCGACTACGAAGGTGAGAACTCAAGAGAACTGAAAAACGTGAGAACTGAGAAACCTCACTTTGAATTATTTAGTTTCTATCCTGATTTTTGTGTTGTAGAGCGAGCAGCGAAAGTGGCCGAGCAGCAGGAGCGTGAGAGGGGCCAGCACCTGATGTCCCCTAGAGCAGGTACCCCAGTAGGGGCACTGATAGGGGTGGTGCCCCCCCCAACTCCCATGGGGATGATAAATCCCAACATGACGCCTGTGTCAGGTAACCCCTCATAGATACAGATAAATGCCTGGTGTGCATCACGAGGCTGGAAAAAGAAGCTGAACTGCTAGAATAATGTATACGTTAAAGCTTCACTAACATCCTCATGCTGGCATGTTTGCATTAACCATTTTAATTACATTGCTATTTTTTATTAAATTCATTGGCTTTGTTCTAAATGTTGTACAGAAGATCTAATTCCAATAAGGGATACGTGAGTTAAGACATTTTGACCCATATTTTAGCCCCTTTGAATATTTGTGCCCTTACAATACGTTCTATCCAGATGACGACAAACCGCATCAAGACATAATAAAAAAGAGATAAGTCAAAAAGTTGGCTCATACACCTAGTGACTGTTTCCTGCCTAGGAGAGAGTTCAAGGAAAACAGCAAAACATCATTAATTGGGGGTCTACTGTGCACCTTCAAAAAATCCCCAAAATAAAAATCCCATTGCAGTGCATGTGACTAAATTATTTGCATCAACAATTTTAAAATTTTGGTCTTGATTTTTATTAAACTCCTGCTGATTGTGTTCTTATCTCTTTACACTAACATTAATGAATGCTTGTAGTGAATGCATGTCTGACTGCATGTTCTGTGTTGCCACCGTCCTTGCCTGAGAAGGTATGATGGATGCATACAGGTCAGCTATGGTGCCCCTGCAGGGCCATGCTGAAGGCTTGGTTAGTATGACTGGCATCCCACTCCATCACACAAGCATGTCGGTCTTTTCCCAACATCTCCTGCCCGTTACCACTGGGTTTCCTGGAATGCCTTTTTTTGGTAAGAATGCCTTCATAGCCGCACCAAATGCCATGCAGTTGCTTCCTGTTCAACTATCTGATTTAATGGAGGGGCTACCTGTACCAATAGGCTGACAACTTAGGCATTTGTTGACTCAATTGTGACATTAGCAATTAGTCATTGGTGGAGAGCACTCCGTTCCTTACTTTAGATTATGCAACAAAAAGCGAACAAGTTATTAATTATTGTAAAATAATTGCCATTTCTTTAATGTTGCAGTATGTAAAACCTGTGAGGCTGGTAAGGAAACGACCATACTCCCTCCTCACCTCCCTGTTTCAAACATGAATTACTTCTTGTTTCCCTGTTGTCCCCCGGCAGTATTTAATTTTCAGGTGTTTTTATTTGGAGAAATTGCTATTTTTGGTTTAATGCTCAGCACTTCTCCTCTTGATTGCTGCGCGCCTCTAACATCCTCTACACAAACACAGGTGTGCACACACTCCAGAGTGGACGAGGGGCGCGAGCAGCATCACACACACATGGACACAGACACCTGCGTGCAGTGCAGTCATGTATAGGATGTGCATTAACCACAAAAACACATTCACACACGTGCACACAGACTGGTACACAAAAAAACATGACGGTAATGAAAATGATCGGTGGCACATTAAACTTTAGGAAATAATCCACTTTTTGACTAATGTCGATGTTGATTTTGTTCTCAGGTGTCAATGGGATGGGAAGTGGATCAGGAGCAGGAAACATCCTTGGATCACAGGTAGACAACTGTAAAACAACTACAACCCACTAATCAAAAGCAAATCAGCAAAAATATGAACACGTAATACCAATAACATAAAATATTTGGTTTTGTTTTTAAAAAAAAATGGGGCTAAAATTAAGTTTTTGTCACACATTTTTCCCTGTTGACATCTTTGCTTCAAGATGACGCAAGAGAATCTGTGTCCCCTTTGTTCTTTGTTCTGTTTTAAAACCAAATGAAAATAACAAATAAACGGTGTGGTTATTTTGTTTTACTGACTTAAAACCAAAACAGAAAATCAAAAACCAGACAAGCAGTGTTTTTCTGTTTTAAAATTAAATCTTGTTCTGTTTTATAATATTTGGATATTTATTTATTTACGGGAAAACGATGGACGAGGGCTTCATGTTTTAATCTCACCACAAGAGGGGACCCACAGACAGGGGGTTGGGACTTTGACATTTACATTTTAGAAACATTATTAATGCATAAATAAATCAAAACAAAAAAAATGGATATTACGAAAAAGCACACACTATATGTGAATAAAGGAAACAGAGGTGGTGTAGTGAATCTACTGGTGCTCCTCGTGTGATCAACTTCCGTGTGTGTTGACGGCTGCCGTTAGTGGCTAGCTGTATTTTAACATGCAAAATAAATATTTTTACTGCCCTCAAAAAATCTGTGTAATTGTTTTTGCAAAAGTGTCAAATCGTAGAAATTCATCTATTGTTCCTAACACCAGCCTCAGAGTCGATAGTCAAAGGAACACTAATAACGATGTGTCCCAAAATTGACATCTTTCCCACATCTGAGATACAGTTCCTACGCTACTCTCAAATGGTAAATCTCATGTCACTACCATCTAAGTAGATGGCTGCCACCTCTGAACCTGGTTCTGCTGGAGATTTATTCCTGTTAAAAGGAAGTTGTTTCTTCCCACTGTTGCTAAAAGCTTGTTCACGTGGAACTTGTTGGGTTTTTTTCCTTCTTATTATGAATTTTATATTGTGATAGTGCATTGAGATGACTTTGTTGAATTTGTACAATATAAATAAAGTTGAATTGAATTTAATCTTTTGGCACAAAGGACAAATTTAACATCCCGTCCCGTGTTTAATGATTTATGAATGATGTTGTACAATTTGATGATTTTATGTGATATGTGGTTACAGAATCTCTCCTGGTAAGTTCTGGTCACACTCCCCTAAGCAGGCCAGATGCCATTGTACACTGATAACATTCACCAATGTCTCTGCTTTTGTTATGACTCCCGCTATCAGCAACATACAAAACCCTCAGAGCACGGAACAACATCAGATTCACTGAGGCACACACACTGAAAGCCTGTTTACCTTCGAATCCCAGACTGGTCTGCTTCCAAACACCCTTTGACAAATAATCTCTGTGTCCACATCTGACCAGTGACCCTAAAGCTTGACTCCATCTCATTCATCCAAAACCGCCACAACAGTATGGATTGAACGCAGTCTAATTCTTATTTGTAAAACTATGATATTCTTTTAATTTTCATTCCAGGGTTTGTTGGGATCTGGCCAGCAGGCCCCACCACCATACCCAGGACATGGCCAGCTGGGTCAAGCAGCCACACAGCAGCCCTCCACCCCAATGTTTGTGTCCCCACCAGCTAAACGACTGCTCCACTCTGAGACATACCTCCGTTATATTGAAGGACTTACCCCGGAATCCTCCACTGTCAGCAAATGGGACCACACTCTCTCAGGTACAGTTTGTTCATAGGAAGTCCTGAAATCTGCATTTATGAAAGAATTACTCTTGTTCATGTCCTAAACTGTATGTATTTCCTGCTTATTAAAGTAAGCCGCAATAATTGTTTGTTGACACTGTTTATGCAGGAGATTTGGAGGTTTTTCCACTGCAAATAAACATGTAATGGTTTCTTTTGCTCTGCAGTTAAGAAAACAGATGTGCGTTTAACTAAAGAACAAGAGAGTCGCCTACCGTCCCATTGGCTAAAGAGCAAAGGGGCCCACAAGACGATGGCAGATGCACTTTGGCGTCTCCGCGACCTGATGCTGCGGGACACCCTAAACATTCGTCAGATGCACAATGTGTAGCATGTTGATTTTATTAGCATTCCTAAACCTGTGAGACAGGAAAAGAGTTAAACTCTCTAAAAGTATTTACTTTGTGTTGTCATTTAAAAAAGTAAAAATTACTTGTATGTTTTCCTACAAGCTGCCTGCTGTGTTGAGGCTGTTTTCTGTTTTGCTGTTAATTTCCACTGTTCTAAGTGCTTTATTGTTACTGACTGTCATTCTGTGACCAAGGCCTTCGTTATTTCAAATAAAACAGGAATGTATTGTGCTTGGCTTGATTTATTCAGTTAAAGAACTATCATGATTTCTTTCGTTAATAATTGGAAAGATGAAAATCAAATGTACAAAGTTTGATTAAAAGATTATTGTGATGATTGTATTTTTAAGGTCAGGGACAGTGACGAAGATAAGGACACATTTGATTTGACCAAGTTCATTTGTCTGTATTATTATTATCATCATTATTTGCACAGTTGCTGAATAATAAATAAGTTTCTTCCTTTATTATCAGTGTCCCCTAATAAAAAGCACATTTCCCCCCACCAGTGTTTTCATTCTGAGACAAATCAGTATTAAAGAATAAGTAAATAAAAAACTATTTACAATTTGTATTATTAATGATCTTTGTGATGTATTAAACCTCTTCATTTTGTTTTATTGTTTGTAGATGATACAACCCTAATTTGTTCTGGAAAATAAATTAAATGAATTTTTTATTTAAAAAAAAAAAAAAAAAAAAATAGAAAAATGAATTACATTGCTTAAAAGCTGGTTTGATTTGAACAACTTATCACTTAACATTGCAAAAACGAAATTTATGAATTTTGGAACCAAAAATGAGGTATTTGAAGTAATACAATTTGAAATAAATAGAGATAAAATTGAGCGTGTCTTTGATACCAAGTTCTTGGAGTCATAATTGACTGTAAATATCTTGGAGGCAACATATAAATTATATAAAGACAAAAATCTCAAAAACACTTGGTGTTGTATATAAAACTAAAGATTTACTTAATTAAATCACTGTAACCTCACAGCTTGATTGTTGTAATTGTATCATTTTTGTACATTTTGTGTTTTTTTTGTAAATATCTATCATATTATTATTAATAATAATAATAATCTTACTTTATTTTTTACTACTGTAATGTGTGTGTATCTGATCCTTATTTTTAACAGTCTTTTACTTAATTATACACTTATTTAATGTTTATTCTTTCTTTCATCTTTGTTAAACGTTTTATTCTTTTTTTTGTGATTTTTCTTAAGTAGCTGTAATGTAAGCAATTTCCCCCTGGGATTAACAAAGGAATTATGATTACAATTCCTTGTTTACAATTGATTGTACTTTGATACTCCCATATACAGTATGACCTACTGTCTAGAACTCTAGGGAACCACTTTAAAGATCATAGTAAATTACATTGTTTTATTGAAAGCAAAAAAAAAAAAAGATGTACAATTGATAAACAAAGCAGGATATTATGACCGTAAACATTCATTATTTGTTAAATCAAAAGTTGTGAAATTTTAAGGTATTTATTTATAATAACTACACTTCCAGAAGGCATTCTGAAATACTTCTCACTACAGACCAGCAAATACAGCCTTAAGAGATTAATTTATGTTTATTTTACCAAAAACAAAATTAGAAATAAAACAATTATTTCTGTCTGTTTAAGGGGTTAATTTGTGGAATAATGTTGATAAAAAAATAAAAATGAGTGACACACTAGTTTCAAAAAGAAATACAATATATTTTAGAGAGTTATGTGAAGTAGTAGTCTTAGAAACATGTTTGTGTTCTTTG
Source organism: Gouania willdenowi (assembly GCF_900634775.1). Taxonomy (NCBI): domain Eukaryota; kingdom Metazoa; phylum Chordata; class Actinopteri; order Blenniiformes; family Gobiesocidae; genus Gouania; species Gouania willdenowi. The sequence goes on along the minus strand of NC_041048.1, from coordinate 19,022,710 downwards.
GTAAATGTTGTATATAAAAGAAAATATATACATGTATAAATATATATATATATTTGAAAAAAGGCATCTAAAATGTACTTGATGAATGCTTGCATTTCTTTTGTGTATATTATTGAGGAAGGTAACTTGGATTGTTATTATTTATGTCGGGCATATAAACATTTTTTCTTCTGCCTGTTACAGTCTTGTTTTATATTTTTTAAATTGTGATTTATGTTTGAATATTTTTTTGTGAGACTGAAACAAATAAATAAACTGAAACTAAAAAAGTATAGAGGTGCACATAAGGTCCACCCCTTTCATGTCATAACAATGCTATTATAAACGTGCATTAACAACTCATTCCCCTTTGAATGTCATCAGTTCAATATGAAGTATTCTGACAGCACCTGTTTTTATTTGCAGTGTATACAAACAAATACAAACTTTTTTAAATTAATGTTCTAGGGTTTAGGACGCTCTAAAAAAACACACACACACACAGTTATTAACTTTCATATTAAATCTTATTTTCTGGTCAGTAGAAAACACTCACCTGCTGACATTTGTTATCGTTCAAGAACAACTGTGGAGGCGTGGCTTAGCATGTGGACCTATGTGCGCATGCGCAGAGGACTGACCGCGCAGTTTCTTTGAAAGCTGCCACTGAGCTCAGTCTGTGCTGTAGGGTGTTTGCATTCACTCTAAACAAAAAAAAACTCCACAGGTAAAACCTCACACGGAGCTTCTGTTCTCATCACATCTTCCTACAGGGACTAATGTGTCTTTTATGCTGACGGATGACGTTGTTGGGATAGGCTAAATCAGGTTAGCATCTAGCATGTTAGCGCGAACGTGCTAAAGACCGCAAGCACCGGGTGGTGGCACTTGGCTAGCCTTTACCACTAATCTTTCCCTTTTCTGTAGGGCAGCACTGTTGTGTTCATCGTTGACACAGCTCTGTTGGAAAGATATATTAGCCGCCATGTGCTATTATTCAAACTTGAGTGCTCCAAGCAACCTTTAGCTAGCTAGCTGTTGCCATTGGAGCGATTCAGCTAAAGCCAAAATGTGGGCTGTGTCCAAATAGTTCATCCTGGCTTTGTAGCAGAAGTGTCCATGTTTCATCAGAAAGATATTATGTTCATTTGGTATGCATCTGTTATTTTACACACCTCAATATTCATTGTTTAGCTATATTTGGGCTGCACACATGCAGTATGTATGTCTGTAATTCTGTAGTGTTGCCAATATTTTGTGTAAACCCAAGTTTAAACAGCTGTGGGTTAACATTGGGTTCCTTCAGACGTGTTTATATTAACACACCTGTTACTTTGTCATTAGTTGTCAGCATGGATCTGAATGATGCCAACCTACAAACTCTGACAGAGTTCCTCAGGAAAACTCTGGACCCAGATCCAGCAGTCAGAAGACCAGGTAGAACCTAAATGTTTTTATTTTTTAAAGCTTTCTTATTACTGACAAGTTTCCTCACACGTTTTATATTTCATTCATCTGCATAAAGTGTATATATATGTATTTTTTCTCTCTTACAGCTGAAAAGTTTCTTGAATCTGTGGAGGGAAACCAGAATTACCCCTTACTACTACTCACTCTGTTGGAAAAGTCTCAAGATAATGTCATTCGTGTCTGTTCAGCTGTTACATTTAAGAACTACATCAAACGAAACTGGCGAATTGTGAGTTGTTTTTTTTATCGTTATTGCTTCTGCGTTTGATACATGGTGATAACTGTATGAAATACCCTTTAATGTCATGGTTTTGGATTAGGAAAATATTAACACTACACCATAGAGCTGCACGATTATGGCCAAAATGATAATCATGATTATTTTGATCATTATTGAAATCACAATTATAATCACAATTATTTATCATATTAGGGGGGAATTTGTGTTTTTAATGCACCACTTTTAAACAAACAATATAGTTTAGTGCAAAATTAAGCTTTAAAAGGGAATTATAATAAAGATATAATAATACATTTTAAAAAATCAACCTAAGAATTTGAAATGTAACAAAGGCTAACTACATACATAAATACACTATTACAGAGTGCAAAGCCTTTTTTTTTTAAATATTAATATTCCTGACAATCAGGTTAATTTAATTGTGGCAAACAATCGTGATCATGTTAAAAATTTGATTAAATGTGCAGCCCTACTACACCCTGCAAAGTTATCTCTGTCTGTACTTGTTGGCATGATGCTCATTTGTTAAACATCCCTGACAAATATTGTGCTTGTAGTCTGGTGTCCACAGAAATATCATGATTTGAAATGTTGTGAGCTGTTTAACTAAATCATCAATTGGTGTAAATGGATGGCACTTTAAAATCTATTTTTTCTCAATTTGAGCAATTTTTCATTATTTACATTCCTTGTAACTGTTAAACTACCTAGGGATACACCAAATATCTGACCGAATAATGCAAAAAAAGCAGCATTCGGTTTTGCGAGTTAAAAACAAGGCCGAATAGTAGCGTATTACGCAATCAGACAGTGTGCAGTGATTTTGAGTCAGAAAAGTGTGTGAGCGTTGCTACAGAACCAGCAGCAGCTCTTCCTTTCCACACACAAACACAACCAGACTCTCTCCTTACCGCTCTCCGTTACCGCGTAAACGTTGGAAACCGTCTATTTCCACAACTGAGTCCTTTGTTAGCGCTGTCAGCCACAAATCCGTAAACATCGCCCTCATTTATATTGAACAGCAGTGTTTGTTTTAGCTGTTAGGTAGTTGCAGAAAGAGGAGCTGACATTCTAGGGGGCGTGTTAGGTGACGTCACCTGCCAACGTGGGCAAAATCCAACTCGCCCGTTTGGAGATCACTTTGTTTTTACAAAATGTGGAATAACAAGGGAGGGAGAAAACAGAACTTTTTCAACTCTGTCCCTCTGAATGAGGCTAACGTGATGTATATCATTGTAGCAAAACCATTATAAAGTGATTTTTTTTTTTTTTCATCATACCTCCCCTTTAATGCACTTTAGCTTTTTTGAATGCATGTTTTGTTTTATTTGAAGGGCTAATATAAATGAAAAACTTTGTTGTGCTTTTTTTTTTTTGAAAAGCAAAGGCTACTTGAATATTTAAAAAAAAATGTCATAATATTCAATAAACATTTACTTTCTTTAAACAAACCTGTCTAAAAATGTATTATAGGCTATTTATGCACTATTTAAAAATAGTGAAAAACGTAACCGTATTCGGCCAAGCGTTTATATTTTATTCGGCTTCGGCCTCAAATTTTCATTTCGATGCATCCCTAAAACTACCCTGTTCAATACTACTGTTTCATTAAGAGGATGATTGAATCTTACTTTATGGGCGACCGTGGCTCAGGTGGTAGTGGGTCAACTTCTGATCGAGAGGTTGAGGGTTCGATCCCAGTACCTGACTATGTGTCGAAGTGTCCTTGGGCAAGACACTGAACCCTAAGTTGCTCCCAGTGGTCGACAAGCACCTTGCATGGCAGTCCTGTCCCACTGGTGTGTGAATGTGAGAGTGATTGGGTGAATGAGCTGATATGTAAAGCGCTTTGAGACTGCTTCAGTGTGGTGATAAAGCGCTATATAAAATCAAGTCCATTTACCAAGTCCATATTCTATCGGCATAAGTAAATATAGTGATTAATCATGACAATAAATGAAAATTACATACATATGGGTACATACATGACCTCTGTATTTAACCCATCTGTCTATTCAGGGTTCTCATCAGGAATTTTTCACAGCATAAGGGGATCGCGTGGCATGGACAATTTTAAAAAGTTTAACTCTGAGGGCCACATTTTTAACTTTTAGTAAATCTAAAGTTGGGTTTGGTTTTGCCGCTGGCCCACCGAATCAAATAATGAATTTATCGAATTTGTAGAGAAACTTTTTTTTTTTTTTGCAAATTCGATTTAAAAAAAAAAAAAAAAAAAGTAAAAAAATTTCCTTTTTTTCCCCACCACTGTTTTTTCTGACTTTGCTTGAAATTGTTGAATGACAGAACGTCATTTAGTTTTTTGGGGGGGTTGTTTTATGCATTTTAACTCTTGAGGACAATCACAGCAATAAAGTTGCACTTTTGACAATATATCTATTGTCTGCAGTCGTTTTTAAGTGCATTAAAATGAATCGAAAGTCAAATTTTTCTGTAAAAAATCTGAGATTTATTTTTTAGGCAAAATCGGATGCACACATTTAATCGGGACGATAAAAAGAAGGCCCGGTCCGAGAAAACACGGCCCAAACCTGTCCGACCAGAATGAAGCCGATGTTTCTTTAAGCCCGAACATGTTTCAATCAGATGGTATTCAAGTCCGTGGGCGCGCATGTAATCTGATCCATTGTGAGTTGGAAACATGACGAGCTGATAGTGGACATGAGGAAGGAGAGGCGTCCTCATCAGCCACTGTCTATCCAGGAGCTGGAAGTGGAAAGGGTGAGCAGTTTCAAATATCTTGGGGTCCACATCAGAGACGACCTCACCTGGACCCTCAACACCACACAGCTGGTGAAGAAAGCTCAACAGCGGCTGTACTTCCTGAGGAGGCTGAGGAAATTTGGGATGTCCTCAAAGATCCTCAGCAACTTCTACAGCTGCATTGTTGAGCCCATCCTGACCAGCTGCATCACCGTGTGGTACGGCAACACCACTGTCATGGACCGCAAACGCTTGCAGAGAGTAGTGAAGACTGCTACGAAGATCACCAGGTCTCCGCTGCCCTCTCTGCAGAGCATCTACAAGCGCAGAGTCCACAGGAGAGCTGCCGCCATCATCAAGGACTCCACTCACCCCCAACACGGACTGTTCACACTTCTACCCTCAGGCCGGAGGTACAGAAGTTTGAAATGCAGGACCAGCAGACTCAAAAACTCCTTCTTCCCCTCGGCCATTAGACTCCTAAATAAGTGATTGGAGTCTAATGAACTATTCATTCACCCCCCCCCACCCCCCACCCCCTTCTCCACTGTACTTTGCACACCACCTGCATTCGCACTTTAGATGCGCCCATGCACAGCTAACACCATGTCTCTCTATTATGAAACAGCTTTTATGCACATACCATTGTATATATCACCTCTCCTCTGTATAGCTAATATATTTGTATTTTTAATTGTACAGGTGTTTTGTATTTAATGTTCAGGTTTTGTTGAATAACAGTGTTGCATGCCACTGTATTTATTATAGTTCTTTTATCTCGATTTATTCCTTTATTATTTATTCCTTTATTACGTAGGCATTCACTGGCGGTCGGCAAAGCAAGAATTTCATTGTACAGGGAAACGTGTTTCTAACTGTACAGATGACAATAAACACTTTGACTTGACTTGACTTGAGCAGCTTCATGTGCGCTATACACTACGTCTGGTTGAAGCACACTGTTTATAATGGACGGTAATTACGGTTACCAAGCAGAGTAAGTACACAGGCAGCATCGGGGGCAGCTAAGTGGCGACTGGTCCTCGGCTAAAGACAGAAGCATCCGATCAGATCACCAGTCAGCATTAAATTGACGGTGCGGCTGATGTATGTGTTTCTCGGTTATGGAGATTAAAAAGAGAGTTTAAACAATCCGTGCACGCCTGGAAGTCCCTTTTGTGTCCAATTGTGCAACAATTATTACGACGGTACCGATTAAAAAAGGAAAAAACTACATAAAATCCCCCTTATGTTGCTGAAAACTGAGCATGGGGGGCTCTATTGCTCTGTAGGGAAGCAAAATTACAACGTCTGGGGCCCCTACACTCAGCAGCGCTGGTGAGAACCCTGCTATTAATGCTTGGCCTATGCTTTAGATCACATTTTCCTCTCATACTTGTTTCTTTTAGATTGAAGATGAGCCCAACAAAATCTCAGAAGCAGACCGAACAGCAATCAAAGCAAACATAGTGAATTTGATGCTGAGCAGCCCTGAACAGATTCAAAAGCAGGTATATGCACGCACACCATCACCAGGCATGAAATATTATTGATCAGTAACCGAGAATTTATGTTTGTTTCCACAGTTAAGTGATGCAATCAGTATCATAGGAAGAGAAGACTTCCCTCAGAAATGGCCCGACTTGCTCACAGAGATGGTGACCCGCTTCCAAAGCGGTGATTTCCACATCATAAATGGAGTTCTTCGTACGGCTCATTCTCTTTTTAAAAGGTACAGCTCATGTCATCCAGACTAGATGTGTTTTAATGTACAGAAAACCCTCACGTGTTCTGCTTTTAAAGGTATCGTCATGAGTTCAAATCAAATGAACTCTGGACTGAGATAAAACTAGTGCTGAGTACGTTTGCTCTGCCACTGACGGAGCTGTTCAAGGTGTGTAAGATCTTATTGCCTTTATTTTTCCTGAGAGTTTCAACTTTGTTTTAAGGTTTAGTCAACCATTAAAAGCCTGTACTAGGGGTGGAACAATGCACTGAATTCACAATACAATATTTCTTCAGCGAGATCGATGCGATACAATGTTTTAAAGAAAAAGACAAAAAGCAGACTATTTTTTTTCTAAAATAATTTATTAGAATGTTTAATTAAAGAATATTCATAAAATTTAAAAATGTATTTTTAGGGATAAAATGCCTAAACCCCTGGGCCCTGTTTAAATCAATGGCTTTCCCCCCCCCTTTTTTAAATTAAGATTGATGTGAAACAAATGCAATTTTCTATTTAAAAAAAAAAATAATGATAATATTAATTACAATGAGTTTTTAAATAAATATTTTAGGAGCGAGTATCACCTGTTTTGCACTCTTTTTAAAAAGTAGCAATTCCTTTTACAAAAATGACCCAATTCTTACCAAAGGAGAAGTACATGTGTGTGACGAGTCAACTAGTTAAATAATTAAAAGATGAATCTCTATTTAAAGACTGCCCAAAATCCACTTGAAAGCCAACAAACTTATATTAACGTTGTAATGAGAATGGTGTTTCTCATAACGTCAATGATGTTTCCGCAGGCCACGATTGAGTTGTGTCAGACTCATGCAACAGATGTCAACGCTTTAAAGGTCCTGTTCTCATCCCTCACACTCATCTCCAAGCTCTTTTACAGTCTCAATTTTCAGGTCAGTTTATTAACCAGGCTTTAGCTGAATGCATTTTATTTTATAATCTGTTTTTTTTATGATTAAAACTCACAGGCATTGTTGCTTCAATATTAATTTTGTTTACATGTTCTCAGGACCTCCCGGAGTTCTTTGAGGACAACATGGAAACCTGGATGACCAACTTTCACGGCCTTCTAATGTTGGATAATAAGCTTTTACAAACAAATGTGAGTAATTGTTTGCTATCAGATCATCTCACTTGCATTTGCCACTAAAAAACATCTGCAAATTAAATGTTTTTTTTAAATTTTATTTTAACTTGTGCTTCCAAATACTTTTTACACTTTCATCCAGGGTTGGGGTCAATTACATTTTTTAGTTACAGCTACGTTTTCAATTACCGATGGTTTATTACAATTCAATTACGATTACAGTGACCAGCATTTTTTTTTTTCCAATTTCAATAAAATTACAATTTTTTTTTTATCCTCTGAAAGTCAATTACAATTACGTTCTCAATTACTAAAGTTCAATTATGCAAATAATGAATCACAAGTGCTGAGTCTGAAATAAGTAACTTAATAAAAGTTATTGTCTTGTGTTAACTTTCTGTTAGCATCTCTTATAACAGGTACTAAATCGACTGTAAATTACTAAAATACACTAAAAACAAATATCTAATCTCATATTTATTTCCTATCTATTGGTTATTTTGTTACGCTTATTAATCCATGAAAATATAGGTTTTAATATTTTTTGGTGTGGGCCTTGCCTTTTTTGTGTCAGTATACGCCTAGATTTAAAAAAAAATAATAATGAAATGGTAAAATGTGGGAAAGCTTGATATGAAACATATGTTAATAATTGTTAACTCCATTTATGTAGAACTTTACATAGAACTGTAACATGGTTTCCCAGTCAATTGCCAATTTGATTAGAATTTTCATGGCAATTACAAAGTCAACTATCTAAGCTCAATTACAATTTAATTCCGATATCAACAGCAACCACTTATTTTAAAATTACAATTACTCCATAATTTTAATGAATTATCAATTACGCATTTATAATTTACCCCAACCCTGCTTTCATCCTGAGCACAGTAAAGCTCTGCCTCCTTCAGGGAGAACACTCAGGGTTCCTCCCACTGATCCTTAAAAAGTCTTAAAAGGCATTGAATTCATGAATCTAAAAATAAGGCCTAATTGTCATTACAATGTCTGAAATCAATGTTTCAAAAGTCTGAAATTTTAACACGTAATAAGAATCATAGTAATTAGTCTCATGTTTCAAAATAAATGGTAACATTTGTTTTTTTAAAAATATACTGTATATATATATATATATATATATATATATATATATATATATATATATATATAATTTACCGTGACATCATGCAGTAACGACAGCGGAACCAACTCCAAAACAGTGACGTGGTTGCAGATAATCTCTTTTAACAACATGGCAAAATGTAAATTCAACAAACATTGTTTGTCCAAAACAGATTTTTGTTTTATTTTTTTGTATTTTTGTTGTTTCATAAATTTCTGGCTATTTTTGTAGTCATATTGTGTGTTTTGAGTGATTTTGAATGTTTTTAGTCTGTTTTTTTTTTTTTGTGTATTTCACTGTCATTTTGTGTATTTTTGTGTGTTTACTTTGGGGGCAGCCAGTTGCACTAGACACTGGAAAAAAATTGATCCTAACCCTATGTAATTGAATTATTTTCCTGTAGATTGGTAATTTCCTTGGCATTTAGTAATAAAATGTCTATCTCTGACTGTGGCTGAGGAGCGGGGTCTCTGTGGTCGGTAGATGCGTCCGTATAACACAATACTGTTATACTTTTGGTAACAAACATCTTGTTGAGCTTCAACAGTAACACACACACTTGTTCTATACTTACTTAGAACTAGATGGTTACACATTTTAGTCAGTGATATATAATATATAGTTGGGTTTTCTAAACAAAATCCTAACATGCCAGACATGACAAGTGGTTTTTGAAAAGTACATTTTGAGCCCTTACAAAAGCAGTTCGTGAACTGATATCCTTTGTGTTTTGTTCATGGGGAAAGATATGAGAAATTGTAATGTAAATCATAAACGTGATAGGCTGCCGATTTAATTCCGCCAATGCAGAAAATTTTTTTGGTGCTTTTAAATATTTTAATTTAGCATTAGACGTGCTCCTTGGAGAAAATGTTAGAGTAGAGCCCTGGATATTTCAGTCCTCCTGGTCCAACACAGCTCATGAATATGTTTTTGGTTCATTTCACCGTCTCCAACTCTTAGGATGAGGAGGAAGCTGGCCTCCTGGAGTTGCTGAAGTCTCAGATCTGCGACAACGCTGCTCTTTATGCTCAGAAGTACGACGAGGAGTTTCAGCCGTACCTGCCACGCTTTGTCACGGCTATCTGGAACCTTTTAGTTTCCACGGGCCAGGAAGTCAAATATGACCTGGTGAGAGCAGTGGGCACTGGGTGAGCTTTAGAGGGGTGTTTTCTTGTTTGCTACACTGACAGTGCACCTGTTTTTTGTTTTTTGTTAGCTTGTTAGCAATGCTATCCAGTTCTTGGCCTCGGTGTGTGAAAGGCCACACTATAAGCACCTGTTTGAGGACCAGAACACACTCACTAGCATTTGTGAGAAGGTCATTGTGCCTAACATGGAGTTTAGAAGTAAGTGTAGGAATTTTCCTCCATATATTACAAACCCACAGTGACTGTATTGTCATCATAGGTGCAGATGAAGAAGCCTTTGAAGATAACTCGGAGGAATATATCAGAAGAGATCTTGAAGGATCTGGTAACACATGCTTCAAACTTGTTTACATTTATGATTTTCTGTAAAGTCGTGATTGTGCCTGTCAGGATTGGGATCAATTATAATTGTAATTGTGTAATTGATAATCACTAACAATTATAGCATAATTATAACTGTAACTGAAAACATATGTTGCTGTTGTAATCATAATTGAATTGTAATTGAATTAAAGCTGCACTACCTGAATCTTGAACCATGGCTGAATTTGAACCGTAAATCCCACCCCCCACTCTGATTATCCCTCCCAGTCTCCTCCCCTGGAAGTGCTGAACATGCACACGCTCAGGTTGACAGTCTGAAGTTGCATCCAAGCATCTCCTAGTTCGTATTTTGTTGCCGAAAATAAATGTCATCGTCGCGGGTACGTGTTTGCACCGTGCACGCGCTTCACTATAAATTGTGGCAGCCAATAAGGAGGCTCCTTCGTGGGCTCTGCTCACCCCTCCTTTCTCTAAATCCTGTTATTGGAGCTGGAGGGGGTGACCGCCAACATTTTGTCTTCCGGGGTTTTATTAACTAAAATAATAAATATATAAATAAATAAAAACGATATACTATTGACGCTAATAAGAATCATTTTTTTATTAAAGAAAATAATTTGAGTACCCCAGCTTTAAGATGATTGACTTTGTAATTGTAATTGGCATGGAAATTCTATAAAAACTACAATTTAATTAAAACAAAAAACTGGGGACATTCTGACAGTATTTGGTAAATGGGGGTTTGTACAGCATTTTGAGTATGTTTCATTACAGTGCACAGGTAGTGTGTGTGTGGGGGTGATCTCATATCTGAAAGTATAACATTAGTTTGATCCATTTTGCAATGTGCAAGTCTTTTTGTAGGCATAGTAAAAATGTCAATCTTTCCATCTCATGAATCTGCTTGATAACTTCAACCCAATTATCTACTGTAGGTGCATCTTTTTGTAATAATTTACAAGTTATTGCTTTCTTTGCTGAAACAATCCGTATTTTCAGCAGGTATCTATCATGTCCTGTCATTCCTTCCAGTAAATCACCCTTATAAAGTGTTGTGCATCTTAATGGAATATTCTGGCCAAAAATATGTTGTAGGACTTCCTAAATGTTTCCTCAGAATATTAGCATTTTTATGTGGTTTTTGTTTTTTAAGAAATTAAAATTGAGGGGTATACTGACAGAAAACACTGACTTGTTATCATAAGAGATGCAAACAGAAAGTTAACACAAGAGGAAGGTTACATTTTATGGGGATATTTATTAAAAGCTCAGTAATTGTGACCCATTGAATTTGAACTTCAGTAATTGTAATTGACTTTCAGTGGAAAAATTATCATTGTAATTGGAAAAAATGCTGGTCATCGTACTCATAGTTGTAATTAACCTTGGATAATTGAAGACGTAATTCTAGTTGAAAAATGTAATTGATCCCAACTCTGGTACCTGTATTATTGTCCATTATGCCTAAAACTACTCAACATGTGCCATTAGTGAAGCTTTTTCCCTCTGTTCGCAGACATTGACACACGACGTAGGGCAGCGTGTGACTTGGTCAGAGGGCTTTGTAAATTTTTTGAGGGACCTGTCACTGCCATCTTCTCCGGTTATGTAAGCTCCATGCTTGCAGAGTACGCCAAAAACCCCGGAAGCAGCTGGAAACATAAAGACGCTGCCATCTACCTGGTCACATCGCTCGCATCCAAAGCCCAAACACAGAAGGTGGGGAAATATGGAGCAATACACTTTTGAATGTTTTTTTTGTGCTTTTTTTTTTTAACTGTTTTTTTTTTGTTTTGTTTTCCCTTTCCCACAGCATGGAATAACACAAGCTAATGAGTTGGTGAATCTGACTGAGTTCTTTGTGAACCACATTTTACCAGACCTAAAATCCCCCAATGGTAAAAAACAAAACAAAACCTTGATGTACCACAGAAATATACGTCTTTTAAAACCCACATAATTACGTGTTTTTCCCCCTGCTTTTATCATTTCTACTCTTTAATTGTAGTTCTACGTTGATTTTATTATATTTGCTGAAATTGATTCAAATGAAATGTTTTGATGTTTAGTGAACGAGGTCCCGGTGCTGAAGGCTGATGCCATTAAGTATGTCATGATCTTCAGAAGTCAGGTATTAAGGCATTCTTCCCCCCCCCCCCCACACACACACCTTTTTGTTGGTGCTCATTAAACAACAAGGGTTTGTGGCTAAAGGCTGCTTCTGTTTTTGCTTTGCTGCAGCTTCCTAAAGAGCAGCTGCTGCAGGCGGTTCCTCTGCTCATCGCTCACATGCAGGCTGAGAGCACGGTGCAGCACACTTACGCTGCTCACGCTTTGGAGAGGCTGTTCACTATGAGAGGCCCCAACAACAGCACCATGTGAGTGTGGACTCCAGTACACTCATGACACGTTCACACCAAAAGCATCAGGTGTACATGCACAATCGAGAGATCCGCTGCTCATCCCACGACTCCTGTGCGACACGTTTTGAAGCTTGGAGATTTCAAACTTTTGATGTATGTCCGGCGCCTCCAACGCGGCTGACGCTAGATTTGGGATTGTTGAAACTTTTGGGGCATATCGCAACGCGTCGAGCAATCAGGAGCTTTCCCCAACCGTAACAAGGTCAGAATAATGAAAAAAACACTAACTTGAGACAGATCGACAGGCGCTCTTCTGCTGGAAGATGGAGATGCGATCGCCGATATGGGTTAGCAGGTCGTCAAACTGGGCCCGAGAGAGACGGAAGTAGCATTGAATGCGACTCATCCGAGCACAGCTCGGGTGAATCCAGAAACGCCCTTCGACGATGTTGTCTGGCCACTCTCTGGATAATGTAGAGCCGATGAACGGGAGTCGGAGGCGGCGTGTTCAGCAAGGAACCCCAAACTTTTCTGCATTCACCCACACTTCTCTATAGCCCTCTGACATCACAGTGTACTCACTGAGTCACACCAAAATACATCCGACCAGAAACACAGCCTTCTTAACACAATAGTGTTCCCCACCATACCATATCATATCTCAGACTGAGTATAGCAAAATGTATGAACTCTAAAACAGAAAATATCAGCATTCAATGTTGTTTTGGCGCCGTGCATTACGTTTAATCTGGTTGGTCGGCTATGATGTGAAGCATTTGATATCTGGTCATTTCATTTTTTGTAGTTTCACTATGTCTGTTGATCATTTTAAAACAAAAAAATAATAATTTATTCAGTAAAGGTTGGGTGTAGAGATGTGACAAATTACTTTGCTTCTTTTAAAATGTACTTAAGTACAAGTAGAAGTACTTTTTTGAGAATAATTCTAAATCACTAAAAGCAACTCAATTACAGGAACGTGAGTACTTGTAATCTGTTACTTTCACCTCTGGTTTTCAGGATCAGCTCTGCAGAAATGGCACCATTCACTGAGCAGCTGCTCATTAACTTGTTTAAGGCACTGACTTTTCCTGGTTCCACAGAGAATGAATACATTATGAAAGGTTTGTAGGAGTTCCTTAGACGTCTATAAACTCAACACACACTTCATGTATCCCTATTTTTTTTTAAAGCCATTATGCGCAGCTTCTCCCTGCTGCAGGAGGCCATTGTCCCCTACATTCCAACACTGATTGGTCAGCTCACTCAGAAACTGCTCCTCGTCAGTAAGGTAGCCAACTATTTCTTCTGGCAGTGGTTTTCTTTGGGGTGGTGGTTGTAAGTTTAATGTTGCCATGTTTTCCCACCCTTTCAGAATCCCAGTAAGCCTCACTTTAACCACTACCTGTTTGAGTCGCTCTGCCTGTCGGTGCGGATCACCTGTAAGGCCAACCCTGCCACCGTTAGTAGCTTTGAGGAAGCGCTCTTCCCCGTCTTCACTGAGATTCTTCAGATTGACGTCCAGGGTGGGATAATTAGTCACAAAATTATTTTGCACAGGTTGATTTGAGTTAAACTAATTATATTTGGTTTTTTTGCAGAGTTTCTTCCCTATGTGTTCCAGGTCATGTCTCTCCTACTAGAGATCCACTCCAACTCTATTCCCACCTCCTATATGGCGTTATTCCCCCACCTGCTGCAGCCTGTGCTGTGGGAGCGTACTGGGAACATTCCCCCTCTGGTGCGTCTCCTTCAGGCCTACCTGGAGAAAGGAAGTCCTACTATTGCCACCTCTGCAGTGGATAAAATTGTGAGTTTTCAGGGTATTCAGGATTAATGCACAGCTTTTTTAGGTCTATACGTTTTTACACAGTTGGATGAACTAAAGTGAATTGCTATTTGTCTTATTTTATTGTTAAGCTCCTGTTTTGGTTTCACTTTTCTTTCATTTCTCTGTCAGCCTGGTTTACTTGGAGTCTTTCAGAAGCTCATCGCCTCCAAAGCCAATGATCACCAAGGTTTCTACCTTCTCAACAGCATCATCGAGCACATGCCCCCGTATGTGTTGATTTTATTACTCCTCACTAAGTTATCACTCAGCTTGTTTTTGGTGACATTAATAACTTGAATAACTTTCTTCTCAGGGAATCGATCATGCAGTACAAGAAACCGATTTTTGTCTTGCTCTTCCAGAGGCTCCAGAGCTCCAAAACCACCAAATTCATCAAGAGTTAGTACAAGCACTTCATTGTCCTCTTCACTGTTACACAGCTTATAATGTAATGGAACAGACAAGATGCACAATGTTGTTATCAACCAAACTTGCTGTTGTCGTTTCCACTGTTCAGATCTTTTTGTTATGGTAAATAAACTTGATTTATGTAGCGCTTTATCCTCACACTGAAGTAGTCTCAAAGCGCTTTACTATATCAGCTCATTCACACACCAGTGAGACTGAGCTGCCATGCAAGGCACTGGTCAACCACTGGGAACAATCTAGGGTTCAATGTCTTGCCCAAGGACACCTCAACACATAGACCAGTATTGACTGGGGTTGAACCCCCAACTTCTTGCTTAGAAGACAACCCTCTCTACCACCCCAGCCATGGTCGCCCCATGGAACCTTACGGTTTAAATGTTTCTCTAACAGGTTTTTTGGTGTTCATCTGTTTGTACTGTGTGAAGTACGGAGCCATTGCTCTTCAGGAGATCTTAGATGGCATCCAGCCAAAGTAAGTCTGCTTTCCTAATGAAGTTTAACATGTCATGGAAGTTTCCAGTCAATTGTGCATTTACATAAAGAGAAGTTGTTTCTACAGTGCTATTTTCAAGTAAGGTCCAGTTTTTTCATCATTTACCTGCTTCTTAAACTATTGTTTAAACTCTGTGAGTCCATGTAGTGAACTTAAATTGTAAGCTTTAGATTGTGTAATACTAGGGATTTCGTCAGGTGACGTTTGTCATAACTCCTTGTTAAGAAGCCAGGAGTAAAAAAAAAAAAAAGTGGTCGTCAGGAAGGGACAGTCAACCTCCATCATGGACTGTTGGTGATCTCATTTCTAGTGAGCAGCAGCATGTCATGTGTGTAACTTTGGGTTTTTTAACCTTGGGGTCACCTGGAAATAAAATGGGGTCGCCTGAAATAAATTACTGATTAAAATTATATTATGTTTTTTGTATCTATTTTTAATTATCTATTATGCACAATAAAAAAACAATATCACAGGAACAGATATACAGTGCAGGAAGAGGCAGAAAGCTCAAATAATAACTATTTTTCAAATTAAAATTCCACACACAATCCTAAACGACTGTATTGTATATTTTCACTTCCTCAAATATAATTCTAGTTCAAATAAAATGCAGTATAACAATATCTGAACAAAGATTTTCACTTTGTGCACTTACTACTCTGTATTTGTAACACAGTATAAGAAATCTGATTTTAAATACCTTGCCAGAAATTTGTGTTATGAAAATTGGATCAAGACCCAAAAAAGGTTGAAAACTTCTGGTGTAACTGAAGTCCACAGTAACAGCTCCAGAAATGCTGAAAGTAGCCGCACATCCTTGTTTTATGTGTAATAAATAAAAACGATATTTTAAAGAAATGTGGAGAAAAGTACATCTAAAACGGATATCAAGTGAAAAATCTGCTTCCCATTAGTATTGTTCTAAGGAATAAAAATGTTCACAAACTTTTTTTTTTTAACTGAATATGCACATCTATTATTTATTTGAATTACATAAAATGTGATATTGTAAACATGAATAGAACAGGTACTTGTTAAACTAATGCTGATTTAAAGCCAAGGTGAAACACATCTCTGTATTTCTGTCTTGCAGAATGTTCGGCATGGTGTTGGAAAAAATTCTCATTCCTGAGGTTCAGAAAGTGTCGGGACCAGTTGAGAAGAAGATCTGTGCTGTGGGCATCACGAAGATCCTCACAGAGTGTCCGTCAATGATGGACACGGAGTACACCAAACTGTGGTAAGATGGATGGATGGCCGCAGATGGAGAGAACTTGGTTTTAATTGGCTTTTCACCATCTCCTGGATCTTCTGCAGGCATATTATTATTGCATCTAAAAGCTTTGTTGCATGTGTGCTGAGTCATACAGGCTTCTGTCTTGATAGAATCATCCTCAGATTGTAGCCAACTTGGCTCAAATGTTGCAGTCATTTTAAAGGACATTTGTACCCACAATGCTTTGCTGTTGGCAGTGAAGTGAAGTGGGATGCCCACTTTAGTGATCTGTTTGTAGCCTGACATCATTTACATATTTTTATGATGAACCTGGTTCATGTCATGTTCGTTGTCATTTAAATTAGAGTTTCTCAAATGGGGGTACGTGTACAACCTAGGGTGTACATGAATGCACTACAGGGGATACATGAGAGCGAGGGTTAAAAATTAACAAATGAAAGCATTTAAAACTGGGGATTTATAAAGTAGTTTTTTAGTTAATGATAATCATTATAATGATGAAGTAAATTATCTTCATTAAAACATGAACTGAAAATACAATAAACAGTCTTGGTCCTACACCAGGTGGGAGATGACCAGAAATAACTAAAACTATGGAAATATAGCTTTATATTGGCACTAAATATTGTTTCATTCAAATTTGATTCATGAAAATGTGTCTTTTCCTCATTCGTTCTATCATTATGCTTTATACTTGGATTCAGAAATAAGAGATGGGGGGATTTAAATTATGGAAACTTGTGAAAAATATTTCAAGCCTCCTGAAATGTTTTGAAATCGCTTTTGTTTCTTCATATTTGTAGTTTCCCAAATGGATCGCCTTTAATGTCTTTAATAGTTAAATCTAACTTACTGTAGGGAGTTTTTGAATGTTAAGATTGGGATCCAAATTACTGGATGACAAATGTGTAAAGCGGTGGATTTTTTTCTTCTTATTGTTGTTGACAAGGAAAGGAATTGAACTGTTTAAATAACCCTCAAAGTGCTGTATACGAGCCATTTAACATTCAGTATTGTAAACTAAAGCCCATCTGATTCTTTCAGTTTGTATCTGTAATTCCTAATAAGAATGTTTGATCTGAATACACACATGCTGTTAATGAGCTGGTTCTCTGACTGCGTCTGTGCAGGATTCCACTGCTGCAGGCCCTCATTGGCCTGTTTGAGTTACCAGAAGACGACAGCATCCCAGACGATGAGCATTTCATCGACATCGAAGACACACCCGGATATCAGACGGCTTTCTCACAGCTGGCCTTCGCGGGCAAGAAAGAGCACGACCCGATTTCCAACATTGTTGGAAATCCAAAAATCCTACTAGCCCAGTCGCTGCACAAGCTCTCTACGGCCTGTCCTGGACGGGTATGTGCTGCCCCCCACCTAGGGCTGCACACCCCCATGAGTTGACTGACATAAGTTACATGTAAATAAGTGTCGTTCGCTAAATTATGACACCTTTGGAGCTATGTTGGCATTTTTTTGGGTTAGGTGGAAGGATCTAGAGGGTTTGAGTAGGGTTATGGTAACCAACAACACTTAATGACACCTTATTCATGCTCATGACAGGTGTCATGTCATAATAATGACAGCGTAATAACAGCCCTATGTATAAAACTTCAGGTAAAGTGTTACCATATAATTTAGTAGATCATCTCCAACTCTCTTGTAGTTGATTCACAGCAGTCATTGAGTATGACACGGGACTCCGGTTTAATTACACAGCTGCAACGTTTATTTTGCCAATCACTCAACAATGGCATACAGTTTATAATCGATCTGCTCTGGTCACAAATGCTCCCTCACACTGGTCGAGTGCCCACACACACTATCAACAAATGTTATGTTCAGGTCCTGCATAGAAATTCTTTAACTCTTCCACTCCCACACAGTCACAAGGCTGCGTTTAGGTCCTGAAACATGTAGAGTTTGATTTTCTGTGAATCTGTATCAGGAGTACCGAAGGAATTCGGTCGATACCTAAAAAACAACCCAAATTCATATGATCGGATCGGTGATCGTTTTTTTTTTTTGTTTTTTAGCTCACTGATCGGTGATTGGCCCAAAAATCCTGATAGTGTAAAGCCAGTTAATTAGTATTAATCGGTTAAAGTTTTTGCTACTGGTTGACCATGAGCATCCCTAATCTTGACTTCAGGTCATGTGTAAAAAGTGTAGCAAAGTTGTGTGCGCCACAGGGTAACACAACTAATCGGTTCAACCACCTGAAAAACCATCGCAAACTCAAATACATTAAATACATTAAAGGCTAAAGCTAATGTTGCTTCACACAATCCATGTTTATCTCCTGCAGACAATCAAGCCAGAAAATGTTGACAGGCTGGTGTTTCTTGCCCAAAACCTATAGGCTTAAGTTTTATCTTAACTTTTATTTATACGCTGTAATTGTTTTCAAGGAGATGCACTCTGAGTCTGTAACAATGTATTATTATAGTTAGTCCAGAGTAAATTCATTGTTGAGTAAATTTGACTATTTATCATTCTTGTTTTTCCCATAATCATGCATCCCTACCTCCACCTGTAATGAAGCAGTGTGTTTAAATGATCATTAGCAAAGGTCTAATTTATTGGCTCTTTGTCTGTGTTGCAGGTTCCTTCTATGCTGAGCACTAGCCTAAATGCAGAAGCTCTGAAGTTCCTCCAAGGATACCTGCACGCTGCCACGGTGCAGCTTGTTTAAGACTGATGTGATCATCTCCCTCCGCAGGTCAAACAATAGACCTGTGAGACGTGACAGACTTGTTGTGATTTGACAGATATCTGTTTACCAGAGAAATAAAATTAAAAAAATCACTTTCCCTGATCAATTCAGGCTTTGCTCCGACAGATTCTCTATTTTTACTGTTTTTAAAGTCCTGGTGTGAAGGTGATTGGTGATTCATGACTTTCTTTGGGTTGCTGTGTGACAAAGGCTTATATCACGCATGCATCAAAGCAAATATTAGGCTTTTTCCTTTGATTGTTTCTCGTAAGTTTGTCTAGGTTTGAGCTTCGTTTCTGCACAGTTTGTGAAAAAAGAGGCACTTGTATAGATCTTATATTAACAGTCTTTGTGATTTAAGGTTTTTTCACAGCTAATAAATACAACTCTAACACAAAGTAGACAATATACAGTACACTGCTGAATTTTTTTTGGTGTCAAATTTCACAGATGTGTAAATCAGCTATTGGTCTTTGCATTTGTCCATAAATAAGCCTGGCTGTGAGAGGCTTGAGGAGTCTAAAGGTGATTGAACATGACTGGAGTTTTTCATTTCAATGTTCTTGATGAAGGGCAGCATGCACTTGTCACCGCCCATGAAGCGATATGTTGCAACGTTGGCCTCCCAGGGTAACAACCTTTGAAAGAAAAGAAGCAACCGTAAGTTTAGCAATGCAATGCACAAGGTTTGGTGTCATACTTAAAGGAAATACAAATACGTGGTCCAATACTTACGCTCTTGTAAGGAAGGGGATGTACATAAGGCGAGGAATGCATATCATTCGCTGTTCTGCTAAAATAGCTTTCATGGCCTGCTGCACTGTGTAGAGAGGCTCCAGAGGAGGAATCAGTCCACGGAGCTCCTTCCTGGTGGACGTCACATGACAAAACACTTGACTTACTGATATTTGCATCAAAATTTGCAAAGGTTAGTGTTGTCTCACCTGATTTCACAGCCTGCAAACATCCCTGTGTCGACAATATAAGGACACACTAAAGTGGTTTTGATGCCGCTCAGGTTCTCTGCCAACAACTCGTGTGTCAGTGACTCGTGGAAACCAACGGCTCCAAATTTACTGGCGCAGTAATCCTGGAGGAGTAGAATGAGGACACGGTGAATGGTTGTCTTTGATTGTGAAACCGCAGTTTGTGATAAAGTACCTCCACACAGGCAGTGCTAAACAATCCCAGAGCACTGGCCACCGTTACCATGTGACCGTGGTTTTTGACTTTCATCTGAGGCAGGAAGGCTTTGGTCATCTGTGGGGAGAAATTAAATGAGTTTAAATTCCCACTGGGAATAGAGGTCTTGATTTTCAGGGACTGTTTTTGGCACTTTCGTGCTTAATTTTTTACACAATAAAAATATTTGCCACTTGAGATTTGTAATATTTGCATGGCTGGAATTTAAAACATTTTGAGGGTAAAGTGAACAAAGTATACATAACATGTGCAGATCAAACATTCCTGAAATGAGTTGGTTGTGGTGATATCTGCCAGTAAAGTTGATTAAGAAAAAAAAAAAAACAGTAGAAAGTTAGTCATTGTGGTACCAAACCTACAGTGGGGGGAAAAGCCCCAAATTTAGAAAATAAAACATATCAAACATTTTAATGTTGCACAAAATAAAATGTATAAAATATTGTTTTTATATCAATTGTTAAATGCAAGAAATGAAATACCATAAACTAAATAAAACACAGTAGGCTACTCAAAGTTATATTAGTGGGCAGTAATGCTCCTTGCCGTAGATGCCAACCGCAGTAAAACTACGCTAAAAAAAAAAAAAAAAGTTATCAGTATAATATATGGCAGTGGTTCTGCAACCTGTGGCTCTTTGACTGTTTTGTAATGACTTCCTATAGACTTAAACTTAAAAATAAATCACATTTCAATAACTCTGCCACCTTCCTACTTTGCCTCCTATCAACTTTCCTTGCATCTGTGGCTAACCTTAAGTTTTAAATGCCTGGTAAGACGATTAAACCAAAAAAAAAAAAAAAACTGGAAGATGGAGATTTTAATTGTGTGGGGACAATTTAGTTTAACTGCCAACGTGCCCGCTTAATATGCATGTTTGATATGTGGCAAGAAATTAGAAATTGGCATGTGTTGACTGACGGGATCATGTGTCATCAAATTAAATTTATTATTTGTAGTTTTAAAATAAAATATAGAAAATGTTAACTGTATATCAACTTTTATACACTATTGTCCTAATTGAGATGGTATTTTTTCGGCTCCAGAAGGACTTGTTTTTGCTTCCTATTTTCATGAGCTGAACTCAAAAGATCTAAAAAAAAAATTTCTATATCCGCAAAAGACCAATTTCTCACCAATATTGTTCACAAGTGTTTAAATCTGTGTTAGTGAGCACTTCTCCTTTGCAGAGAGAGTCCATCCCACCTCACAGGTGTGGCACATCAAGATGCTGATTAGACAGCATGATTATTGCACAGTTGTGTCGTAGGCTGGCCACAATAAAAGGCCACTCTAAAAATGTTCTGTTTAATCACACAGCACAATGCTACAGATGGCCGTCTCCAAAGGCGCTTCAGAGAATTTGGCAGTACATCCAACAGGAATCACAACTGCAGACCACGTGTAACAACACCAGCCCTGGACCTCCACATCCAGCATGTTCACCTCCGTGATCGTCTGCACAAACTGTCAGAAAACGTCTCAGGGAAGCTCATCTGCTCATTGGGGTCTCGACCTGACTGCAGTTTGTCATCGTAACCGACTTGAGTGGGCAAATGTTCACATTCAATGGCGTCTGGCACGATGGAGAAGTGTTCTCTTCCCGGGATAAATCTGGGTTTTCACTGTTCAGGGTATGGCGTCGTGTATGTGAGCGGTTTGTTGATGTCAACGTTGTGGATGGAGTGGCCCATGCATGGGGGCAGTGGGGTATTGTATGGGCAGACGTATGGACAATGAACACAGGTGGCATTTTATTGATGGCATTTTGAATGCACAGAGATACCATGATGAGACCCTGAGGCCCATTGTTGTGCCATTCATCCACAACCATCACCTCATGTTGCAGCATGATAATGCACGGTCCCATGTTACAAGGATCTGGACACAGTTCCTGGAAGCTGAAAACATCCCAGTTCTTGAATGGCCAAAGAGGAGTGGACCAACATTCCACAGGCCACAATCAACAATAAATAAAGCAAAACTGCACATTCCAGAGTGGCCTTTTATTGTGGCCACCTGTGCAATAATCATGCTGTCTAATCAGCATCTTGATATGCCACACCTGTCAGGTGGGATGGATTATCTCTGCAAAGGAGAAGTGCTCACGAACACAGATTTGTGAACAATATTTGTGAAAAATAGGTCTTTTGTGTATATAGAAAATGTTTTAGATCTTTGAGGTCACCTCATGAAAAATGGGAAAATAAAAGTGTTGCGTTTATTTTTTTTGTTCAGTGTAGTTTCCAGCCACGCGTAAAACGATTTGGAAAAATAAAATCAATTCTAAAAAAAAAAACAAAAAAAGTAATTGAAAATTGGGTTACATGGTAATAATGTGGTGTTTATGTTGTGCTGTTTTTATAGTCAAATATTTACTGAAAAATTGTCAATCTTTAGACCACATGTGTCAAACTCAAGGCCCGGGGGCCAAATCTGGCCCTTTGGAACAATCCAATTCAGCCTGTAGGAGAAAGTAAAAATGACAGAGAAAACATTAAGCATTGTTTGTAAAATTATGCACTAGTTTAGTCAAAGATATTTCAGCCCCTCCAAATACACAAATTCAATAAACGTAATATTTGCTGGACTTGGATTATTCCAAAGCCTCTATCACATGATGGCTGTCATTTTTAATCGAAAATTGTTATAAGAACTCTCAATTCCTCCAAAACCCTCCACTTTTCCTCACATTATTTCAGAACAGAAATTGGCACAAAATCAATACAATTTAAAGTGATGATCCGGAGGTATCTGTCACTTAAGATAATATATGTGCCATACATAGTTATGTAGAAGGAAGTCGGTGTAGGGAAAATTATTTTGAGATGAATTGTTTTCCAACCTAAAGTCTGTGGCCCAATTGAACTCAAACTGGTTCATTTGGCCCCTGAACAAACATGAGTTTGGCACCCCTGCTTTAGAGCAGCGAGATATGGATAGAGGTGGGATTCGAACCCTTAATTATGTTGCATCAGTGCGCGATTGACACATTTCAGAGGTTGGCCCTCATTCGGGGGCCACACCTGGGGCTGCGGCCCAATGAATGATGTTAATGAACTGTTTATCCTTTTTTTTTTTCTATGATGGAGGCAGTAAGCGGATCAGATGTAGGTTCGCATGCCTATGTGGGGTCCTTTGCTCTTAGAGTGTAGGTGGGCCAGGCGGGCTGCTGTGGGGCAGGTCGCCCTGATCCCTGATCCCTGATCCCTGATCCGTGCACACATGGCTGCACAAACACTGACGCACACCAGAGGAGAGGATGGTTGTTACATAATCTGTGTCACACTGGTACATGATTGAGCCAGTTTGTTTGGCGCCTATAGAGGAAGTCGCGCGCTGTGGATGTCAAGTGTCCGTGCGTAAAAGATGCGTTACCCAGAAAAGCGCGTGGCAGTTGACCAGCAGCGTCCTCTCCAGCAGCTCATCAGGACAGTCCAACAGTCTGCGTCCGGCCACCACCCCGGCGTTGTTGACCAGGATGGACACGCACCCGACGTCCGCCCGCACCTCCTCCGCCGCCTCGTAGATGCTCTCCCGCTTGGAAAGATCCACCGTGTACGCGCGCACCTGCACGCCCAGCTCCCGTGCCAATCGGGCGGTGTGCTCGTTGGCGTCAGAGTTACAGTCCCACAGGACCAAGTCTGCGCCTTCTTTGGCGAACTCCAGGGCAAAGAGCCGCCCCAGCGCCCCCCCGGCCCCCGTGATCAGACACAGCTCTCCGTCTACGCACTTGAGCCGAGGCCGCAGGAAGGTCTGGATGACCGCGTTCAGGATGGAGAAGGTCAGGTTCAGGAGCATCAGCAGCAGGTCTACGATGACCATCATGGTGCTGCTGTGATCAACAACCACACGCACACCAAGCCCTGGAGCGGTGTGTTTGTGTGCGTGACGGAGGTCGACTTTATATAACCTGTGTGTGTGTGTGTGTGTGTGGGGTGGGGGGGTGGGGGGATCAGGAGACCAACTCACGCACATTTATGTAAACAGTGGATGTAAAGTGTGATATGGATTAGGAACACACACACACACACACACACACACACACACACACACACACACACACACACACACACACACACACACACACACACACACACACACACACACACAACTTACTAACTTACTTATGTCAAGTTTTGTAGCATGTCCTGGCTTTTTAAGTATTTTTAACTAATAACTTTTGAGTAAATGGAACTATATTTGTTTATAAGTAAACATAACGTAAAAACATTTCTTAAGTACAGCTTTATAGAATTAAGTAAGTACATGCTAAGAATGAAAGTCCTGTTATTTCTGTTGTTTTAAATCGGAATTATTTACAGATAAACTGAATTCATGTAACACATGCTAAAATACAATCAGATCTCAGGGTACTTCACCAAATACGTAATAGATTATAACAAATAAATAGTAATCAGTCATTTATAATCAGTAAATTGTAATCACCAGTAACAATTTGATTGGGTCACATATGAAATGCATTCAACATTAGTGGAAGACAAAATGTATTTCATATTATTTATATATTATTTTAATGTGTGTGTATATAGGTAAGTTTTGAGCAGCTGCGAGGATAATTTTTATTAAGTTAGTCTCCGACGCAGAAGGTGGCGCTAATGCGTCCAGGCCAGGGTACTACACACAAAAAAAATCATGGACGCTAGCCTGGAAGCTAGGAGAATCAGGGACTCTAGCCTGGAAGCTAGGAGAGTCGGGGACGCTAGCCTGGACCTTGTAGGGCTGGGCTGTCTTCTTAGACGGGCGTTTACCTTGGAGGCTCCGGGGTCCTCCGAAGGCCAGTCAAGTGCCCAGGTAGGGGTCCCTGGCAGGAACTTCCTCTTGTTGAATCCTGCCCACCCTAGCCTCCAGGAGGAAGCTCTGCCAATAGGTAATCCCATTCCACCAGGTTCATCTCCGCTGGGTCCACTCATGGCTGGTTCGTTCTGTCACGCTGTGTGGATGCAGACCCAAATACAGAGACAGGTGGAGGCAGCAGGCAGAGAGAATGTTGGTGAGTCCAGTATATTTTAATAACAAAACCCAAAAAGGCACGAAGAAACCATGGAACAAAACACAGCAGAACACGAGGAGGCTGACATCAATGACGAACCAGCAATCATTCAGTGTCCAAGCGCTCTGCTAAATAGTGCAGGAAGTCTGATTGGGTGGGGGCCACACCTGGATGGTAATTGGTAAATGGACTTGATTTATATAGCGCTTTATCACCACACTGAAGCAGTCTCAAAGCGCTTTACATATCAGCTCATTCACCCAATCACTCTCACATTCACACACCAGTGGGACAGGACTGCCATGCAAGGCGCTAGTCGACCACTGGGAGCAACTTAGGGTTCAGTGTCTTGCCCAAGGACACTTCGACACATGGTCAGGTACTGGGATCAAACCCCCAACCTCTCGATCAGAAGACGACCCACTACCACCTGATCCATGGTCGCCCATGGATGCAAGACATGAGGCAGCTAACCAGTCACGACCCAAACACACTGACATTACTGGGAGGTGGAGACATGAGCATGAATACCTGGAACACTAAGACAAGAGTTAACACAAGGGGGGTATGTTACGAAGCAAGATGACCTTTTCTCACGCTAACTTCCAAGATTTAATCAGTGTGTCCTGGACTACGAAGCTCGCTAACGTCTTACGGAGCTAAATCACCATGGCAACTTATGCTGGTTATAGCCTGGTTTGCACCAGGTTCTTCTCTGGCTAAGATCTTAGCGAGTGCTAAAGTTCTGCCTCCTGATCAATCAGATCTCTTAGAACACGAGCTGTCCAATAAACGGAGGATCATTGTGTGGATCTAATGTGATGCTGACAGGAGAGAGAATATTTAGACATTGAAGCAACTGTTACGGGTTCTAGGGCTTACAGACCACAGCAACAAAAACATTTTGGTTCAGTGTCTGGAAAACACAAGTAAACGATTCAGAGGAATTAATGAAGACACGAACCACACTTTTCCCTTCTCAGGTTTCATCTGTTTTATTACATGGAGTTAGTAAACTTTCATTATCCAACTCAACTTGTCTTTTTTTAACAATTGTGCGTCTGTTTCAATGTCCTTTTGTTTAGTTCACAGTCTGTTCAATCCACTTTAAACACAGCAATATGGTCCTTCACCCATTCACACATCAATTTCCTCACAGGCATTAACCAGATATACAGGTGCTGGTCATAAAATTAGAACATCATTTCAGTAATTCCATTCAAAAAGTAAATACTGTTAATACATTTCATAAATCATACTAATAACGTGTACAGGAAGCCACAGAAACATGGATCGCAACATACATTGAAGTAGCGCCGCGCGGTGAGCTACCTCCGCTCGTAACGACAAAACACATTCAAAAACCATGTCTAACTCTGGCTACAAGACTTTTCACTCTCGGCCGTATTTTTGTGTGATTTTCAAAGTTTACCTGGAAAACACAGGTAAAGGATTCAGAGGAATTAATGAAGACACAAACCACACATTTTCCTTCTCAGGTTTCCTCTGAGGGAAGGCATCACCTAAGCACATTGGTTCTGCTCTTTGTCTCCCAGTAAATCTAAGGCTTTAGATCACAACAAGTGTGAAATTAATTATTTTGAGTGCTTCAGTGATTGATTAATTCCAATAATAGAACGTTTGGCTCCTCTACATTAACAAAATAAAGCGCTTAACAGTGCACACACAAGATCAAAAATTTACTACATTTTAGTTAAACTAGATTTATATTTCACAAAGTAAAAGTATAGTAGAAATACAGTTATTTAAGATTGTGTTAAAAAAAAAAAAAAAAAAAAAAAAAAAAGATTAATAATTAAAATAAATTCAAAATCTTTTCTATTTGTTAAAAAATTTCAGATGGGGAAATGCTTAATACACACTTCCTGTTCTAAGTTGTGTTCAAAACAAGTTTTACTATAAAGCAAAGAGAGGAATTGAAAAAAAAAAAACTTGGTTAGAGATGCCACGAAGTAGGTGGCAGTGCCTTAACCGTATATGTGTTGCAGGCCACAGGGGCCATTTCCATCCTTGTCAAGGGGAGTGCTAACCTTCTCTCCTTTCATACAACACAACAATATTGTGAGAATACTTCGCTTATATACCAGCGACGGATGAGCATATTTTTCACTCACGGTGTACCAAAAAGGTATCCACAGTAGTATTATGTTGGTTTCGTTTTGTATTCGTGCGATGTAATTCTCATTATTGGTGTTCGTATTGCAACAAACAACGTTGTTTTGTGCATTTATTTAAGTTAGTTGCTATAATACCCATAATGCACCGCGCGATGCCTTGCTACCTCATTCGTCAATTGAGTCACGTGATTTCTCAAAAACACAATCGCCAGATATATTTGTACAATTACCTAATTAAACGCAAGATACTATTTATAATACAGCCAATTCATTATTATTATTATTATTATTATTATTACATGGAGCAACGATTATGAAAACTATTTGGAAATGAGAAGAAAATAAGCGCCGTTGTGATGAAATTATTTTTAAAGCCACCAGAGGGCACCCACGTGTCAGGAAAAAAAATCTTCCTATGCTGTTGCAGGTATTTGAATAAGTACTTTCAGCAGTTTAAGTAATCCTAAATATCCCTAATCTATAAATATATACATAACACAACACTATCACCCACATAAATACACATCAAGTATTAAATACCGATAGAGGTAAAAGGTTAGGTTTCTTTATGTCAATTCAATTCAACTTTATTTGTACAGCACAAATTACAACAAAGTCATCTCAGTGCGCTTTTTGATAATGATCAAAATATAAAATTCATAACTTGGTACGTAAATAATATGTACTATATTATTTATGTATTATTATTTATCCATTATACATAAATAATATGTACCAAGAGGTAAAATAAAATATGTATATAAAAGTATCCTTTATACTTTTAATTTGTTCGATTTCTGTTTATATATACGAAGCTTCTATTATTGTATTGTTTATTTTATCTTCATTGCACTATTTTTCGGGTGTCTTGTGTTTTCTGTGTGTTGCCGTCTGTTGACTTTTTATTGCACTTTATATGATGTGAGCTGTCATGTCTGCACATTTCCCCTCTGCGGGATCAATACAGAGGTCCAACAATAAACATAGGGGGAAAAAGACATGAAAAATACAAGAATAACACAAAGAACCTCACAGGATCAACATCAGGAAGATAAAATACAAATAAAACAACATCCCACCAATTAAACTAATGCAGCTGTCACTAAAAGTGTCCGTGTGCAGAGATAAAGAGAGCTAATTTAACTAGTGCTAAGTTAAAAGGTAGATTCCTGAAAGCACAAAACTCTGTCTGTACCCCTTTGTTTTGTTCTTGGGGGCCAGCAGACCACAGCTAGATAGAAGGAGCTGAAGTTGCCTCTGTAGAGGGTGGAAAGTGTTTCATAATGTAACTGTCTTTTCTCCACATCTGGATGGATTAAGCATTGACAGACTGGGCAGAAACTCCACCAATGAGTCCACCAGCCCACTATGTGTTCTTTAGAGCCAGGTTAACAAACCACACCACAGGCAGAAGAAGCTTTACCTGTAAAAATCTGACAACTATCGTCATCTAGGAGCTGATCCCCAATTTACTATTTTTTGTGTGCCAAACTGGAAAAAAACAAAAAAAATCAAACATATTTTCAATCCATTAAGGTCCAAACCATTCGGTGCAAATATCTGCCAATAAACAGAATGTGAATCTCTGGATCCTGACAAAGATCAAGCAGGTCAGATGGATGGATAAATAGTACTGTATGTCAACATAATAGAATTGTACTTAACCCTCCTGTTATTTTTCAAATATTACAAACACATTTTATTCTTGGGGTCAATCTGACCCCAGAGGGAAACCAATGCGTGCAATATGTGTTCAGCACAAGGAAAATGATCATCAAATGTACCCATCAAGTTAACATACACCACAAATTTCAAAGCAAGTCAAAAGAAACAGAACAGAGAAATCCAAACATAAAAACAACAACTGACTAAAAATGCAAAGCATATATCCACATATATATACAATAACAGTCAATGGACAAAACGGCATATTTTTATTGAAAATTTTCCCTTTATTGGAGCTTGAAGTGATTTTAAAAATATTCATGTTTATGGCTTTAATGCAGTTTAAGAAGGCTGGTTATATTAGAAGAAAAAAAAGAGAGAAGAAAGACTGTTTACATATTTAATACAAATTGGGACCACCTTCTAGTACACATGTTCATGCTGTTAAGGATCAGAGTGTTCAAATAATCTTACTTTGGCCAAAAAACAAGGCACACCTGAGACAGGTCATGACATCAGACAATTTAGAAACCAAATAAACATGAACCCCATCACCCCTAAACTCAGTGTAGAAACTTTTGATAAATATGTACACTACATGATAATCAAACCTGGATCTAAAATCTACAAGCTCCCAGATGTCCTCAAACCTAACCATGACACTCATTTTTTTAATCATAACCTAAATATAAGTGGACATTTACTCAAACTTTATGGTTGCATTTACACTTTGAAGAGGCTTATCCTGGTTTGAATCAAACTTGCCAGTTCATCTTCCCATAAGTGATTTCTGACCATCTGTGTGAAGTGGTGTCATACTGTATAATGGTGGATTTTGATATTGTTTCTTTGAGAAGCATTTTGCATACTCTGTGCAGAAGTGCAACCCAAAACATTAGACATGTATGCGTCAAAAGGTAAAACTAGTCATCTGTTATTAGACAGACTGTAACCAACTACCACATAAAGCAATGGGAGCTATTGTAGTTTGTCACAACATTCAACTGTAAATATGTAATTTACTGTATTGTATAAATACAGTTAGTGGATACAACATATGGCAGCTTGAAGTTATGTTTTTTTTTTTTAAATGTTCTTATAAAAAATGTATCTTGTTTGCAAATAAAAAAATATTTTTGATAACTTGTACCACTTGTTAATTACTGGAATAATAAAAACTAGCATTACACCAGAGCAGAATCCCATACAACAGCTCTGCTAAGAATATCTGTTCCTGTCAAATGAATATGTTGCAGGTATTTGCATGAGTTTTATACAAATAACACAACAACACTGCCACCTACAGCACCAGTAGCTTTACCTGTAAAAATCTGACAACAGGACGCTAGAATTTAAGGCAATGGTCTCAAACTCTTGTATTCCAGGGGCTGATTGTGGCTCTACTTTTTCCTTTGTGTGCCAACCTGAAAAAAGCCCAATCAACAATCTTATAAGGCAACATATTCTCAATCAACTACGATCCAAACCATTCGGTATCTGGAAATAAATAGTACGTCAATATAATATCATTTTTCTTAGTGACCAATGCGTTCCCTGTCATTTCCACTCTTTGTAAAAACAATCTGCAGGCCAGATTAGATGCTCTGACTGATCAAATTTGGATCCCAATCCTTGAGCTGGACACATATGGTCCATTCTAACAGTGCTGTGGTATTGCATTGCAGTGTAAGGTGATCGCTTTGGAGAAGGTGGTTTTCATTGGTGCAGCACTGCCTGAGCACCTGTAAATTACTTCCTGAGGCCCTTTTCAGAGTACCATATGAGAACCTCCTGAGCTTTTTTCTTCAGGCCCAGAGCGGCCATCCCGAGGGCCCGGCTGCCTCCAGACATTTTGGTTTCTATAACAACAAAAAAAAAGGGGGGGGGGGGGGGGGGGTTAGCCACACGGGTGGATATAGGTTTTAATGTGTAGACAAACGAGAGATAAATTACCGCCATAGTAATAAAGTAAAGCCATTCCCAAAGCAAAGCTGAAGCAGCCGACGTAGAAGACTGGACCTGGAAAAATAGTGTGTATTAATACGAGATCATCATGAAGTCATTTGTTAGTCAGCTTTAAGATCACCTCTTTCATTCAGAACATGTCTCTGTTGATAAGATGGTGGAAAAGCGAGAGGATCCATTGAATCTGCCACACATTGGGAAGCAACATTAAACATTACACATGGATCAAATTATTTTGGAAGACAACATATTAGGTCTGAGCACTACGGGATTAAAGTCGTAGTATTTCGAGAATAAAGTCGTAATTCTATTAAAGTTGTAATATTTTGAGAATAGAGTCATAATTTCATGAGAATAAAGACGTATCTTAAAAAACTCGTGATGGTATGGCGCTCAGAATTCCCAGTTGAAGTGAACGTAACCAACAGCGACAGCCCTTAAATCGACTACTTCTATGGAATGCTCCACATTCTCCATGACGCACGAGTGACCGCAACAAACAAGAACCTGTTTGTATTTTAAATTTATTCTCATAATATTACAACTTTATACTTCAAAATATTATGACTTGAATCTTGAAATATTATTAAATGAATCTCATAAAATGACCATTTTATTAAGATACAACTTTATTCTCGAAATAATACGACTAAAATCTCGCAGCGCCCAGTATTTTTTTAATATTTGAATGTGGCCCTAATACGCCATCGTCATTTTATATCCATACTCGCATATAATAACATGATAGCAGGTCTCACCTCTGAGGCGCAGCCGTGTGGGCAGGCTGTAATAAACCTCCTCTACGTGAAGGTGAAGCGCTCGATAAAACTCTTTGCATGCTTCCTCTCCTTTCCTCTGCAGGTGGATCAACAGCTCGCCCACACGAGCGCTCGTAGAGACGTCCACGTTTCTAAACTGAATAAAGTCACGAGACAATAACAAGATCTTTACTCTTTGAACCGAATATGATATAGTGTTCTGTATTAGGTTGAATTTGCATTTAGTTTTTGGGGGATTATACAGGATTTAGTCAGCACTGTGGAGAGAGAGAAAAACATCTTAAAAATAATGTACATGTTACAGAGCACAAAATGACTACAAAACTACACCAATAACAACTAAAATAATCAAAAGTTGACAACAAAACACACAAAAATAACAGAAAAATATACATTAACACAATAGGAGAATGGAAATGGAAAAATAAATGGGAATAAATCACGCAAAATGACTGAAAATGCACCAAACAACAACAAAAACCTTTAGTTCTTTCCTGTGGTAATGCTCCAATGGTTGTTATCAGATGTGAAAGTAATGAGTGTTACTGTAATTGAGTTGCTGTTGTGGGTACTTGTTTCTAAATCAGTCATTTTACTTGAACTTAAGTAATTTATTACATTTCTACACCCAACTGTGACTAAGTATATTAGTATTTTCTGTGATAATTATTTTTTTTTTAATTTCTGTTTCATGGTCTCTTCATAAACTGCTGACCTCAGGTCTATATCCAGATGTTCTCAGTCGTGCCTTTTCTGAATAACACGCAGCCACTTTCTATGGTTCAGGTTGTGGGTTCCACCTATTCTGTTGTTACCCACATAGCACATTTGACATGGCACTGTTCTAGAGTTCATACATTTAGCAATACGTAGAGCCTGAGCTTTTTTTTAATGTTTGAATTGAATTCATTGTTATTTTATTAAAAAAAAAAAGAATGGTACATTTTGACTATTTTTTTTTTTTTTTTTTATACACAGAAAATAAATTAAGTTCCAATCGTGCAAGATTTCATCTCTTCCTTTTTAAATTTTACAAGGGAACCAGGGCAAAATTTATTTCCAGAAATAAACATGGGGGGTGGAAGTAACGAGTAACTTTTACTTTGAGTACAAATGAATTTGAGCTGCTTTTTACTTGTACTTGAGTATTTTATGTATGACTTAGTTGTACTAGTAATGGAGTACAATTTCAATCAAGTAACAGTACGTCTATTTGAGTAGGATATATTATAATAAAATTCATATTTTGATTTTTTTTTTGCTCAAAATGGTGAAATGCAATATAAATCTTGATATTTTAATTCAAATAAAGTTTAGCCAAAAAGACAATTCTAGGTGAAATTTGCTGATTCTAAATGCCACACACGCTAACGAAAGATTGGTTAAATTAAATAACTTGTGCGTGTATCACAAACATGAGTCAGCAAAAAAAATGACTACAGAAACAGAAACTAACAAAAGAACAACACAAATTCATAAAAGGGCAACAAATACACAAAAGGAGAAAAACATGCACGATGGGACAACAAAAATACACACAAAAAAAAATAACCTATGAAAATTTTCAAAATACAAACCAATGGAGAAATGCACCAAAGAACAACAATACGCAAAAGACACAAAATGAGTAGAAAAAATTACACAATGGGACGTTTATTAACAAAACAGCTGTAAATGATGTGCCACTTTAGTCTTGTTCTCCTGTGAGGGACAGCACGTGTGAGTGAGTTCTGTAGTGGGGCTTGTTTCGATATATGCGATGTTGTCATTTTTTGTATCGTCAAAATAGAATTTAATCTCGATATATTTCCCAGCTCTAGGATATATCAGTGCTCTGATCATTCTAAATACTGACATGAATCTCTGCTATGGAGGTGAATAAAGCTGGACTTTGGGGTGAGGGACTCACTCTGGTGGCCTCCTTGTCTGAGAGGATCTGTGGGTAGATCCTGTTGAGCTGCAGGATGAGTTTGTCCAGCAGCTCAGTGTCCAGTCTGTGTTCAGCTCTGAGGAATGAAGTGTCCTCTATCAGCTGCTCACAGAAACTATCTGTGGATCCACAATAACACACAACACAAAGTCAGTCAAAGATGGATCCAGGTGACAACTGACACTGAACAGGCTTTGTTCTAGTACCCCAATATGATCTTCTAGGGCTACACAAAGAGTGCGTAAACAGCAAACAATGCACGACCAACACATTTTAAGCTTATGTGGTGAGACATTGTCTCATATCCAACTCTTATCCTGTCAAACCTGACGTAAGGAACTTTTCCGACAACATCACCAGCAGAGGGACATTTCCCCGTCTTTAAAGTAAACAAAGACAACCTTTCACCTCGTGAGCTTTGTGAAAATATCTGTGAAATAGTCCCACAGCAGTGGACGTGACAACCAAAGCGCGGAGAAACAAACACGACACACAGAAGTGAACATTTAAGGGTCCTAAAACAGACACAAACCTCCCATCGTGGAGTCCCTTCTGCCCTCTGTTGAGACACGCCCTCTGACGTCATGACGCTGGGCTGCGTCAACGCCTTATCCACGTGAGTCATTCACAAATACGTCTCGCTCATAAATTGAATCAAAGTAGGATTTTTTTTTTTTTTTGTTTTGTTTTTACGACGTTTTAAAGCTAATTTTAGGTCTTTATATGATAAACTCCTTTTATGCAGACTTTCATTTATTTGACCCTTTAGAAATATTTTACCCTCTAGACTGTTGGAGAAAAAACATTGACAAATAGTTTGCATCATTGGATAAGTCGTCCCCTTGATTTTAATTGAATATAACCACGATTTACACCCCAAGGAAAGACTAAAGAATATAGATCAATAGCTCAAAATGTTGAGACTTCTGCATGAACGCACGTATAATTCACAGTCTTCTACAATAAAGACTCTTATGTTTAAAAGAACTAATGAGGTGATTGTGATTATTTACTGTAGGTATAACAAGTTTGAAACACTTTGTACTCTTTGTCTTCATATTATGTGAAACGAACATGTCTGATAGCTTTAGTGGACTCATTAAATCTAAAAAACACACTTATACATAGTGTTTATGCCTGTATACTTGCTGAAAGCTGTTGTTTTGGTGGCGCAGCACTGCCATCTAGCGGCCACAGGCTATAGTAAGGCATACAAATGAAAAAATATGATTTTTTTTTCCTAAGGTAAGGCTATAATAAATGGGTCAGTTTTTCTCATCCCTACTGTTGCTGACTATTGTTCTCTGTTTGAGTAACATTACTTGATCAAGTCTTTTCTAACATTCCACACTACAAAATAAGTCATAAAAGTATGTATGATTCGTGCTGATATCGCATTGGATCATTATCGTATCGACCAATACTCAAGGCTGCAATATCGGTATTGTATCGGAAGTGAAAAAGTTGTATCGGGACATCGCTAGCTTTTATTCACAAATAAAGGTAAGATCATACACAATGTATTTTTTTCAGCCCCTAAAAACCCTGTTAAAATGTAAAAAAATAAATAAATGTATATTTTTAATAATCACATATATCCTATTTAATCTTATAATAAATCAGACATGAACCAAAAATGGGAAAAAAATGGATTTTTTTTTCTGAGGTTAGGCTATAGTACGATGGAGCATTGTAGTCGATAAAAAAAAATAAGTTTTCTGAATTAATATTTTTTTTAATCCATTTTCCAAATTAATTTTGGATTGAGAAATAAAGACACAAATCTACCTCCATACACCAGAGGTTGACCTGTAGAGACAAGAAAACTAATTTAACACTGCACAGGAAAAGTCAACTCACTTTTTAAACTCAAATATTACTTTTCATTTTAATGATGAAGTTGTCATTTAAATGTTGATTATCTGTCAAAAGACATTTTACTACTTTTTTAATCTCCATAAAATAAGTTCCAATGTTCTCATATACAGTAGCCTCATTGTCAGAGACATTTGTCTAAAGTTAAAGGACGTCTGCACTCCCCTTTCTTTGCTTCTGCTTCAATAAATCCTGTGAGATGTATCATGGGTAGAAAGAACATTTAACGATCAGGCACTGACGTTGGATGAAAATAACTTGCTCTTCTCACGTATGGGACAGGAGAAGGAAAACCTGCGAAAACAAGCAGCTTTCTTTTATCTCTAAACCAGGGATGAGTGGAGAGGTTCATCTCTGATTTATTATAAGATTATATAGGATATATATGATTATTAGATATATACATTTATTTATTTTTTTACATTTTAACAGGGTTTTTAGTGGCTGAAAAAAAATACATCATGTATGATCTTACCTTTATTTGTGAATAAAAACTAGGCATGTCCCGATACAACTTTTTCACTTCCGATACGATACCGATATTGCAGCCTTGAGTATTGGTCGATACGATAATGATCCAATGCGATATCAGCACGAATCATACATACTTTTATGACTTATTTTGTAGTGTGGAATGTTAGAAAAGACTTGATCAAGTAATGTTACTCAAACAGAGAACAATAGTCAGCAACAGTAGGGATGAGAAAAACTGACCCATTTATTATTAACTAATTGGTTACATACATTTTAACCATCAACATAATATCTACAGTATTCTACAATTGAATAATTAAATATAATATATATCAGAGATTTTAGATGCAGTCCGATAAAATCCGATATTCATTTTCCGGCTGATATCGGACCAATATCCGATATCAATATCAGATCGGGACATCCCTAATAAAAACCATGTGCCTATCTCGTTTATATCAGTGTACTGTTACAGACTTGTCGGTGCAACACTCCTGCTCTCTGTGTGGCAGAACAGCACGCAGCAATGTGAACCTGTTCACTCTTTAATTAATAATAATCAGGTAAACGTTATTTTTTATGATTATATTTGGCCATATCAATAAAATTATGTATACAATTCCAGAATGGCCAATCCTATGGAAGCCCATTTCTGCAAGTTAAAAAAAAAGAAGCTAGGAATAGTAAAATAATGATTAAAAAATTCTGAAGTCATAATTTTCAGATTCTATCTCATAATTAGGACTTAGAATTATACCTATTTATTACTACCTCATATTTATGACCCATTTTATTTCTGATTAAAACAAAGATTTAGATCTTTAAGATGACTATACATTATGGTGTAAATAATACACTTCCTGGATAACAGTGGATATTATTCAGATATAAATGTGGTTATTATAGATTCATAGAACAATGGACCATCATTTTGCTGACTTTATGGATGGGCCCTAAAAATCTCTCCCCTGTATCCCCCCTTATTGTTGACCTTGTCTCCACATGACTGTTCTTTAATGTTCATGTCTGTGTTCAACCACCTTCAGGTACAGTGGGGGTCGATCCTCGGTCTCTGGGACCTTTATTTTGGGGGTCTCTGGCTGAAAAGGTTGAGAACCACTGCATTTAGAGTGATCAGTGTTTCCTGAGCAGATCATCGCCTTTGGACTGAGGATGTAATTAAACTGAACACGTGTCAATGTTTAACAAACTGTTCCTCTCAAACCAACTGATTGATGTCGACTTCACTGAGAGTTTTTGAGGCTCCAAAATATGAAATATAGTGTGTAATTGCTGATGTACGCTGTACAGGAGGAGATTGTTAGATCATGAATAAATAAAGAAAACTGCACACAATGGAAACCCTCTTCATCAGTTTTAATAAAATACAAAACACAAGGCAGATACAAAAAGCAATGTAACTTAATTGGACTTTTACAAAAGCATTTGCATCCTTTTGACAACTGACAGACTTTTATACTGGTTTTTAAAACAACAAGAACTCAAAGGCTTCAAGGAAAAAAAAAGATCAGGCCATGATCAGAAAATGCCACTGGGGAGCTCCCTGTTAAACATCCCCTCAAAGACGAGCTCCCTGTTCATCAGGTCCTCCTCTACATTCTCCAGTGCCCACTGGTGGTCGGTGAGTTCAAGTGCCTCCCACTCAGCCTGAAATACAATGGAGGAAGATCATTTTATTAGAAAACTACTGCAGACATTCCAGGAGCCAAATGTAGAGACAGGAGCGAGCATACTTTGAAAACTTTATTTGTATCTGCAGGCATGGCCATGGCAGCACCGCTCATCTGCTCCTGCATGATCCTAGACTGGTCTGCCCCTGTGGACATTTCATTAGAAAGTTCATTTGAAAGCAATTAAAAAAAGAAAAAAAACAAACTCTTAAAGGCCGACTGAAAACATCAATCACATCAATCACGTTGCCCTTATTGTTGCTGCTGCTGATGCTGTTATTGTTGCTGAGGTTGCTGTTGTTGTTGATGTTGCTGTTGTTGTTGCTGTTGACCTTGCTGCTGCTGTCGTTGTCGTTGCTGTCCTTGGTGCTAGTAAAACATTTAACAAAAGCTGAGTCATCATGAACTAAGTGATTGATTACACAAAATGATTATTATTATTGATTACACTAATTCTGAAATAAAACAATAAGTAAAATAAAGTGATTATTTGAGTAAAGACACTTAATTTCTGCTGATGTTGGTGTTGACGTTGCCCTTGTTGTTGTTGTTGTTGTTGCTGATGTTGTAGTTGCTGTTGATGTTGCTTCTGATGTTGTCGTTGTCATTGTTGTCCTTGGTGCTAGTAAAATATAGAGAACAGCTGATGAGTTTTCTGATTCTACTGCAGGCTTGTTTGTAGGTGAGTCTCTATGATAGAATACAACATAAACTAAAGGTTAAAGACCATCTTAAATGGCTGATATATGCAATTCAAACAATCTATGGAGAGCACAGACACTATTTGAAGTTAAATTGATGCAAACCTTGATGCTCTTAGACAGACATTAAAACACACATCTGAGATTAAACTTGTTCTCAGAGAGTGTGTCTGTGTCTGCACATCACTTTAAGGTACACCTCATTTTTGTTTTAGACTATTGATTCATTATTATATATAATTATTTTAACTCTTTTTAGTTCAGGGGCAAAATTAGGACCAGTTTGGTCTTTATTGGGCCAGTATAAAATACGGTGGTACCGACAATATCCAAACAATAAGTGACTGATATTATTCTTCTCTTTAAATTAGTTTGACACGTGTCTTAGACTAAGACAAATAAACACACAGTTGAGATTAAACCTGTGGTTAGAGAGTGTGTCTGTGTCTGCACATCACTTTAGATACACAGTAGTCTTGTTTTATAGTAACTGATTACCTGATTTTACATTTGTGCTGAAACAAATGTAAAATCAAATGATGATGAAATGAAGTGATGTTTTGAGTAATGAGACTTACCGTTAGTTGTTAGCGATGTTTGTTATACAGTCCCATCAGCAGGAGGGTGGAGGCAGAGGTGGAGCTTTAGCGTTGGACTTTTTACTCTTTTTCCCCTAAAAACAGACACATGCAACTTCTAGTCAGCTGATAAAACACTTCCACAGTCATGGCATCATCACCTCTAAGGTTGATGTGTAAACATTTCTGCAGAGTAGACTTACGTAGTTCACTTTGTTGCTCCAGCCGGGATTATTCAGAGCATGAATTTTAGCTTTGGCTTCGGCTTCTGCTTTAAAGACGTCTCTTTGTTCTGCTGGCAATGACTTCCACTGTGGATGAACAATAACAAAGTGTCACACACACACATACTGAAGACAAAAATGTGAAGATCACGGATCATTCATTAAGGAACAAACAAACGTACGCGTTCAGAAAGAACTTTGTTTACTACGGCACTGTTCTTAATGCCGAGCTCTTCCTGTACCGTCTTCCTCTGGCTTTTGAGGAAAAGCATAAACGCGTTGGGAGGTTTCTTGATATACGTCCTCTTATCCTCCTTATGCTTTCTTTTCCTGAAAAACAAAATGCAAACAGTGAGCAGGGCAGGGAAACAGTAGCTGAGAGTAGTAGAGAGAGAGAGCAATGAGACACTCTGATCTAGAGTTTCTCAGAAAAAAGACAATTAAAACAACTCAAGGACACTCACTTTGGAACTGGGACGGGTTCCACGGCCTCTGATGTCATGGCAGCCACTACACCATCGCAATCTCTACAAAGATAAAAACATAAACACGCTGGATGAGAAATCATGTCACAAACATGTGGACCAACATCTGTGATCGATCAGGTCTGTTTGTTTGTTTGTTTTTCTTACCGTTCTCCAAAAAGGTGAAAAAAATTGTTTCCTTCAGGCATGAGGAATGGAACGCTGTCAGACTGGAGACACAAAAACATAAATATTAGACTCTGTCATGGTATCAACCATCCACCAACAAACTAAACACCAGGGTTGGTGTCAATTATAATTATAACCTGTATGGTAATTGAAAATTAATTACAATTATGGTGTAGTTATAATTGTAATTGCATTTTTTAAAATATGTCACTGTCGTATCTGTAATTAAATTGTAATTTAGCTCAGATAATTGACTTTGCAACTGTAATTGCCATGATAATCCTATAAAAACTGTCAATCATAATTTAACGCAAACCTGGGGAACCGTGTTACAGTTCTATGTACAGTTAAACACATATGTATAGTTAACAATTATGAAAATATATAAAATAATCAAGCTTTCACATATTTTACCATTGAAAAAAATATTAAAACAGATATTTTCATTGATGGATGAACAAATGCATGCTGGGATGTTGTTTGGGTGATGTCTTACTTGGAGTCCAGTTGGTGGTGGAGCAGGATATTGACAAAGAGGAGGAGATGGAGGAGGAGAAGGAGGAGGAGATGACACCATATGGTTAGAAGCCCAGAGCACCACATCTGCGATCTCTGGAAAGAGCTCCAACACATCATCAACCTCAGGAAGGAGACTGTTCAACTCCTCCTCCTGGACGAAGCTCTCGAATTCGTCCAAAAGATCCATCAGGATGGTCTTTGGTCTCCTGTGACACAAAGTAAAGAGAATAAAGAAGCTGCTGAGGCTCATGCATGAGAACCAACATTTAACACAGACCTAGACTAAACTCACACAGCAGACAAATACAGTATAAGCAGCCATGTGACTGGATATCACCTTTATTTGTATTGTCTTATCTGGATATTAAAGTTTAATTCTTGCATTATAACTAAAAAAAATAAAATAAGAACATTTTACAGGACAGTTCTCTGCATTGTTTAGTTAGTTTTTAACACTGACTCTTAGAATAGAAAGATGTGTTTACCTTTAATATCCAGCATAAAATGTATGAAAAGGGCTAGAAAGACGTAAAACATATTTAATCTAATCCTTCTCCATCATTTAATAATCACATATTATAATCCTGCTTCCTAAGACTATATGTATATATGACAACAGTATTTATACTATATATAAACATACACATCTGTGTATATATAAATACTGCGTACATGCACACATATATATATATATATTAGAGATTAGAGAAACTCTATTAATCCCCAATGGGAAACTTATTTACACACACAATCTGAATGTTAAATCTAAATGTCATGGGTGAAACTAAATATTTAGGTAATATGCAAATTCCCCTTAAGTACCACAATAAAATCTCATTTAGATTTAATATTTAACTTTAAACGTTGATTTTTTTTCTTTGATTGAAATGTTTTATTTTTTGATTGAATAATAAATACACAAATATACTACCCATAACATGGCCCAAATACGAAAAATAGATGACTTCAATAAAAATAAAAAAATCAACTAAAAAAGTGTTCAAATGCAATTACTTGGGTCTCTGATATTTTTTGCATTTAAACACTGTTTTTTTTAATTGAAATATTTATTTTTGATTAAACTTTTTTTTTTTAATTGAAACGGGCTTTAAGTTTTTTTATTTTTATATTAATGAAAAGTTGTTTTTTTTTTTCAATTCTTATTATTAAATAATAAAGACACAAATCTACGTTCATACACAATAAAAAAAAATCACATACGTTTTTTTAAACATGGTTTGTTGCTAAATGTTACTGTTTTATTTTAGCATGCGCCCCATATTCTGTAGCACCGTTTCTAGCCCCACATCCTCCACCACCGAGAGTGGTCGACTGTCCACTACAAGCATTTATCCAGTGACTTTGTTCATTAGTCAGTGATGGACGTATTCATTTAGGCTCTGAACCCTGTCATGTTGTCGAGTGTGGATTAGAGACACGGCAACCTCGGAGCGTGTAGCTAGCACTGTCCGAGTGTCCATGCTAGCTATATGCTACATGTTTAGCATTGAGGTGCTAGCAGCCATATAACGTCTATGCTAGCAGCTAGCTGTATGCTACATGTTTAGCATTGAGGTGCTAGCAGCCATATAACGTCTATGCTAGCAGCTAGCTGTATGCTACATGTTTAGCACTGAGGTGCTAACGGGAGCTGAAAAGCAAAGTAAACTATTTCTTGCACAATGTGCAAACAACTGTGCTTTTGTTTTCCCTCCAGTGTTTTAATTAAAACAAAAATTAACGCAAACGTCTCATCTGGGTCTCCCTGTGTGTGCATCAGTATTATGGGTATATCGGGAACTTGTGCAATAACTAAGGTTCCGGGCTGCTTGTAGTGCAAAAAAAAAAAAAAAAAAACTTACTTTGTTTCTTGAGAACAAGGTAGTAATATGAGAATGTCTGGATGATGATGATCAGAAAAGGTCGCTGGTGATTTTTGAGAGTGTTTTCCTTGTTGTAGACGGAGAAAAACATCCGCCACAAATGATTCTGTCTTGGAGAATGTTGGAAAACTGTTTGTTTTCTTTCTAACCGCTTATATAGGGTGAGAGACGTCACGGTTGCCATGGAAAACGTGTATTTAAAAAATGCTTTTTTTTTTTTAAAGCAACGTATTTGTTTTTGTCTAAAGTGGATGAAGCAGTGGTTCCCAACCTTTATTGGGTTGTAACCCCATTTTGAAATCATACATTTCTGATGACCTTAAATACATATTTTCCCCCTAGAATTAGATTTTGATAATGTTTGTTTTACTGCTTTAAAAATACAGAGTAGGCCAGAATTAGTGCTCAAAGAGACACGTGACAAAATGTGACATTTTTATACTGCATTTTATTTGAACTAGATTTATATTTGAGAAAGTGAAAGTATTGAAAGCAGTTATTTAAGATTGTGTGTGTTTTTTAATTTGAGAAAGAAGAATAATTTAAACATTTTAAAACTATATTTTTTATTCTTTATTATTATCAAACACTATACATTTTAGGAAATCCCAAGGTAAAAAAAAACAAAAAAAAAAACTCTGCCCTACCCATAATATGGCATAAGATTACTTCAATCAAAATTATTATTTTCAAATTAAATAAATTAAATAGCTTGATTGTTGTAAATAACTGTATCATATTTGTCCATTTGTATTATTTTTTGTAAATATCTGTATATTATTATTATTATTATTATTATTATTATTGATATTATTATTATAAATCTTACTTTTTTCATGAATATAATGTGTGTGTATCCGTTCCTTATTTTCAACAGTCTTTTACTTAATTATACACTTATTTCACGTTTATTCTTTCTTTTGTCTTTGTGAAACGTTTTATTCTTTTATTTGTGATTTTTTTTTTCTTAACTGGCTGTAACAAAAGCAATTTACCCCTGGGATTAATAATAGAATTCTGATTCTGATTCTGAAATAAAATTTCAATTTAATAAACATTTTCAATCAAAGAAAAAAATTTCAAATGCAGATTTTTGGGGTGTCAAATATTTATTTCCATTTTAACACTTTTTTTCTTTATTAATATACTTTTTTATTGAAGGAACATTCTTTTAAGATGGAGCATTGAAGTCAGTAAAAAAAAAAAAAATCTTTTT
Source organism: Gouania willdenowi (assembly GCF_900634775.1). Lineage (NCBI taxonomy): Eukaryota > Metazoa > Chordata > Actinopteri > Blenniiformes > Gobiesocidae > Gouania > Gouania willdenowi. Next base: position 18,979,290 of record NC_041048.1, on the reverse strand, counting down.
TTTTTTTAAATCCGTTTTCCGAATTAATATATTTTTTTAAAATCCGTTTTCCAAATAAATGAAAAAAAAATAATCTGTTTTCCGAATTAATATTTTTTTTAAATCTGTTTTCCGAATTAATTTATTTTTTTTTATCTGTTTTCCGAATTAATTTTTTTAAAATCTGTTTTCCGAATTAATGATTTTTTTATTCGGTCGCATCAGTATATTGCTCACAACCTTAAGAGCCACTGTGCAGTATATACTTTGATTTACTTGGTTGTCATTCATGTGAAATTGATTGACAATGTTTTGAAATTCCTGTGAAATTGATTCAGTGCAGTAAATAAATTCTGAATTTCTTCAGTAACACAGATATTGTGATGTATCGTGGATGAAATTTCATGTCATGCAGATGTATTTTTTCCCCTATTTAGCAAAGCCTAACCAAAATTGTTATAAACTCTTGTTGTTTTTTCATATATAAGTTGTGTCGTTTTTATAAATGCTTTAATGGAGCTAAACCATCAATCCCTCAAGCTTTACCAGCTGTGAGAAAGTGGAGGAAAAAAGGTTGATTGCTCAGTTTTTCTTAGCCTGGACTGTCCTGGAGCTCTACGCTGTAATCTTAAAGGACACTTTACAACATTGCACGGATTTGATCACTCTACAGTATTTCATGCACAGTTCCTGTTCGATTCATTTGTTACTTCTTGTATTAATTTCAAATTCTTCGTTTTTAACTGTTTGAAAGCCGCTACAAGTTTGCTTTTATCCAAATGCAATCCACCATTTAAACACATGCACTCATCTCCCCCCCATTGATCCCTGGATTGAATAATAAAGACACAAATCTACCTCCATACACCAGAGGTTGACCTGTAGAGACAAGAAAACTAATTTAACACTGCACAGGAAAAGTCAACTCACTTTTTAAACTCAAATATTACTTTTCATTTTAATGATGAAGTTGTCATTTAAATGTTGATTATCTGTCAAAAGACATTTTACTACTTTTTTAATCTCCATAAAATAAGTTCCAATATTCTCATATACAGTAGCCTCATTGTCAGAGACATTTGTCTAAAGTTAAAGGACGTCTGCACTCCCCTTTCTTTGCTTCTGCTTCAATAACTCCTGTGAGATGTATCATGGGTAGAAAGAACATTTAAAGATCAGGCACTGACGTTGGATGAAAATGACTTGCTCTTCTCACGTATGGGACAGGAGAAGGAAAACCTGCTAAAACAAGCAGCTTTCTTTTATCTCTAAACCAGGGATGAGTGGAGAGGTTCATGTCTGATTTATTATAAGATTATATAGGACATATATGATTATTACATTTATTTATTTTTTTACATTTTAACAGGGTTTTTAGGGGCTGAAAAAAAAATACATCATGTATGATCTTACCTTTATTTGTGAATAAAAACTAGGCATGTCCCGATACAACTTTTTCACTTCCAATACGATACCGATGTTGCAGCCTTGAGTATTGGTCGATACGATAATGATCCAATGCGATATCAGCACGAATCATACATACTTTTATGACTTATTTTGTAGTGTGGAATGTTAGAAAAGACTTGATCAAGTAATGTTACTCAAACAGAGAACAATAGTCAGCAACAGTAGGTATGAGAAAAACTGACCCATTTATTAATAACTAATTGGTTACATACATTTTAACCATCAACATAATATCTACAGTAATCTACAATTGAATAATTAAATATAATATATATCAGAGATTTTAGATGCAGTCCGATAAAATCCGATATTCATTTTCTGGCTGATATCGGACCAAGATCCGATATCAATATCAGATCGGGACATCCCTAATAAAAACCATGTGCCTATCTCGTTTATATCAGTGTACTGTTACAGACTTGTCGGTGCAACACTCCTGCTCTCTGTGTGGCAGAACAGCACGCAACAATGTGAACCTGTTCACTCTTTAATTAATAATAATCAGGTAAACGTTATTTTTTATGATTATATTTGGCCATATCAATAAAATTATGTATACATTTCCAGAATGGCCAATCCTATGGAAGCCCATTTCTGCAAGTTAAAAAAAAAAGAAGCTAGGAATAGTAAAATAATGATTAAAAAAAATCTGAAGTCATAATTTTCAGATTCTATCTCATAATTAGGACTTAGAATGATACCTATTTATTACTACCTCATATTTATGACCCATGTTATTTCTGATTAAAACAAGGATTTACATCTTTAAGATGACTATACATTATGGTGTAAATAATACACTTCCTGGATAACAGTGGATATTATTCAGATATAAATGTGGTTATTATAGATTCATAGAACAATGGACCATCATTTTGCTGACTTTATGGATGGGCCCTAAAAATCTCTCCCCTGTATCCCCCCTTATTGATGACCTTGTCTCCACATGATTGTTCTTTAATGTTCATGTCTGTGTTCAACCATCTTCAGGTACAGTGGGGGTCGATCCTCGGTCTCTGGGACCTTTATTTTGGGGGTCTCTGGCTGAAAAGGTTGAGAACCACTGCATTTAGAGTGATCAGTGTTTCCTGAGCAGATCATCGCCTTTGGACTGAGGATGTAATTAAACTGAACACGTGTCAATGTTTAACAAACTGTTCCTCTCAAACCAACTGATTGATGTCAACTTCACTGAGAGTTTGTGAGGCTCCAAAATATGAAATATAGTGTGTAATTGCTGATGTACGCTGTACAGGAGGAGATTGTTAGATCATGAATAAATAAAGAAAATTGCACACAATAGAAACCCTCTTAATCAGTTTTAATAAAATACAAAACACAAGGCAGATACAAAAAGCAATGTAACTTAATTGGACTTTTACAAAAGCATTTGCATCCTTTTGACAACTGACAGACTTTTATACTGGTTTTTAAAACAACAAGAACTCAAAGGCTTCAAGGGAAAAAAAAGATCAGGCCATGATCAGAAAATGCCACTGGGGAGCTCCCTGTTAAACATCCCCTCAAAGACGAGCTCCCTGTTCATCAGGTCCTCCTCTACGTTCTCCAGCGCCCACTGGTGGTCGGTGAGTTCAAGTGCCTCCCACTCAGCCTGAAATACAATGGAGGAAGATCATTTTATTAGAAAACTACTGCAGACATTCCAGGAGCCAAATGTAAAGACAGGAGCGAGCATACTTTGAAAGCTTTATTTGTATCTGCAGGCATGGCCATGGCAGCACCGCTCATCTGCTCCTGCATGATCCTAGACTGGTCTGCCCCTGTGGACATTTCATTAGAAAGTTCATTTGAAAGCAATTAAAAAAAAAAAAAAAACAAACTCTTAAAGGCCGACTGAAAACATCAATCACATCAATCACGTTGCCCTTATTGTTGCTGCTGCTGATGCTGTTGTTGTTGCTGATGCTGTTGTTGTTGCTGAGGTTGCTGTTGTTGTTGATGTTGCTGTTGTTGTTGCTGCTGACCTTGCTGCTGTCGTTGTTGTTGCCGTCCTTGGTGCTAGTAAAACATTTAACAAAAGCTGAGTCATCATGAACTAAGTGATTGATTACACAAAATGATTATTATTATTGATTACACTAATTCTGAAATAAAACAATAAGTAAAATAAAGTGATTATTTGAGTAAAGACACTTAATTTCTGCTGATGTTGGTGTTGACGTTGCCCTTGTTGTTGTTGTTGTTGTTGCTGATGTTGTAGTTGCTGTTGATGTTGCTTCTGATGTTGTCGTTGTCATTGTTGTCCTTGGTGCTAGTAAAATATAGAGAACAGCTGATGAGTTTTCTGATTCTACTGCAGGCTTGTTTCTAGGTGAGTCTCTATGATAGAATACAACATAAACTAAGGGTTAAAGACCATCTTAAATGGCTGATATATGCAATTCAAACAATCTATGGAGAGCACAGACACTATTTGAAGTTAAATTGATGCAAACCTTGATGCTCTTAGACAGACATTAAAACACACATCTGAGATTAAACTTGTTCTCAGAGAGTGTGTCTGTGTCTGCACATCACTTTAAGGTGCACCTCATTTTTGTTTTAAACTATTGATTCATTATTATATATAATTATTTTAACTCTTTTTAGTTCAGGGGCAAAATTAGGACCAGTTTGGTCTTTATTGGGCCAGTATAAAATACGGTGGTACCGACAATATCCAAACAATAAGTGACTGATATTATTCTTCTCTTTAAATTAGTTTGACACTTAGACTAAGACAAATAAACACACAGTTGAGATTAAACCTGTGGTTAGAGAGTGTGTCTGTGTCTGCACATCACTTTAGATACACAGTAGTCTTGTTTTATAGTAACTGATTACCTGATTTTACATTTGTGCTGAAACAAATGTAAAATCAAATGATGATGAAATGAAGTGATGTTTTGAGTAATGAGACTTACCGTTAGTTGTTAGCGATGTTTGTTATACAGTCCCATCAGCAGGAGGGTGGAGGCAGAGGTGGAGCTTTAGCGTTGGACTTTTTACTCTTTTTCCCCTAAAAACAGACACATGCAACTTCTAGTCAGCTGATAAAACACTTCCACAGTCATGGCATCATCACCTCTAAGGTTGATGTGTAAACATTTCTGCAGAGTAGACTTACGTAGTTCACTTTGTTGCTCCAGCCGGGATTATTCAGAGCATGAATTTTAGCTTTGGCTTCGGCTTCTGCTTTAAAGACGTCTCTTTGTTCTGCTGGCAATGACTTCCACTGTGGATGAACAATAACAAAGTGTCACACACACACATACTGAAGACAAAAATGTGAAGATCACGGATCATTCATTAAGGAACAAACAAACGTACGCGTTCAGAAAGAACTTTGTTTACTACGGCACTGTTCTTAATGCCGAGCTCTTCCTGTACCGTCTTCCTCTGGCTTTTGAGGAAAAGCATAAACGCGTTGGGAGGTTTCTTGATATACGTCCTCTTATCCTCCTTATGCTTTCTTTTCCTGAAAAACAAAATGCAAACAGTGAGCAGGGCAGGGAAACAGTAGCTGAGAGTAGTAGAGAGAGAGAGCAATGAGACACTCTGATCTAGAGTTTCTCAGAAAAAAGACAATTAAAACAACTCAAGGACACTCACTTTGGAACTGGGACGGGTTCCACGGCCTCTGATGTCATGGCAGCCACTACACCATCGCAATCTCTACAAAGATAAAAACATAAACACGCTGGATGAGAAATCATGTCACAAACATGTGGACCAACATCTGTGATCGATCAAGTCTGTTTGTTTGTTTGTTTGTTTGTTTTTCTTACCGTTCTCCAAAAAGGTGAAAAAAATTGTTTCCTTCAGGCATGAGGAATGGAACGCTGTCAGACTGGAGACACAAAAACATAAATATTAGACTCTGTCATGGTATCAACCATCCACCAACAAACTAAACACCAGGGTTGGTGTCAATTATAATTATAACCTGTATGGTATTTGATAATTAATTACAATTATGGTGTAGTTATAATTGTAATTGCATTTTTTAAAATATGTCACTGTCATATCTGTAATTTAGCTCAGATAATTGACTTTGCAACTGTAATTGCCATGATAATCCTATAAAAATTGTCAATCATAATTTAACGCAAACCTGGGGAACTGTGTTACAGTTCTATGTACAGTTAAACACATATGTATAGTTAACAATTATTAAAATATATAAAATAATCAAGCTTTCACATATTTTACCATTGAAAAAAATATTAAAACAGATATTTTCATTGATGGATGAACAAATGCATGCTGGGATGTTGCCCAGATTGGCTCCATGTGTTTGGGTGATGTCTTACTTGGAGTCCAGTTGGTGGTGGAGCAGGATAGTGACAAAGAGGAGGAGATGGAGGAGGAGGAGGAGGAGAAGGAGGAGGAGATGACACCATATGGTTAGAAGCCCAGAGCACCACATCTGCGATCTCTGGAAAGAGCTCCAACACATCATCAACCTCAGGAAGGAGACTGTTCAACTCCTCCTCCTGGACGAAGCTCTCGAATTCGTCCAAAAGATCCATCAGGATGGTCTTTGGTCTCCTGTGACACAAAGTAAAGAGAATAAAGAAGCTGCTGAGGCTCATGCATGAGAACCAACATTTAACACAGACCTAGACTAAACTCACACAGCAGACAAATACAGTATAAGCAGCCATGTGACTGGATATCACCTTTATTTGTATTGTCTTATCTGGATATTAAAGTTTAATTCTTGCATTATAACTAAAAAAAATAAAATAAGAACATTTTACAGGACAGTTCTCTGCATTGTTTAGTTAGTTTTTAACACTGACTCTTAGAATAGAAAGATGTGTTTACCTTTAATATCCAGCATAAAATGTATGAAAAGGGCTAGAAAGACGTAAAACATATTTAATCTAATCCTTCTCCATCATTTAATAATCACATATTATAATCCTGCTTCCTAAGACTATATGTATATATGATAACAGTATTTATACTATATATACATACACATCTGTGTTTCTATAAATACTGCGTACATGCACACATATATATATATATATTAGAGATTAGAGAAACTCTATTAATCCCCAATGGGAAACTTATTTACACACACAATCTGAATGTTAAATCTAAATGTCATGGGTGAAACTAAATATTTAGGTAATATGCAAATTCCCCTTAAGTACCACAATAAAATCTCATTTAGATTTAATATTTAACTTTAAACGTTGATTTTTTTTCTTTGATTGAAATGTTTTATTTTTTGATTGAATAATAAATACACAAATATACTACCCATAACATGGCCCAAATACGAAAAATAGATGACTTCAATAAAAATAAAAAAAATCAACTAAAAAAGTGTTCAAATGCAATTACTTGGGTCTCTGATATTTTTTGCATTTAAACACTGTTTTTTTTAATTGAAATATTTATTTTTGATTAAACTTTTTTTTTTTAATTGAAACGGGCTTTAAGTTTTTTTTATTTTTATATTAATGAAAAGTTGTTTTTTTTTTTCAATTCTTATTATTAAATAATAAAGACACAAATCTACGTTCATACACAATAAAAAAAAATCACATACGTTTTTTTAAACATGGTTTGTTGCTAAATGTTACTGTTTTATTTTAGCATGCGCCCCATATTCTGTAGCACCGTTTCTAGCCCCACATCCTCCACCACCGAGAGTGGTCGACTGTCCACTACAAGCATTTATCCAGTGACTTTGTTCATTAGTCAGTGATGGACGTATTCATTTAGGCTCTGAACCCTGTCATGTTGTCGAGTGTGGATTGGAGACACGGCAACCTCGGAGCATGTAGCTACCACTGTCCGAGTGTCCATGCTAGCTATATGCTACATGTTTAGCATTGAGGTGCTAGCAGCTAGCTGTATGCTACATGTTTAGCATTGAGGTGCTAGCAGCCATATAACGTCTATGCTAGCAGCTAGCTGTATGCTACATGTTTAGCACTGAGGTGCTAACGGGAGCTGAAAAGCAAAGTAAACTATTTCTTGCACAATGTGCAAACAACTGTGCTTTTGTTTTCCCTCCAGTGTTTTAATTAAAACAAAAATTAACGCAAACGTCTCATCTGGGTCTCCCTGTGTGTGCATCAGTATTATGGGTATATCGGGAACTTGTGCAATAACTAAGGTTCCGGGCTGCTTGTAGTGCAAAAAAAAAAAAAAAAAAAACTTACTTTGTTTCTTGAGAACAAGGTAGTAATATGAGAATGTCTGGATGATGATGATCAGAAAAGGTCGCTGGTGATTTTTGAGAGTGTTTTCCTTGTTGTAGACGGAGAAAAACATCCGCCACAAATTATTCTGTCTTGGAGACTGTTGGAAAACTGTTTGTTTTCTTTCTAACCGCTTATATAGGGTGAGAGACGTCACGGTTGCCATGGAAAACGTGTATTTAAAAAATGCTTTTTTTTTTTTAAAGCAACGTATTTGTTTTTGTCTAAAGTGGATGAAGCAGTGGTTCCCAACCTTTATTGGGTTGTAACCCCATTTTGAAATCATACATTTCTGATGACCTTAAATACATATTTTCCCCCTAGAATTAGATTTTGATAATGTTTGTTTTACTGCTTTAAAAATACAGAGTAGGCCAGAATTAGTGCTCAAAGAGACACGTGACAAAATGTGACATTTTTATACTGCATTTTATTTGAACTAGATTTATATTTGAGAAAGTGAAAGTATTGAAAGCAGTTATTTAAGATTGTGTGTGTTTTTTAATTTGAGAAAGAAGAATAATTTAAACATTTTAAAACTATATTTTTTATTCTTTATTATTATCAAACACTATACATTTTAGGAAATCCCAAGGTAAAAAAAAAACAAAAAAAAAAACTCTGCCCTACCCATAATATGGCATAAGATTACTTCAATCAAAATTATTATTTTCAAATTAAATAAATTAAATAGCTTGATTGTTGTAAATAACTGTATCATATTTGTCCATTTGTATTATTTTTTGTAAATATCTGTATATTATTATTATTATTATTATTATTATTATTGATATTATTATTATAAATCTTACTTTTTTCATGAATATAATGTGTGTGTATCCGATCCTTATTTTCAACAGTCTTTTACTTAATTATACACTTATTTCACGTTTATTCTTTCTTTTGTCTTTGTGAAACGTTTTATTCTTTTATTTGTGATTTTTTTTTTCTTAACTGGCTGTAACAAAAGCAATTTACCCCTGGGATTAATAATAGAATTCTGATTCTGATTCTGAAATAAAATTTCAATTTAATAAACATTTTCAATCAAAGAAAAAAATTTCAAATGCAGATTTTTGGGGTGTCAAATATTTATTTCCATTTTAACACTTTTTTTCTTTATTAATATACTTTTTTATTGAAGGAACATTCTTTTAAGATGGAGCATTGAAGTCAGTGAAAAAAAAAAAAATCTTTTTTTTTTTTTAAATCCGTTTTCCGAATTAATATATTTTTTTTAAAATCCGTTTTCCAAATAAATGAAAAAAAAATAATCTGTTTTCCGAATTAATATTTTTTTAAATCTGTTTTCCGAATTAATTTATTTTTTTTTATCTGTTTTCCGAATTAATTTTTTTAAAATCTGTTTTCCGAATTAATGATTTTTTTTATTCGGTCGCATCAGTATATTGCTCACAACCTTAAGAGCCACTGTGCAGTATATACTTTGATTTACTTGGTTGTCATTCATGTGAAATTGATTGACAATGTTTTGAAATTCCTGTGAAATTGATTCAGTGCAGTAAATAAATTCTGAATTTCTTCAGTAACACAGATATTGTGATGTATCGTGGATGAAATTTCATGTCATGCAGATGTATTTTTTCCCCTATTTAGCAAAGCCTAACCAAAATTGTTATAAACTCTTGTTGTTTTTTCATATATAAGTTGTTTCGTTTTTTATAAATGCTTTAATGGAGCTAAACCATCAATCCCTCAAGCTTTACCAGCTGTGAGAAAGTGGAGGAAAAAAGGTTGATTGCTCAGTTTTTCTTAGCCTGGACTGTCCTGGGCTCTACGCTGTAATCTTAAAGGACACTTTACAACATTGCACGGATTTGATCACTCTACAGTATTTCATGCACAGTTCCTGTTCGATTCATTTGTTACTTCTTGTATTAATTTCAAATTCTTCGTTTTTAACTGTTTGAAAGCCGCTACAAGTTTGCTTTTATCCAAATGCAATCCACCATTTAAACACATGCACTCATCTCCCCCCCATTGATCCCTGGATTGAATAATAAAGACACAAATCTACCTCCATACACCAGAGGTTGACCTGTAGAGACAAGAAAACTAATTTAACACTGCACAGGAAAAGTCAACTCACTTTTTAAACTCAAATATTGCTTTTCATTTTAATGATGAAGTTGTCATTTAAATGTTGATTATCTGTCAAAAGACATTTTACTACTTTTTTAATCTCCATAAAATAAGTTCCAATATTCTCATATACAGTAGCCTCATTGTCAGAGACATTTGTCTAAAGTTAAAGGACGTCTGCACTCCCCTTTCTTTGCTTCTGCTTCAATAACTCCTGTGAGATGTATCATGGGTAGAAAGAACATTTAAAGATCAGGCACTGACGTTGGATGAAAATGACTTGCTCTTCTCACGTATGGGACAGGAGAAGGAAAACCTGCTAAAACAAGCAGCTTTCTTTTATCTCTAAACCAGGGATGAGTGGAGAGGTTCATGTCTGATTTATTATAAGATTATATAGGACATATATGATTATTACATTTATTTATTTTTTTACATTTAACAGGGTTTTTAGGGGCTGAAAAAAAAATACATCATGTATGATCTTACCTTTATTTGTGAATAAAAACTAGGCATGTCCCGATACAACTTTTTCACTTCCAATACGATACCGATGTTTAGCAGCCTTGAGTATTGGTCGATACGATAATGATCCAATGCGATATCAGCACGAATCATACATACTTTTATGACTTATTTTGTAGTGTGGAATGTTAGAAAAGACTTGATCAAGTAATGTTACTCAAACAGAGAACAATAGTCAGCAACAGTAGGTATGAGAAAAACTGACCCATTTATTAATAACTAATTGGTGACATACATTTTAACCATCAACATAATATCTACAGTATTCTACAATTGAATAATTAAATATAATATATATCAGAGATTTTAGATGCAGTCCGATAAAATCCGATATTCATTTCTGGCTGATATCGGACCAAGATCCGATATCAATATCAGATCGGGACATCCCTAATAAAAACCATGTGCCTATCTCGTTTATATCAGTGTACTGTTACAGACTTGTCGGTGCAACACTCCTGCTCTCTGTGTGGCAGAACAGCACGCAACAATGTGAACCTGTTCACTCTTTAATTAATAATAATCAGGTAAACGTTATTTTTTATGATTATATTTGGCCATATCAATAAAGTTATGTATACATTTCCAGAATGGCCAATCCTATGGAAGCCCATTTCTGCAAGTTAAAAAAAAAAGAAGCTAGGAATAGTAAAATAATGATTAAAAAAAATCTGAAGTCATAATTTTCAGATTCTATCTTCATAATTAGGACTTAGAGAATGATACCTATTATTACTACCTCATATTTATGACCCATTTTATTTCTGATTAAAACAAGGATTTACATCTTTAAGATGACTATAAATTATGGTGTAAATAATACACTTCCTGGATAACAGTGGATATTATTCAGATATAAATGTGGTTATTATAGATTCATAGAACAATGGACCATCATTTTGCTGACTTTATGGATGGGCCCCAAAAATCTCTCCCCTGTATCCCCCCTTTTTGTTGACCTTGTCTCCACATGACTGTTCTTTAATGTTCATGTCTGTGTTCAACCATCTTCAGGTACAGTGGGGGTCGATCCTCGGTCTCTGGGACCTTTATTTTGGGGGTCTCTGGCTGAAAAGGTTGAGAACCACTGCATTTAGAGTGATCAGTGTTTCCTGAGCAGATCATCGCCTTGGACTGAGGATGTAATTAAACTGAACACGTGTCAATGTTTAACAAACTGTTCCTCTCAAACCAACTGATTGATGTCAACTTCACTGAGAGTTTTTGAGGCTCCAAAATATGAAATATAGTGTGTAATTGCTGATGTACGCTGTACAGGAGGAGATTGTTAGATCATGAATAAATAAAGAAAACTGCACACAATAGAAACCCTCTTCATCAGTTTTAATAAAATACAAAACACAAGGCAGATACAAAAAGCAATGTAACTTAATTGGACTTTTACAAAAGCATTTGCATCCTTTTGACAACTGACAGACTTTTATACTGGTTTTTAAAACAACAAGAACTCAAAGGCTTCAAGGGAAAAAAAGATCAGGCCATGATCAGAAAATGCCACTGGGGAGCTCCCTGTTAAACATCTCCTCAAAGATCGAGCTCCCTGTTCATCAGGTCATCCTCTACAGTTCTCCAGTGCCCACTGGTGGTCGGTGAGTTCAAGTGCCTCCCACTCAGCCTGAAATACAATGGAGGAAGATCATTTTATTAGAAAACTACTGCAGACATTCCAGGAGCCAAATGTAGAGACAGGAGCGAGCATACTTTGAAAGCTTTATTGTATCTGCAGGCATGGCCATGGCAGCACCGCTCATCTGCTCCTGCATGATCCTAGACTGGTCTGCCCCTGTGGACATTTCATTAGAAAGTTCATTTGAAAGCAATTAAAAAAGAAAAAAAAAACAAACTCTTAAAGGCCGACTGAAAACATCAATCACATCAATCACGTTGCCCTTATTGTTGCTGCTGCTGATGCTGTTGTTGTTGCTGATGCTGTTATTGTTGCTGAGGTTGCTGTTGTTGTTGATGTTGCTGTTGTTGTTGCTGCTGACCTTGCTGCTGTTGTTGTCGTTGCTGTCCTTGGTGCTAGTAAACATTTAACAAAAGCTGAGTCATCATGAACTAAGTGATTGAATTACACAAAATGATTATTATTATTGATTACACTAATTCTGAATAAAACAATAAGTAAAATAAAGTGATTATTTGAGTAAAGACACTTAATTTCTGCTGATGTTGGTGTTGACGTTGCCCTTGTGTTGTTTGTTGTTGTTGTTGCTGATGTGTAGTTGCTGTTGATGTTGCTTCTGATGTTGTCGTTGGTCATTGTGTGTCCTTGGTGCTAGTAAATATAGAGAACAGCTGATGAGTTTTCTGATTCTACTGCAGGCTTGTTTCTAGGTGAGTCTCTATGATAGAAATACAACATAAACTAAAGGTTAAAGACCATGCTTAAATGGCTGATATATGCAATTCAACAATCTATGGAGAGCCAGACACTATTTGAAGTTAAATTGATGCAAACCCTTGATGCTCTTAGGACAGACATTAAAAACACACATCTGAGAATTAAACTGTTCTCAAGAGAGTGTGTCTGTGAGTCTGCACATCACTTTACGGTTGCACCTCATTTTTGTTTGTTTTAAGACTATTGATTCATTATTATATATAATTATTTTAACTCTTTTAGTTCAGGGGCAAAATTAGGACCAGTTTGGTCTTATTGGGGCCAGTATAAAATTACGGTGGTACCGACAATATCCAAACAATAAGTGACTGATATTATTCTTCTCTTTAAATTAGTTTTGACCACTTCTAGACTAAGACAAATAAACACAACAGTTGAGATTTAAACCTGTGGTTTAGAGAGTGTTGTCTGTGTCTGCCACATCACTTTAGATACACAGTAGTCTTGTTTTATAGTAACTGATTACCTGATTTTACATTTGTGCTGAAACAATTGTAAAATCAAATGATGATGACATGAAGTGATTGTTGTTGAGTAATGAGACTTAACCGTTAGTTGTTAGCGATGTTGTTATACAGTCCCATCAGCAGGGGGTGGAGGCAGAGGTGGAGCTTTAGCGTTGGACTTTTTACTCTTTTTCCCCTAAAAACAGACACATGCAACTTCTAGTCAGCTGATAAAACACTTCCACAGTCATGGCATCATCACCTCTAAGGTTGGATGTGTAAACATTTCTGCAGAGTAGACTTACGTAGTTCACTTTGTTGCTCCAGCCGGGATTATTCAGAGCATGAATTTTAGCTTTGGCTTCGGGCTTCTGCTTTAAAGACGTCTCTTTGTTCTGCTGGCAATGACTTCCACTGTGGTATGAACAATAACAAAGTGTCCACACACACATACTGAAGAACAAAAATGTGAAGATTCACGGATCATTCATTAAGGAACAAACAAACGTACGCGTTCAGAAAGAACTTGTTTACTACGGCACTGTTCTTAATGCCGAGCTCTTCCTGTACCGTCTTCCTCTGGCTTTTGAGGAAAAGCATAAACGCGTTGGGAGGTTTCTTGATATACGTCCTCTTATCCTCCTCATGCTTTCTTTTCCTGAAAAAAAAATGCAAACAGTGAGCAGGGCAGGGAAACAGTAGCTGAGAGTAGTAGAGAGAGAGAGCATGAGACACTCTGATCTAGAGTTTCTCAGAAAAAAGACAATTAAAACAACTCAAGGACACTCACTTTGGAACTGGGACGGGTTCCACGGCCTCTGATGTCATGGCAGCCACTACACCATCGCAATCTCTACAAAGATAAAAACATAAACACGCTGGATGAGAAATCATGTCACAAACATGTGGACCAACATCTGTGATCGATCAAGTCTGTTTGTTTGTTTGTTGTTTGTTTTCTTACCGTTCTCCAAAAAGGTGAAAAAAATTGTTTCCTTCAGGCATGAGGAATGGAACGCTGTCAGACTGGAGACACAAAAACATAAATATTAGACTCTGTCATGGTATCAACCATCCACCAACAAACTAAACACCAGGGTTGGTGTCAATTATAATTATAACCTGTATGGTATTTGATAATTAATTACAATTATGGTGTAGTTATAATTGTAATTGCATTTTTTAAATATGTCACTGTCATATCTGTAATTTAGCTCAGATAATTGACTTTGCAACTGTAATTGCCATGATAATCCTATAAAAATTGTCATCATAATTTAACGCAAACCTGGGGAACGTGTTACAGTTCTATGTACAGTTAAACACATATGTATAGTTAACAATTATTAAAATATATAAAATAATCAAGCTTTCACATATTTTACCATTGAAAAAAATATTAAAACAGATATTTTCATTGATGGATGAACAAATGCATGCTGGGATGTTGCCCAGATTGGCTCCATGTGTTTGGGTGATGTCTTACTTGGAGTCCAGTTGGTGGTGGAGCAGGATAGTGACAAAGAGGAGGAGATGGAGGAGGAGGAGGAGGAGAAGGAGGAGGAGATGACACCATATGGTTAGAAGCCCAGAGCACCACATCTGCGATCTCTGGAAAGAGCTCCACAACATCATCAACCTCAGGAAGGAGACTGTTCAACTCCTCCTCCTGGACGAAGCTATCGAATTCGTCCAAAAGATCCATCAGGATGGTCTTTGGTCTCCTGTGACACAAAGTAAAGAGAATAAAGAAAGCTGCTGAGGCTCATGCATGAGAACCAACATTTAACACAGACCTGACTAAACTCACACAGCAGACAAATACAGTATAAGCAGCCATGTGACTGGATATCACCTTTTTTGTATTGTCTTATCTGGATATTAAAGTTTAATTCTTGCATTATAACTAAAAAATAAAAAATAAGAAACATTTTACAGGACATTCTCTGCATGTTTAGTTAGTTTTAACACTGACTCTTAGAATGGAAAGATGTGTTTACCTTAATATCCAGCATAAAATGTATGAAAAGGGCTAGAAAGAGTAAAAACATATTAATCTAATCCTTCTCCATCATTTAATAATCACATATTATAATCCTGCTTCCTAAGACTATATGTATATATGATAACAGTATTTATACTATATATACATACACATCTGTGTTATATAAATACTGCGTACATGCACACATATATATATTAGAGATTAGAGAAACTCTATTAATCCCCAATGGGAAACTTATTTACACACACAATCTGAATGTTAAATCTAAATGTCATGGGTGAAACAAATATTTAGGTAATATGCAAATTCCCCTAAGTACCACAATAAAATCTCATTTAGATTTAATATTTAACTTTAAACGTTGATTTTTTTTCTTTGATTGAAATGTTTATTTTTTGATTGAATAATAAATACACAAATATACTACCCTAACATGGCCCAAATACGAAAAATAGATGACTTCAATAAAAATAAAAAAATCAACTAAAAAGTGTTCAAATGCAATTACTTGGGTCTCTGATATTTTTTGCATTTAAACACTGTTTTTTTAATTGAAATATTTATTTTTGATTAAACTTTTTTTTTTTAATTGAAACGGGCTTTAAGTTTTTTTTTTTTTATTTAATGAAAAGTTGTTTTTTTTTCAATTCTTATTATTAAATAATAAAGACACAAATCTACGTTCATACACAATAAAAAAAAAATCACATACGTTTTTTTAAACATGGTTTGTTGCTAAATGTTACTGTTTTATTTTAGCATGCGCCCCATATTCTGTAGCACCGTTTCTAGCCCCACATCCTCCACCACCGAGAGTGGTCGACTGTCCACTACAAGCATTTATCCAGTGACTTTGTTCATTAGTCAGTGATGGACGTATTCATTTAGGCTCTGAACCCTGTCATGTTGTCGAGTGTGGATTGGAGACACGGCAACCTCGGAGCATGTAGCTACCACTGTCCGAGTGTCCATGCTAGCTATATGCTACATGTTTAGCATTGAGGTGCTAGCAGCTAGCTGTATGCTACATGTTTAGCATTGAGGTGCTAGCAGCCATAAACGTCTATGCTAGCAGCTAGCTGTATGCTACATGTTTAGCACTGAGGTGCTAACGGGAGCTGAAAAGCAAAGTAAACTATTTCTTGCACAATGTGCAAACAACTGTGCTTTTGTTTTCCCTCCAGTGTTTTAATTAAAAACAAAAATTAACGCAAACGTCTCATCTGGGTCTCCCTGTGTGTGCATCAGTATTATGGGTATATCGGGAACTTGTGCAATAACTAAGGTTCCGGGCTGCTTGTAGTGCAAAAAAAAAAAAAAAAACTTACTTTGTTCTTGAGAACAAGGTAGTAATGAGAATGTCTGGATGATGATGATCAGAAAAGGTCGCTGGTGATTTTTGAGAGTGTTTTCCTTGTTGTAGACGGAGAAAAACATCCGCCACAAAATTCTGTCTTGGGACTGTTGGAAAACTGTTTGTTTTCTTTCTAACCGCTTATATAGGGTGAGAGACGTCACGGTTGCCATGGAAAACGTGTATTTAAAAAATGCTTTTTTTTTTTTAAAGCAACGTATTTGTTTTTGTCTAAAGGGATGAAGCAGTGGTTCCCAACCTTTATTGGGTTGTAACCCCATTTTGAAATCATACATTTCTGATGACCTTAAATAATATTTTCCCCCTAGATTAGATTTTGATAATGTTTGTTTTACTGCTTTAAAAATACAGAGTAGGCCAGAATTAGTGCTCAAAGAGACACGTGAAAATGTGACATTTTTATACTGCATTTTATTTGAACTAGATTTATATTTGAGAAAGTGAAAGTATTGAAAGCAGTTATTAAGATTGTGTGTGTTTTTAATTTGAGAAAGAAGAATAATTTAAACATTTTAAAACTATATTTTTTATTCTTTATTATTATCAAACACTATACATTTTAGGAAATCCCAAGGTAAAAAAAAACAAAAAAAAAAACTCTGCCCTACCCATAATATGGCATAAGATTACTTCAATCAAAATTATTATTTTCAAATTAAATAAATTAAATAGCTTGATGTTGTAAATAACTGTATCATATTTGTCCATTTGTATTATTTTTGTAAATATCTGTATATTATTATTATTATTATATTATTATTGATAATTATTATAAATCTTACTTTTTTCATGAATAATGTGTGTGTATCCGATCCTTATTTTCAACAGTCTTTTACTTAATTATACACTTATTTCACGTTTATTCTTCTTTTGTCTTTGTGAAACGTTTTATTCTTTTATTTGTGATTTTTTTTTTCTTAACTGGCTGTAACAAAAGCAATTTACCCCTGGGATTAATAATAGAATTCTGATTCTGATTCTGAAATAAAATTTCAATTTAATAAACATTTTCAATCAAGAAAAAAATTTCAAATGCAGATTTTTGGGGTGTCAAATATTTATTTCCATTTTAACACTTTTTTCTTTATTAATATACTTTTTTATGAAGGAACATTCTTTTAAGATGGAGCATTGAAGTCAGTGAAAAAAAAAAAAATCTTTTTTTTTTTTAAATCCGTTTTTCCGAATTAATATATTTTTTTAAAATCCGTTTTCCAAATAAATGAAAAAAAAATAATCTGTTTTCCGAATTAATATTTTTTTAAATCTGTTTTCCGAATTAATTTATTTTTTTTTATCTTTTCCGAATTAATTTTTTTAAAATCTGTTTTCCGAATTAATGATTTTTTTATTCGGTCGCATCAGTAGTATTGCTCACAACCTTAAGAGCCACTGTGCAGTATATACTTTGATTTACTTGGTTGTCATTCATGTGAAATTGATTGACAATGTTTTGAAATTCCTGTGAAATTGATTCAGTGCAGTAAAATAAATTCTGAATTTCTTCAGTAACACAGATATTGTGATGTATCGTGGATGAAATTTCATGTCATGCAGATGTATTTTTTCCCCTATTTAGCAAAGCCTAACCAAAATTGTTATAAACTCTTGTTGTTTTTTCATATATAAGTTGTGTCGTTTTTTAAATGCTTTAATGGAGCTAAACCATCAATCCCTCAAGCTTTACCAGCTGTGAGAAAGTGGAGGAAAAAAAGGTTGATTGCTCAGTTTTTCTTAGCCTGGACTGTCCTGGGGCTCTACGCTGTAATCTTAAAGGACACTTTACAACATTGCACGGATTTGATCACTCTACAGTATTTCATGCACAGTTCCTGTTCGATTCATTTGTTACTTCTTGTATTAATTTCAATTCTTCGTTTTTAACTGTTTGAAAGCCGCTACAAGTTTGCTTTTATCCAAATGCAATCCACCATTTAAACACATGCACTCATCTCCCCCCCATTGATCCCTGGATTGAATAATAAAGACACAAATCTACCTCCATACACCAGAGGTTGACCTGTAGAGACAAGAAAAACTAATTTAACACTGCACAGGAAAAGTCAACTCACTTTTTAAACTCAAATATTGCTTTTCATTTTAATGATGAAGTTGTCATTTAAATGTTGATTATCTGTCAAAAGACATTTTACTACTTTTTTAATCTCCATAAAATAAGTTCCAATATTCTCATATACAGTAGCCTCATTGTCAGAGACATTTGTCTAAAGTTAAAGGAGTCTGCACTCCCCTTTCTTTGCTTCTGCTTCAATAACTCCTGTGAGATGTATCATGGGTAGAAAGAACATTTAAAGATCAGGCACTGACGTGTGGATGAAAATGACTTGCTCTTCTCACGTATGGGACAGGAGAAGGAAAACTGCTAAAACAAGCAGCTTTCTTTTATCTCTAAACCAGGGATGAGTGGAGAGGTTCATGTCTGATTTATTATAAGATTATAGGACATATATGATTATTACATTTATTTATTTTTTTACATTTTAACAGGGTTTTTAGGGGCTGAAAAAAAAATACATCATGTATGATCTTACCTTTATTTGTGAATAAAAACTAGGCATGTCCCGATACAACTTTTTCACTTCCAATACGATACCGATGTTGCAGCCTTGAGTATTGGTCGATACGATAATGATCCAATGCGATATCAGCACGAATCATACATACTTTTATGACTTATTTTGTAGTGTGGAATGTTAGAAAAGACTTGATCAAGTAATGTTACTCAAACAGAGAACAATAGTCAGCAACAGTAGGTAGGAAAAACTGACCCATTATTAATAACTAATTGGGACATACATTTTAACCATCAACATAATATCTACAGTATTCTACAATTGAATAATTAAATATAATATATATCAGAGATTTTAGATGCAGTCCGATAAAATCCGATATTCATTTTCTGGCTGATATCGGACCAAGATCCGATATCAATATCAGATCGGGACATCCCTAATAAAAACCATGTGCCTATCTCGTTTATATCAGTGTACTGTTACAGACTTGTCGGTGCAACACTCCTGCTCTCTGTGTGGCAGAACAGCACGCAACAATGTGAACCTGTTCACTCTTTAATTAATAATAATCAGGTAAACGTTATTTTTTATGATTATATTTGGCCATATCAATAAAGTTATGTATACATTTCCAGAATGGCCAATCCTATGGAAGCCCATTTCTGCAAGTTAAAAAAAAAGAAGCTAGGAATAGTAAAATAATG
The DNA here is from genome assembly GCF_900634775.1 of Gouania willdenowi. Lineage (NCBI taxonomy): Eukaryota > Metazoa > Chordata > Actinopteri > Blenniiformes > Gobiesocidae > Gouania > Gouania willdenowi. The sequence continues at coordinate 18,959,497 of NC_041048.1, read as the reverse complement.
ATTAAAAAAATCTGAAGTCATAATTTTCAGATTCTATCTCATAATTGGACTTAGAATGATACCTATTTATTACTACCTCATATTTATGACCCATTTATTTCTGATTAAAACAAGGATTTACATCTTTAAGATGACTATAATTATGGTGTAAATAATACACTTCCTGGATAACAGTGGATATTATTCAGATATAAATGTGGTTATTATAGATTCATAGAACAATGGACCATCATTTTGCTGACTTTATGGATGGGCCCAAAAATCTCCCCTGTATCCCCCCTTTTTGTTGACCTTGTCTCCACATGACTGTCTTTAATGTTCATGTCTGTGTTCAACCATCTTCAGGTACAGTGGGGGTCGATCCTCGGTCTCTGGGACCTTTATTTTGGGGGTCTCTGGCTGAAAAGGTTGAGAACCACTGCATTTAGAGTGATCAGTGTTTCCTGAGCAGATCATCGCCTTTGGACTGAGGATGTAATTAAACTGAACACGTGTCAATGTTTAACAAACTGTTCCTCTCAACCAACTGATTGATGTCAACTTCACTGAGAGTTTTTGAGGCTCCAAAATATGAAATATAGTGTGTAATTGCTGATGTACGCTGTACAGGAGGAGATTGTTAGATCATGAATAAATAAAGAAAACTGCACACAATAGAAACCCTCTTCATCGTTTTAATAAAATACAAAACACAAGGCAGATACAAAAAGCAATGTAAACTTAATTGGACTTTTACAAAAGCATTTGCATCCTTTTGACAACTGACAGACTTTTATACTGGTTTTTAAAACAACAAGAACTCAAAGGCTTCAAGGGAAAAAAAAGATCAGGCCATGATCAGAAAATGCCACTGGGGAGCTCCCTGTTAAACATCTCCTCAAAGTCGAGCTCCCTGTTCATCAGGTCATCCTCTACATTCTCCAGTGCCCACTGGTGGTCGGTGAGTTCAAGTGCCTCCCACTCAGCCTGAAATACAATGGAGGAAGATCATTTTATTAGAAAACTACTGCAGACATTCCAGGAGCCAAATGTAGAGACAGGAGCGAGCATACTTTGAAAGCTTTATTTGTATCTGCAGGCATGGCCATGGCAGCACCGCTCATCTGCTCCTGCATGATCCTAGATGGTCTGCCCCTGTGGACATTTCATTAGAAAGTTCATTTGAAAGCAATTAAAAAAAAAAAAAAACAAACTCTTAAAGGCCGACTGAAAACATCAATCACATCAATCACGTTGCCCTTATTGTTGCTGCTGCTGATGCTGTTGTTGTTGCTGATGCTGTTATTGTTGCTGAGGTTGCTGTTGTTGTTGATGTTGCTGTTGTTGTTGCTGCTGACCTTGCTGCTGTTGTCGTTGCTGTCCTGGTGCTAGTAAAACATTTAACAAAAGCTGAGTCATCATGAACTAAGTGATTGATTACACAAAATTATTATTATTGATTACACTAATTCTGAAAAAAACAATAAGTAAAATAAAGTGATTATTGAGTAAAGACACTTAATTTCTGCTGATGTTGGTGTTGACGTTGCCCTTGTTGTTGTTGTTGTTGTTGCTGATGTTGTAGTTTGCTGTTGATGTTGCTTCTGATGTTGTCGTTGTCATTGTTGTCCTTGGTGCTAGTAAAATATAGAGAACAGCTGATGAGTTTTCTGATTCTACTGCAGGCTTGTTTCTAGGTGAGTCTCTATGATAGAATACAACATAAACTAAGGTTAAAGACCATCTTAAATGGCTGATATATGCAATTCAAACAATCTATGGAGGCACAGACACTATTTGAAGTTAATTGATGCAAACCTTGATGCTCTTAGACAGACATTAAAAACACACATCTGAGATTAAACTTGTTCTCAGAGAGTGTGTCTGTGTCTGCACATCACTTTAAGGTACACCTCATTTTGTTTTAGACTATTGATTATTATTATATATAATATTTTAACTCTTTTTAGTTCAGGGGCCAAATTAGGACCAGTTTGGTCTTTATTGGGCCAGTATAAAATACGGTGGTACGACAATATCCAAACAATAAGTGATGATATATTTCTTCTCTTTAAATTAGTTTGACACGTGTCTTAGACTAAGACAAATAAACACACAGTTGAGATTAACCTGGGTTAGAGAGTGTGTCTGTGTCTGCACATCACTTTAGATACACAGTAGTCTTGTTTTATAGTAACTGATTACTGATTTACATTTGGCTGAAACAAATGTAAAATCAAATGATGATGAAATGAAGTGATGTTTTGAGTAATGAGACTTACCGTTAGTTGTTAGCGTTTTTATACAGTCCCATCAGCAGGAGGGTGGAGGCAGAGGTGGAGCTTTAGCGTTGGACTTTTTACTCTTTTTCCCCTAAAAACAGACACATGCAACTTCTAGTCAGCTGATAAAACACTTCCACAGTCATGGCATCATCACCTCTAAGGTTGATGTGTAAACATTTCTGCAGAGTAGACTTACGTAGTTCACTTTGTTGCTCCAGCCGGGATTATTCAGAGCATGAATTTTAGCTTTGGCTTCGGCTTCTGCTTTAAAGACGTCTCTTTGTTCTGCTGGCAATGACTTCCACTGTGGATGAACAATAACAAAGTGTCACACACACACATACTGAAGACAAAAATGTGAAGATCACGGATCATTCATTAAGGAACAAACAAACGTACGCGTTCAGAAAGAACTTTGTTTACTACGGCACTGTTCTTAATGCCGAGCTCTTCCTGTACCGTCTTCCTCTGGCTTTTGAGGAAAAGCATAAACGCGTTGGGAGGTTTCTTGATATACGTCCTCTTATCCTCCTCATGCTTTCTTTTCCTGAAAAACAAAATGCAAACAGTGAGCAGGGCAGGGAAACAGTAGCTGAGAGTAGTAGAGAGAGAGAGCAGGGAGACACTCTGATCTAGAGTTTCTCAGAAAAAAGACAATTAAAACAACTCAAGGACACTCACTTTGGAACTGGGACGGGTTCCACGGCCTCTGATGTCATGGCAGCCACTACACCATCGCAATCTCTACAAAGATAAAAACATAAACACGCTGGATGAGAAATCATGTCACAAACATGTGGACCAACATCTGTGATCGATCAAGTCTGTTTGTTTGTTTGTTTGTTTGTTTTTCTTACCGTTCTCCAAAAAGGTGAAAAAAATTGTTTCCTTCAGGCATGAGGAATGGAACGCTGTCAGACTGGAGACACAAAAACATAAATATTAGACTCTGTCATGGTATCAACCATCCACCAACAAACTAAACACCAGGGTTGGTGTCAATTATAATTATAACCTGTATGGTATTGATAATTAATTACAATTATGGTGTAGTTATAATTGTAATTGCATTTTTTAAAATATGTCACTGTCGTATCTGTAATTTAGCTCAGATAATTGACTTTGCAACTGTAATTGCCATGATAATCCTATAAAAATTGTCAATCATAATTTAACGCAAACCTGGGGAACGTGTTACAGTTCTATGTACAGTTAAACACATATGTATAGTTAACAATTATTAAAATATAAAATAATCAAGCTTTCACATATTTTACCATTGAAAAAAATATTAAAACAGATATTTTCATTGATGGATGAACAAATGCATGCTGGGATGTTGCCCAGATTGGCTCCATGTGTTTGGGTGATGTCTTACTTGGAGTCCAGTTGGTGGTGGAGCAGGATAGTGACAAAGAGGAGGAGAGGAGGGGAGGAGGAGGAGAAGGAGGAGGAGATGACACCATATGGTTAGAAGCCCAGAGCACCACATCTGCGATCTCTGGAAAGAGCTCCAACACATCATCAACCTCAGGAAGGAGACTGTTCAACTCCTCCTCCTGGACGAAGCTCTCGAATTCGTCCAAAAGATCCATCAGGATGGTCTTTGGTCTCCTGTGACACAAAGTAAAGAGAATAAAGAAGCTGCTGAGGCTCATGCATGAGAACCAACATTTAACACAGACCTGAAACTAAACTCACACAGCAGACAAATACAGTATAAGCAGCCATGTGACTGGATATCACCTTTATTTGTATTGTCTTATCTGGATATTAAAGTTTAATTCTTGCATTATAACAAAAAAAATAAAATAAAACATTTTACAGGACAGGCCTCTGCATTGTTTAGTTAGTTTTAACACTGACTCTTAGAATGGAAAGATGTGTTTACCTTTAATATCCAGCATAAAATGTCTGAAAAGGGCTAGAAAGAAGTAAAACATATTTAATCTAATCCTTCTCCATCATTTAATAATCACATATTATAATCCTGCTTCCTAAGACTATATGTATATATGATAACAGTATTTATACTATATATACATACACATCTGTGTTATATAAATACTGCGTACATGCACACATATATATATATATTAGAGATTAGAGAAACTCTATTAATCCCCAATGGGAAACTTATTTACACACACAATCTGAATGTTAAATCTAAATGTCATGGTGAAACTAAATATTTAGTAATATGCAAATTCCCCTAAGTACCACAATAAAATCTCATTTAGATTTAATATTTAACTTTAAATTGATTTTTTTTCTTTGATTGAAATGTTTTATTTTTTGATTGAATAATAAATACACAAATATACTACCCATAACATGGCCCAAATACGAAAAATAGATGACTTCAAAAAAAAAAAAATTCAACTAAAAAAGTGTTCAAATGCAATTACTTGGGTCTCTGACATTTTTTGCATTTAAACACTGTTTTTTTAATTGAAATATTTATTTTTGATTAAACTTTTTTTTTTTAATTGAAACGGGCTTTAAGTTTTTTTTTTTTATTTTAATGAAAAGTTGTTTTTTTTTTTCAATTCTTATTATTAAATAATAAAGACACAAATCTACGTTCATACACAATAAAAAAAAAATCACATACGTTTTTTTAAACATGGTTTGTTGCTAAATGTTACTGTTTTATTTTAGCATGCGCCCCATATTCTGTAGCACCGTTTCTAGCCCCACATCCTCCACCACCGAGAGTGGTCGACTGTCCACTACAAGCATTTATCCAGGACTTGGTTCATTAGTCAGTGATGGACGTATTCATTTAGGCTCTGAACCCTGTCATGTTGTCGAGTGTGGATTGGAGACAACGGCAACCTCGGAGCATGTAGCTACCACTGTCCGAGTGTCCATGCTAGCTATATGCTACAGTTTAGCATTGAGGTGCTAGCAGCTAGCTGTATGCTACATGTTTAGCATTGAGGTGCTAGCAGCCATATAACGTCTATGCTAGCAGCTAGCTGTATGCTACATGTTTAGCACTGAGGTGCTAACGGGAGCTGAAAAGCAAAGTAAACTATTTCTTGCACAATGTGCAAACAACTGTGCTTTGTTTTCCCTCCAGTGTTTTAATTAAAACAAAAATTAACGCAAACGTCTCATCTGGGTTCTCCCTGTGTGTGCATCAGTATTATGGGTATATCGGGAACTTGTGCAATAACTAAGGTTCCGGGCTGCTTGTAGTGCAAAAAAAAAAAAAAAAAAACTTACTTTGTTTCTTGAGAACAAGGTAGTAATATGAGAATGTCTGATGATGATGATCAGAAAAGGTCGCTGGTGATTTTTGAGAGTGTTTTCTTGTTGTAGACGGAGAAAAACATCCGCCACAAATTATTCTGTCTTGGAGACTGTTGGAAAACTGTTTGTTTTCTTTCTAACCGCTTAATAGGGTGAGAGACGTCACGGTTGCCATGGAAACACGTGTATTTAAAAAAAGGCTTTTTTTTTTTTAAAGCAACGTATTTGTTTTTGTCTAAAGTGGATGAAGCAGTGGTTCCCAACCTTTATTGGGTTGTAAACCCCATTTTGAAATCATACATTTCTGATGACCTTAAATACATATTTTCCCCCTAAATTAGATTTTGATAATGTTGTTTTACGCTTTAAAAATACAGAGTAGGGCCAGAATTAGTGCTCAAAGAGACACGTGACAAAATGTGACATTTTTATACTGCATTTTATTTGAACTAGATTATATTTGAGAAAGTGAAAGTATTGAAAGCAGTTATTTAAGATTGTGTGTGTTTTTTACTTTGAGAAAGAAGAATAAGTTCAAACATTTTAAAACTATATTTTTATTCTTATTATTATCAAACACTATACATTTTAGGAAATCCCAAGGTAAAAAAAAACAAAAAAAAAAACTCTGCCCTACCCATAATATGGCATAAGATTACTTCAATCAAATTATTATTTTCAAATTAAATAAATTAAATAGCTTGATTGTTGTAAATAACTGTATCATATTTGTCCATTTGTATTATTTTTTGTAAATATCTGTATTAATTATTATTATTATTATTATTGATATTATTATTATAAATCTTACTTTTTTCATGATATAATGTGTGTGTATCCGATCCTTATTTTCAACAGTCTTTTACTTAATTATACACTTATTTCACGTTTATTCTTTCTTTTGTCTTTGTGAAACGTTTTATTCTTTTATTTGTGATTTTTTTTTTCTTAACTGGCTGTAACAAAAGCAATTTACCCCTGGGATTAATAATAGAATTCTGATTCTGATTCTGAAATAAAATTTCAATTTAATAAACATTTTCAATCAAAGAAAAAAATTTCAAATGCAGATTTTGGGGTGTCAAATATTTATTTCCATTTTAACACTTTTTTTCTTTATTAATATACTTTTTTATGAAGGAACATTCTTTTAAGATGGAGCATTGAAGTCAGTGAAAAAAAAAAAATCTTTTTTTTTTTTAAATCCGTTTTTCCGAATTAATATATTTTTTTAAAATCCGTTTTCCAAATAAATGAAAAAAAATAATCTGTTTTCCGAATTCATATTTTTTTTAAATCTGTTTTCCGAATTAATTTATTTTTTTTTATCTGTTTTCCGAATTAATTTTTTTAAAATCTGTTTTCCGAATTAATGATTTTTTTATTCGGTCGCATCAGTATATTGCTCACAACCTTAAGAGCCACTGTGCAGTATATACTTTGATTTACTTGGTGTCATTCATGTGAAATTGATTGACAATGTTTTGAAATTCCTGTGAAATTGATTCAGTGCAGTAAATAAATTCTGAATTTCTTCAGTAACCACAGATATTGTGATGTATCGTGGATGAAATTTCATGTCATGCAGATGTATTTTTCCCCTATTTAGCAAAGCCTAACCAAAATTGTTATAAACTCTTGTTGTTTTTTCATATATAAGTTGTGTCGTTTTTATAAATGCTTTAATGGAGCTAAACCATCAATCCCTCAAGCTTTACCAGCTGTGAGAAAGTGAGGAAAAAAGGTTGATTGCTCAGTTTTTCTTAGCCTGGACTGTCCTGGAGCTCTACGCTGTAATCTTAAAGGACACTTTAAACATTGCACGGATTTGATCACTCTACAGTATTTCATGCACAGTTCCTGTTCGATTCATTTGTTACTTCTTGTATTAATTTCAAATTCTTCGTTTTTAACTGTTTGAAAGCCGCTACAAGTTTGCTTTTATCCAAATGCAATCCACCATTTAAACACATGCACTCATCTCCCCCCCATTGATCCCTGGATTGAATAATAAAGACACAAATCTACCTCCATACACCAGAGGTTGACCTGTAGAGACAAGAAAACTAATTTAACACTGCACAGGAAAAGTCAACTCACTTTTTAAACTCAAATATTACTTTTCATTTTAATGATGAAGTTGTCATTTAAATGTTGATTATCTGTCAAAAGACATTTTACTACTTTTTTAATCTCCATAAAATAAGTTCCAATATTCTCATATACAGTAGCCTCATTGTCAGAGACATTTGTCTAAGTTAAAGGACGTCTGCACTCCCTTTCTTTGCTTCTGCTTCAATAACTCCTGTGAGATGTATCATGGGTAGAAAGAACATTTAAAGATCAGGCACTGACGTTGGATGATGAAAATGACTTGCTCTTCTCACGTATGGGACAGGAGAAGGAAAACCTGCTAAAACAAGCAGCTTTCTTTTATCTCTAAACCAGGGATGAGTGGAGAGGTTCATGTCTGATTTATTATAAGATTATATAGGACATATATGATTATTACATTTATTTATTTTTTTACATTTTAACAGGGTTTTTAGGGGCTGAAAAAAAAATACATCATGTATGATCTTACCTTTATTTGTGAATAAAAACTAGGCATGTCCCGATACAACTTTTTCACTTCCAATACGATACCGATGTTGCAGCCTTGAGTATTGGTCGATACGATAATGATCCAATGCGATATCAGCACGAATCATACATACTTTTATGACTTATTTTGTAGTGTGAATGTTAGAAAAGACTTGATCAAGTAATGTTACTCAAACAGAGAACAATAGTCAGCAACAGTAGGTATGAGAAAAACTGACCCATTTATTAATAACTAATTGGTTACATACATTTTAACCATCAACATAATATCTACAGTAATCTACAATTGAATAATTAAATATAATATATATCAGAGATTTTAGATGCAGTCCGATAAAATCCGATATTCATTTTCTGGCTGATATCGGACCAAGATCCGATATCAATATCAGATCGGGACATCCCTAATAAAACCATGTGCCTATCTCGTTTATATCAGTGTACTGTTACAGACTTGTCGGTGCAACACTCCTGCTCTCTGTGTGGCAGAACAGCACGCAACAATGTGAACCTGTTCACTCTTTAATTAATAATAATCAGGTAAACGTTATTTTTTATGATTATATTTGGCCATATCAATAAAATTATGTATACATTTCCAGAATGGCCAATCCTATGGAAGCCCATTTCTGCAAGTTAAAAAAAAAAGAAGCTAGGAATAGTAAAATAATGATTAAAAAAAATCTGAAGTCATAATTTTCAGATTCTATCTCATAATTAGGACTTAGAATGATACCTATTTATTACTACCTCATATTTATGACCCATGTTATTTCTGATTAAAACAAGGATTTACATCTTTAAGATGACTATACATTATGGTGTAAATAATACACTTCCTGGATAACAGTGGATATTATTCAGATATAAATGTGGTTATTATAGATTCATAGAACAATGGACCATCATTTTGCTGACTTTATGGATGGGCCCTAAAAATCTCTCCCCTGTATCCCCCCTTATTGATGACCTTGTCTCCACATGATTGTTCTTAATGTTCATGTCTGTGTTCAACCATCTTCAGGTACAGTGGGGGTCGATCCTCGGTCTCTGGGACCTTTATTTTGGGGGTCTCTGGCTGAAAAGGTTGAGAACCACTGCATTTAGAGTGATCAGTGTTTCCTGAGCAGATCATCGCCTTTGGACTGAGGATGTAATTAAACTGAACACGTGTCAATGTTTAACAAACTGTTCCTCTCAAACCAACTGATTGATGTCAACTTCACTGAGAGTTTGTGAGGCTCCAAAATATGAAATATAGTGTGTAATTGCTGATGTACGCTGTACAGGAGGAGATTGTTAGATCATGAATAAATAAAGAAAATTGCACACAATAGAAACCCTCTTAATCAGTTTTAATAAAATACAAAACACAAGGCAGATACAAAAAGCAATGTAACTTAATTGGACTTTTACAAAAGCATTTGCATCCTTTTGACAACTGACAGACTTTTATACTGGTTTTTAAAACAACAAGAACTCAAAGGCTTCAAGGGAAAAAAAAGATCAGGCCATGATCAGAAAATGCCACTGGGGAGCTCCCTGTTAAACATCCCCTCAAAGACGAGCTCCCTGTTCATCAGGTCCTCCTCTACGTTCTCCAGCGCCCACTGGTGGTCGGTGAGTTCAAGTGCCTCCCACTCAGCCTGAAATACAATGGAGGAAGATCATTTTATTAGAAAACTACTGCAGACATTCCAGGAGCCAAATGTAAAGACAGGAGCGAGCATACTTTGAAAGCTTTATTTGTATCTGCAGGCATGGCCATGGCAGCACCGCTCATCTGCTCCTGCATGATCCTAGACTGGTCTGCCCCTGTGGACATTTCATTAGAAAGTTCATTTGAAAGCAATTAAAAAAAAAAAAAAAACAAACTCTTAAAGGCCGACTGAAAACATCAATCACATCAATCACGTTGCCCTTATTGTTGCTGCTGCTGATGCTGTTGTTGTTGCTGATGCTGTTGTTGTTGCTGAGGTTGCTGTTGTTGTTGATGTTGCTGTTGTTGTTGCTGCTGACCTTGCTGCTGTCGTTGTTGTTGCCGTCCTTGGTGCTAGTAAAACATTTAACAAAAGCTGAGTCATCATGAACTAAGTGATTGATTACACAAAATGATTATTATTATTGATTACACTAATTCTGAAATAAAACAATAAGTAAAATAAAGTGATTATTTGAGTAAAGACACTTAATTTCTGCTGATGTTGGTGTTGACGTTGCCCTTGTTGTTGTTGTTGTTGTTGCTGATGTTGTAGTTGCTGTTGATGTTGCTTCTGATGTTGTCGTTGTCATTGTTGTCCTTGGTGCTAGTAAAATATAGAGAACAGCTGATGAGTTTTCTGATTCTACTGCAGGCTTGTTTCTAGGTGAGTCTCTATGATAGAATACAACATAAACTAAGGGTTAAAGACCATCTTAAATGGCTGATATATGCAATTCAAACAATCTATGGAGAGCACAGACACTATTTGAAGTTAAATTGATGCAAACCTTGATGCTCTTAGACAGACATTAAAACACACATCTGAGATTAAACTTGTTCTCAGAGAGTGTGTCTGTGTCTGCACATCACTTTAAGGTGCACCTCATTTTTGTTTTAAAACTATTGATTCATTATTATATATAATTATTTTAACTCTTTTTAGTTCAGGGGCAAAATTAGGACCAGTTTGGTCTTTATTGGGCCAGTATAAAATACGGTGGTACCGACAATATCCAAACAATAAGTGACTGATATTATTCTTCTCTTTAAATTAGTTTGACACTTAGACTAAGACAAATAAACACACAGTTGAGATTAAACCTGTGGTTAGAGAGTGTGTCTGTGTCTGCACATCACTTTAGATACACAGTAGTCTTGTTTTATAGTAACTGATTACCTGATTTTACATTTGTGCTGAAACAAATGTAAAATCAAATGATGATGAAATGAAGTGATGTTTTGAGTAATGAGACTTACCGTTAGTTGTTAGCGATGTTTGTTATACAGTCCCATCAGCAGGAGGGTGGAGGCAGAGGTGGAGCTTTAGCGTTGGACTTTTTACTCTTTTTCCCCTAAAAACAGACACATGCAACTTCTAGTCAGCTGATAAAACACTTCCACAGTCATGGCATCATCACCTCTAAGGTTGATGTGTAAACATTTCTGCAGAGTAGACTTACGTAGTTCACTTTGTTGCTCCAGCCGGGATTATTCAGAGCATGAATTTTAGCTTTGGCTTCGGCTTCTGCTTTAAAGACGTCTCTTTGTTCTGCTGGCAATGACTTCCACTGTGGATGAACAATAACAAAGTGTCACACACACACATACTGAAGACAAAAATGTGAAGATCACGGATCATTCATTAAGGAACAAACAAACGTACGCGTTCAGAAAGAACTTTGTTTACTACGGCACTGTTCTTAATGCCGAGCTCTTCCTGTACCGTCTTCCTCTGGCTTTTGAGGAAAAGCATAAACGCGTTGGGAGGTTTCTTGATATACGTCCTCTTATCCTCCTTATGCTTTCTTTTCCTGAAAAACAAAATGCAAACAGTGAGCAGGGCAGGGAAACAGTAGCTGAGAGTAGTAGAGAGAGAGAGCAATGAGACACTCTGATCTAGAGTTTCTCAGAAAAAAGACAATTAAAACAACTCAAGGACACTCACTTTGGAACTGGGACGGGTTCCACGGCCTCTGATGTCATGGCAGCCACTACACCATCGCAATCTCTACAAAGATAAAAACATAAACACGCTGGATGAGAAATCATGTCACAAACATGTGGACCAACATCTGTGATCGATCAAGTCTGTTTGTTTGTTTGTTTGTTTGTTTTTCTTACCGTTCTCCAAAAAGGTGAAAAAAATTGTTTCCTTCAGGCATGAGGAATGGAACGCTGTCAGACTGGAGACACAAAAACATAAATATTAGACTCTGTCATGGTATCAACCATCCACCAACAAACTAAACACCAGGGTTGGTGTCAATTATAATTATAACCTGTATGGTATTTGATAATTAATTACAATTATGGTGTAGTTATAATTGTAATTGCATTTTTTAAAATATGTCACTGTCATATCTGTAATTTAGCTCAGATAATTGACTTTGCAACTGTAATTGCCATGATAATCCTATAAAAATTGTCAATCATAATTTAACGCAAACCTGGGGAACTGTGTTACAGTTCTATGTACAGTTAAACACATATGTATAGTTAACAATTATTAAAATATATAAAATAATCAAGCTTTCACATATTTTACCATTGAAAAAAATATTAAAACAGATATTTTCATTGATGGATGAACAAATGCATGCTGGGATGTTGCCCAGATTGGCTCCATGTGTTTGGGTGATGTCTTACTTGGAGTCCAGTTGGTGGTGGAGCAGGATAGTGACAAAGAGGAGGAGATGGAGGAGGAGGAGGAGGAGAAGGAGGAGGAGATGACACCATATGGTTAGAAGCCCAGAGCACCACATCTGCGATCTCTGGAAAGAGCTCCAACACATCATCAACCTCAGGAAGGAGACTGTTCAACTCCTCCTCCTGGACGAAGCTCTCGAATTCGTCCAAAAGATCCATCAGGATGGTCTTTGGTCTCCTGTGACACAAAGTAAAGAGAATAAAGAAGCTGCTGAGGCTCATGCATGAGAACCAACATTTAACACAGACCTAGACTAAACTCACACAGCAGACAAATACAGTATAAGCAGCCATGTGACTGGATATCACCTTTATTTGTATTGTCTTATCTGGATATTAAAGTTTAATTCTTGCATTATAACTAAAAAAAATAAAATAAGAACATTTTACAGGACAGTTCTCTGCATTGTTTAGTTAGTTTTTAACACTGACTCTTAGAATAGAAAGATGTGTTTACCTTTAATATCCAGCATAAAATGTATGAAAAGGGCTAGAAAGACGTAAAACATATTTAATCTAATCCTTCTCCATCATTTAATAATCACATATTATAATCCTGCTTCCTAAGACTATATGTATATATGATAACAGTATTTATACTATATATACATACACATCTGTGTTTCTATAAATACTGCGTACATGCACACATATATATATATATATTAGAGATTAGAGAAACTCTATTAATCCCCAATGGGAAACTTATTTACACACACAATCTGAATGTTAAATCTAAATGTCATGGGTGAAACTAAATATTTAGGTAATATGCAAATTCCCCTTAAGTACCACAATAAAATCTCATTTAGATTTAATATTTAACTTTAAACGTTGATTTTTTTTCTTTGATTGAAATGTTTTATTTTTTGATTGAATAATAAATACACAAATATACTACCCATAACATGGCCCAAATACGAAAAATAGATGACTTCAATAAAAATAAAAAAAATCAACTAAAAAAGTGTTCAAATGCAATTACTTGGGTCTCTGATATTTTTTGCATTTAAACACTGTTTTTTTTAATTGAAATATTTATTTTTGATTAAACTTTTTTTTTTTAATTGAAACGGGCTTTAAGTTTTTTTTATTTTTATATTAATGAAAAGTTGTTTTTTTTTTTCAATTCTTATTATTAAATAATAAAGACACAAATCTACGTTCATACACAATAAAAAAAAATCACATACGTTTTTTTAAACATGGTTTGTTGCTAAATGTTACTGTTTTATTTTAGCATGCGCCCCATATTCTGTAGCACCGTTTCTAGCCCCACATCCTCCACCACCGAGAGTGGTCGACTGTCCACTACAAGCATTTATCCAGTGACTTTGTTCATTAGTCAGTGATGGACGTATTCATTTAGGCTCTGAACCCTGTCATGTTGTCGAGTGTGGATTGGAGACACGGCAACCTCGGAGCATGTAGCTACCACTGTCCGAGTGTCCATGCTAGCTATATGCTACATGTTTAGCATTGAGGTGCTAGCAGCTAGCTGTATGCTACATGTTTAGCATTGAGGTGCTAGCAGCCATATAACGTCTATGCTAGCAGCTAGCTGTATGCTACATGTTTAGCACTGAGGTGCTAACGGGAGCTGAAAAGCAAAGTAAACTATTTCTTGCACAATGTGCAAACAACTGTGCTTTTGTTTTCCCTCCAGTGTTTTAATTAAAACAAAAATTAACGCAAACGTCTCATCTGGGTCTCCCTGTGTGTGCATCAGTATTATGGGTATATCGGGAACTTGTGCAATAACTAAGGTTCCGGGCTGCTTGTAGTGCAAAAAAAAAAAAAAAAAACTTACTTTGTTTCTTGAGAACAAGGTAGTAATATGAGAATGTCTGGATGATGATGATCAGAAAAGGTCGCTGGTGATTTTTGAGAGTGTTTTCCTTGTTGTAGACGGAGAAAAACATCCGCCACAAATTATTCTGTCTTGGAGACTGTTGGAAAACTGTTTGTTTTCTTTCTAACCGCTTATATAGGGTGAGAGACGTCACGGTTGCCATGGAAAACGTGTATTTAAAAAATGCTTTTTTTTTTTTAAAGCAACGTATTTGTTTTTGTCTAAAGTGGATGAAGCAGTGGTTCCCAACCTTTATTGGGTTGTAACCCCATTTTGAAATCATACATTTCTGATGACCTTAAATACATATTTTCCCCCTAGAATTAGATTTTGATAATGTTTGTTTTACTGCTTTAAAAATACAGAGTAGGCCAGAATTAGTGCTCAAAGAGACACGTGACAAAATGTGACATTTTTATACTGCATTTTATTTGAACTAGATTTATATTTGAGAAAGTGAAAGTATTGAAAGCAGTTATTTAAGATTGTGTGTGTTTTTTAATTTGAGAAAGAAGAATAATTTAAACATTTTAAAACTATATTTTTTATTCTTTATTATTATCAAACACTATACATTTTAGGAAATCCCAAGGTAAAAAAAAACAAAAAAAAAAACTCTGCCCTACCCATAATATGGCATAAGATTACTTCAATCAAAATTATTATTTTCAAATTAAATAAATTAAATAGCTTGATTGTTGTAAATAACTGTATCATATTTGTCCATTTGTATTATTTTTTGTAAATATCTGTATATTATTATTATTATTATTATTATTATTATTGATATTATTATTATAAATCTTACTTTTTTCATGAATATAATGTGTGTGTATCCGATCCTTATTTTCAACAGTCTTTTACTTAATTATACACTTATTTCACGTTTATTCTTTCTTTTGTCTTTGTGAAACGTTTTATTCTTTTATTTGTGATTTTTTTTTTCTTAACTGGCTGTAACAAAAGCAATTTACCCCTGGGATTAATAATAGAATTCTGATTCTGATTCTGAAATAAAATTTCAATTTAATAAACATTTTCAATCAAAGAAAAAAATTTCAAATGCAGATTTTTGGGGTGTCAAATATTTATTTCCATTTTAACACTTTTTTTCTTTATTAATATACTTTTTTATTGAAGGAACATTCTTTTAAGATGGAGCATTGAAGTCAGTGAAAAAAAAAAAAATCTTTTTTTTTTTTAAATCCGTTTTCCGAATTAATATATTTTTTTAAAATCCGTTTTCCAAATAAATGAAAAAAAAATAATCTGTTTTCCGAATTAATATTTTTTTTAAATCTGTTTTCCGAATTAATTTATTTTTTTTTATCTGTTTTCCGAATTAATTTTTTTAAAATCTGTTTTCCGAATTAATGATTTTTTTATTCGGTCGCATCAGTATATTGCTCACAACCTTAAGAGCCACTGTGCAGTATATACTTTGATTTACTTGGTTGTCATTCATGTGAAATTGATTGACAATGTTTTGAAATTCCTGTGAAATTGATTCAGTGCAGTAAATAAATTCTGAATTTCTTCAGTAACACAGATATTGTGATGTATCGTGGATGAAATTTCATGTCATGCAGATGTATTTTTTCCCCTATTTAGCAAAGCCTAACCAAAATTGTTATAAACTCTTGTTGTTTTTTCATATATAAGTTGTGTCGTTTTTATAAATGCTTTAATGGAGCTAAACCATCAATCCCTCAAGCTTTACCAGCTGTGAGAAAGTGGAGGAAAAAAGGTTGATTGCTCAGTTTTTCTTAGCCTGGACTGTCCTGGGGCTCTACGCTGTAATCTTAAAGGACACTTTACAACATTGCACGGATTTGATCACTCTACAGTATTTCATGCACAGTTCCTGTTCGATTCATTTGTTACTTCTTGTATTAATTTCAAATTCTTCGTTTTTAACTGTTTGAAAGCCGCTACAAGTTTGCTTTTATCCAAATGCAATCCACCATTTAAACACATGCACTCATCTCCCCCCCATTGATCCCTGGATTGAATAATAAAGACACAAATCTACCTCCATACACCAGAGGTTGACCTGTAGAGACAAGAAAACTAATTTAACACTGCACAGGAAAAGTCAACTCACTTTTTAAACTCAAATATTGCTTTTCATTTTAATGATGAAGTTGTCATTTAAATGTTGATTATCTGTCAAAAGACATTTTACTACTTTTTTAATCTCCATAAAATAAGTTCCAATATTCTCATATACAGTAGCCTCATTGTCAGAGACATTTGTCTAAAGTTAAAGGACGTCTGCACTCCCCTTTCTTTGCTTCTGCTTCAATAACTCCTGTGAGATGTATCATGGGTAGAAAGAACATTTAAAGATCAGGCACTGACGTTGGATGAAAATGACTTGCTCTTCTCACGTATGGGACAGGAGAAGGAAAACCTGCTAAAACAAGCAGCTTTCTTTTATCTCTAAACCAGGGATGAGTGGAGAGGTTCATGTCTGATTTATTATAAGATTATATAGGACATATATGATTATTACATTTATTTATTTTTTTACATTTTAACAGGGTTTTTAGGGGCTGAAAAAAAAATACATCATGTATGATCTTACCTTTATTTGTGAATAAAAACTAGGCATGTCCCGATACAACTTTTTCACTTCCAATACGATACCGATGTTGCAGCCTTGAGTATTGGTCGATACGATAATGATCCAATGCGATATCAGCACGAATCATACATACTTTTATGACTTATTTTGTAGTGTGGAATGTTAGAAAAGACTTGATCAAGTAATGTTACTCAAACAGAGAACAATAGTCAGCAACAGTAGGTATGAGAAAAACTGACCCATTTATTAATAACTAATTGGTGACATACATTTTAACCATCAACATAATATCTACAGTATTCTACAATTGAATAATTAAATATAATATATATCAGAGATTTTAGATGCAGTCCGATAAAATCCGATATTCATTTTCTGGCTGATATCGGACCAAGATCCGATATCAATATCAGATCGGGACATCCCTAATAAAAACCATGTGCCTATCTCGTTTATATCAGTGTACTGTTACAGACTTGTCGGTGCAACACTCCTGCTCTCTGTGTGGCAGAACAGCACGCAACAATGTGAACCTGTTCACTCTTTAATTAATAATAATCAGGTAAACGTTATTTTTTATGATTATATTTGGCCATATCAATAAAGTTATGTATACATTTCCAGAATGGCCAATCCTATGGAAGCCCATTTCTGCAAGTTAAAAAAAAAAGAAGCTAGGAATAGTAAAATAATGATTAAAAAAAATCTGAAGTCATAATTTTCAGATTCTATCTCATAATTAGGACTTAGAATGATACCTATTTATTACTACCTCATATTTATGACCCATTTTATTTCTGATTAAAACAAGGATTTACATCTTTAAGATGACTATAAATTATGGTGTAAATAATACACTTCCTGGATAACAGTGGATATTATTCAGATATAAATGTGGTTATTATAGATTCATAGAACAATGGACCATCATTTTGCTGACTTTATGGATGGGCCCCAAAAATCTCTCCCCTGTATCCCCCCTTTTTGTTGACCTTGTCTCCACATGACTGTTCTTTAATGTTCATGTCTGTGTTCAACCATCTTCAGGTACAGTGGGGGTCGATCCTCGGTCTCTGGGACCTTTATTTTGGGGGTCTCTGGCTGAAAAGGTTGAGAACCACTGCATTTAGAGTGATCAGTGTTTCCTGAGCAGATCATCGCCTTTGGACTGAGGATGTAATTAAACTGAACACGTGTCAATGTTTAACAAACTGTTCCTCTCAAACCAACTGATTGATGTCAACTTCACTGAGAGTTTTTGAGGCTCCAAAATATGAAATATAGTGTGTAATTGCTGATGTACGCTGTACAGGAGGAGATTGTTAGATCATGAATAAATAAAGAAAACTGCACACAATAGAAACCCTCTTCATCAGTTTTAATAAAATACAAAACACAAGGCAGATACAAAAAGCAATGTAACTTAATTGGACTTTTACAAAAGCATTTGCATCCTTTTGACAACTGACAGACTTTTATACTGGTTTTTAAAACAACAAGAACTCAAAGGCTTCAAGGGAAAAAAAAGATCAGGCCATGATCAGAAAATGCCACTGGGGAGCTCCCTGTTAAACATCTCCTCAAAGTCGAGCTCCCTGTTCATCAGGTCATCCTCTACATTCTCCAGTGCCCACTGGTGGTCGGTGAGTTCAAGTGCCTCCCACTCAGCCTGAAATACAATGGAGGAAGATCATTTTATTAGAAAACTACTGCAGACATTCCAGGAGCCAAATGTAGAGACAGGAGCGAGCATACTTTGAAAGCTTTATTTGTATCTGCAGGCATGGCCATGGCAGCACCGCTCATCTGCTCCTGCATGATCCTAGACTGGTCTGCCCCTGTGGACATTTCATTAGAAAGTTCATTTGAAAGCAATTAAAAAAAGAAAAAAAAACAAACTCTTAAAGGCCGACTGAAAACATCAATCACATCAATCACGTTGCCCTTATTGTTGCTGCTGCTGATGCTGTTGTTGTTGCTGATGCTGTTATTGTTGCTGAGGTTGCTGTTGTTGTTGATGTTGCTGTTGTTGTTGCTGCTGACCTTGCTGCTGTTGTTGTCGTTGCTGTCCTTGGTGCTAGTAAAACATTTAACAAAAGCTGAGTCATCATGAACTAAGTGATTGATTACACAAAATGATTATTATTATTGATTACACTAATTCTGAAATAAAACAATAAGTAAAATAAAGTGATTATTTGAGTAAAGACACTTAATTTCTGCTGATGTTGGTGTTGACGTTGCCCTTGTTGTTGTTGTTGTTGTTGCTGATGTTGTAGTTG
Organism: Gouania willdenowi; assembly: GCF_900634775.1. NCBI lineage: Eukaryota > Metazoa > Chordata > Actinopteri > Blenniiformes > Gobiesocidae > Gouania > Gouania willdenowi. Next base: position 18,940,242 of record NC_041048.1, on the reverse strand, counting down.
CTGTTGATGTTGCTTCTGATGTTGTCGTTGTCATTGTTGTCCTTGGTGCTAGTAAAATATAGAGAACAGCTGATGAGTTTTCTGATTCTACTGCAGGCTTGTTTCTAGGTGAGTCTCTATGATAGAATACAACATAAACTAAAGGTTAAAGACCATCTTAAATGGCTGATATATGCAATTCAAACAATCTATGGAGAGCACAGACACTATTTGAAGTTAAATTGATGCAAACCTTGATGCTCTTAGACAGACATTAAAACACACATCTGAGATTAAACTTGTTCTCAGAGAGTGTGTCTGTGTCTGCACATCACTTTAAGGTACACCTCATTTTTGTTTTAGACTATTGATTCATTATTATATATAATTATTTTAACTCTTTTTAGTTCAGGGGCCAAATTAGGACCAGTTTGGTCTTTATTGGGCCAGTATAAAATACGGTGGTACCGACAATATCCAAACAATAAGTGACTGATATTATTCTTCTCTTTAAATTAGTTTGACACGTGTCTTAGACTAAGACAAATAAACACACAGTTGAGATTAAACCTGTGGTTAGAGAGTGTGTCTGTGTCTGCACATCACTTTAGATACACAGTAGTCTTGTTTTATAGTAACTGATTACCTGATTTTACATTTGTGCTGAAACAAATGTAAAATCAAATGATGATGAAATGAAGTGATGTTTTGAGTAATGAGACTTACCGTTAGTTGTTAGCGATGTTTGTTATACAGTCCCATCAGCAGGAGGGTGGAGGCAGAGGTGGAGCTTTAGCGTTGGACTTTTTACTCTTTTTCCCCTAAAAACAGACACATGCAACTTCTAGTCAGCTGATAAAACACTTCCACAGTCATGGCATCATCACCTCTAAGGTTGATGTGTAAACATTTCTGCAGAGTAGACTTACGTAGTTCACTTTGTTGCTCCAGCCGGGATTATTCAGAGCATGAATTTTAGCTTTGGCTTCGGCTTCTGCTTTAAAGACGTCTCTTTGTTCTGCTGGCAATGACTTCCACTGTGGATGAACAATAACAAAGTGTCACACACACACATACTGAAGACAAAAATGTGAAGATCACGGATCATTCATTAAGGAACAAACAAACGTACGCGTTCAGAAAGAACTTTGTTTACTACGGCACTGTTCTTAATGCCGAGCTCTTCCTGTACCGTCTTCCTCTGGCTTTTGAGGAAAAGCATAAACGCGTTGGGAGGTTTCTTGATATACGTCCTCTTATCCTCCTCATGCTTTCTTTTCCTGAAAAACAAAATGCAAACAGTGAGCAGGGCAGGGAAACAGTAGCTGAGAGTAGTAGAGAGAGAGAGCAGGGAGACACTCTGATCTAGAGTTTCTCAGAAAAAAGACAATTAAAACAACTCAAGGACACTCACTTTGGAACTGGGACGGGTTCCACGGCCTCTGATGTCATGGCAGCCACTACACCATCGCAATCTCTACAAAGATAAAAACATAAACACGCTGGATGAGAAATCATGTCACAAACATGTGGACCAACATCTGTGATCGATCAAGTCTGTTTGTTTGTTTGTTTGTTTGTTTTTCTTACCGTTCTCCAAAAAGGTGAAAAAAATTGTTTCCTTCAGGCATGAGGAATGGAACGCTGTCAGACTGGAGACACAAAAACATAAATATTAGACTCTGTCATGGCATCAACCATCCACCAACAAACTAAACACCAGGGTTGGTGTCAATTATAATTATAACCTGTATGGTATTTGATAATTAATTACAATTATGGTGTAGTTATAATTGTAATTGCATTTTTTAAAATATGTCACTGTCATATCTGTAATTTAGCTCAGATAATTGACTTTGCAACTGTAATTGCCATGATAATCCTATAAAAATTGTCAATCATAATTTAACGCAAACCTGGGGAACTGTGTTACAGTTCTATGTACAGTTAAACACATATGTATAGTTAACAATTATTAAAATATATAAAATAATCAAGCTTTCACATATTTTACCATTGAAAAAAATATTAAAACAGATATTTTCATTGATGGATGAACAAATGCATGCTGGGATGTTGCCCAGATTGGCTCCATGTGTTTGGGTGATGTCTTACTTGGAGTCCAGTTGGTGGTGGAGCAGGATAGTGACAAAGAGGAGGAGATGGAGGAGGAGGAGGAGGAGAAGGAGGAGGAGATGACACCATATGGTTAGAAGCCCAGAGCACCACATCTGCGATCTCTGGAAAGAGCTCCAACACATCATCAACCTCAGGAAGGAGATTGTTCAACTCCTCCTCCTGGACGAAGCTATCGAAGTCGTCCAAAAGATCCATCAGGATGGTCTTTGGTCTCCTGTGACACAAAGTAAAGAGAATAAAGAAGCTGCTGAGGCTCATGCATGAGAACCAACATTTAACACAGACCTGAAACTAAACTCACACAGCAGACAAATACAGTATAAGCAGCCATGTGACTGGATATCACCTGTATTTGTATTGTCTTATCTGGATATTAAAGTTTAATTCTTGCATTATAACAAAAAATAAAATAAAATAAAAACATTTTACAGGACAGGCCTCTGCATTGTTTAGTTCATTTCTAACACTGTCTCTTAGAATGGAAAGATGTGTTTACCTATAATATCCAGCATAAAATGTCTGAAAAGGGCTAGAAAGAAGTAAAACATATTTATTCTAATCCTTCTCCATCATTTAATAATCACATATTATAATCCTGCTTCTTAAGACTATATGTATATATGATAACAGTATTTATACTATATATACATACACATCTGTGTATATATAAATACTGCGTACATGCACACAGATATATATATATATATATATATATATATATATATATTAGAGATTAGAGAAACTCTATTAATCCCCAATGGGAAACTTATTTACACACACAATCTGAATGTTAAATCTAAATGTCATGGGTGAAACTAAATATTTAGCTACAATGCAAATTCACCTGAAGTACCACAATAAAATCTCATTTAGATTTAATATTTAACTTTAAATGTTGATTTTTTTTTTCTTTGATTGAAATGTTTTATTTTTTGATTGAATAATAAATACACAAACATACTACCCATAACATGGCCCAAATACGAAAAATATATGACTTCAATATAATTAAAAAATTCAACTAAAAGTGTTCAAATGCAATTACTTGGGTCTCAGACATTTTTTGCATTTAAACACTGTTTTTTTAATTGAAAATATTTATTTTTGATTAAACTTTTTTTTTTTTTAATGATAAAGGCTTTAAGTTTTTTTCTTTTTATTTTAATGAAAAGTTGTATTTTTTTTCAATTCTTATTATTAAATAATAAAGACACAAATCTACGTTCATACACATTAAAAAAAAAAATCACATACGTTTTTATAAACATGGTTTGTTGCTAAATGTTACTGTTTTATTTTAGCATGCGCCCCATATTCTGTAGCACCGTTTCTAGCCCCACATCCTCCACCACCGAGAGTGGTCGACTGTCCACTACAAGCATTTATCCAGTGACTTTGTTCATTAGTCAGTAATGGACGTATTCATTTAGGCTCTGAACCCTGTCATGTTGTCGAGTGTGGATTGGAGACACAGCAACCTCGGAGCATGTAGCTAGCACTGTCCGAGTGTCCATGCTAGCTATATGCTACATGTTTAGCATTGAGGTGCTAGCAGCCATATAACGTCTATGCTAGCAGCTATCTGTATGCTACATGTTTAGCACTGAGGTGCTAGCAGCCATATAACGTCTATGCTAGCAGCTAGCTGTATGCTACATGTTTAGCATTGAGGTGCTAGCAGCTAGCTGTATGCTACATGTTTGGCATTGAGGTGCTAGCAGCCATATAACGTCTATGCTAGCAGCTAGCTGTATGCTACATGTTTAGCATTGAGGTGCTAGCAGCCATATAACGTCTATGCTAGCAGCTATCTGTATGCTACATGTTTAGCACTGAGGTGCTAACGGGAGCTGAAAAGCAAAGTAAACTATTTCTTGCACAATGTGCAAACAACTGTGCTTTTGTTTTCCCTCCAGTGTTTTAATTAAAACAAAAATTAACGCAAACGTCTCATCTGGGTCTCCCTGTGTGCATCAGTATTATGGGTATATCGGGAACTTTTGCAATAACTAAGGTTCCGGGCTGCTTGGAGTGCAAAAAAAAAAAAAACTTACATTGTTTCTTGAGAACAAGGTAGTAATCTGTTGAATGTCTGGATGACGATGTTAAGAAAAGGTCGCTGGTGATTTTTGAGCGTGTTTTCCTTGTTGTAGACGGAGAAAAACATCCGCCACAAATGATTCTGCCTTGGAGAATGTTGGAAAACTGTTTGTTTTCTTTCTAACCGCTTATATAGGGTGAGAGATGTCACGGTTGCCATGGAAAACGTGTATTTAAAAAATGCTGTTTTTTTAAAAGCAACGTATTTGTTTTTGTCTGAAGTGGATGAAGCAGTGGTTCCCAACCTTTATTGGGTTGTAACCCCATTTTGAAATCATACATTTCTGATGACCTTAAATACATATTTTCCCCCTAGAATTAGATTTTGATAATGTTTGTTTTACTGCTTTAAAAATACAGAGTAGGCCAGAATTAGTGCTCAAAGAGACACGTGACAAAATCTGCCATTTTTATACTGCATTTTATTTGAACTAGATTTATATTTTAGTTAAGTGAAAGTATTGAAAGCAGTTATTTAAGATTGCGTGTTTTTTAATTTGAGAAAGAAGAATAATTTAAACATTTTAAAACAATATTTTTTTCATTTTTGATTATTATCAAACACTATACATTTTAGGAAATCCCAAGGTAAAAAGAAAAAAAAAAAAAAAAAACTCTGTCCTACCCATAATATGGCATAAGATTACTTCAATCAAAATTATTATTTTCAAATTAAATAAATGAAATAGCTTGATTGTTGTAAATAATTTTTTGTAAATATCTGTATATTATTATTATTATTATTATTATTATTATTATTATTATTATTATTATTATTATTATTATTATTGATATTATTATTATAAATCTTACTTTATTTTTTTATGAATATAATGTGTGTGTATCTGATCCTTATTTTCAACAGTCTTTTACTTAATTATACACTTATTTCATGTTTATTCTTTCTTTTGTCTTTGTGAAACGTTTTATTCTTTTATTTGTGATTTTTTTCTTAACTGGCTGTAACAAAAGCAATTTACCCCTGGGATTAATAATAGAATTCTGATTCTGATTCTGAAATAATATTTCAATTTAATAAACATTTTCAATCAAAGAAAAAAAATTCAAATGCAGATTTTTGGGGTGTCAAATATTTATTTCCATTCGAACACTTTTTTCTTTATTAATATAATTTTTTAATTGAAGGAACATTCTTTTAAGATGGAGCATTGTAGTCAGTAATAAAACAAATAAATCTTTTTTTTTTTTAAATCCGTTTTCCGAATTAATATTTTTTTTTTTTAAATCCATTTACTAAATTAATTTTTTTTTAAATCCGTTTTCCAAATTAATTTAAAAAAAAAAAATCTGTTTTCCGAATTAATATTTTTTTAAAATCCGTTTTCCGAATTATTTTTTTTAAAATCCGTTTTCCAAATTAATATTTTTTTTTAAATCCGTTTTCCGAATTAATGTTGTTTTATTCGGTCGCATCAGTATATTGTTCACAACCTTAAGAGCCTCTGTGCAGTATATACTTTGATTTACTTGGTTGTAATTCCAGTGAAATTGATTCAGTGCAGTAAATAAATTCTGAATTTCTTCAGTAACACAGATATTGTGATGTATCGTGGATGAAATTTCCCGCAATATATTGATGGTCACCGTACCGTGATAATATCGTTATTGTGGGCACAAAAAAATTACCACGATGTATTGTATCGCGAGGTACCTGGCGATATACCCAGCTCTAATTTATTATATTGTCATTATTGAAATGAAAAATGTTTGTAGTTAATTTTTACTACATAATTCCTTGAATATTTAGAGATTTTCAATTATTATAGTTATTTTTAAAATGTTTTTGTTTATTTTATACATTCAATGTTTATTCATGTATTTTATAACATATATAATTAATCCAAAAACATCGGTGTATATTTATTCAAATACTAATGAAACATTATGAATAAAATATTTATTTAGTTCATAAATTATCGATACATGTATTTATTTAGTCTGCCTTTTTTTTTTTTTTTCTTTGACTGCATGTTTGGACACACACACACACACACACACACACACACACACACACACACACACACACACACACTCGTCCTGTAATTATAATACATTTCCGTGTTATTCTCATACGACTACGTATTAGGACCACATTAAAATAATTGAGCACAAGACAGGAGGGACCTAATATATTTATTACTCATATTAATTGATCAATTTTCTATTTTATTAATATTAAACATTTTATTTTCCATCCATTTTCGCACCCACTTTCTCTTTTTCAGGATTATTATTATTATTATTATTATTATTATTATTATTATATTTGTGTCGTTTAAATTCAGCTCTGCCTAAAATGGCTGCACTGTGCTTGTTTGGCCAGACGGTGGCAGTGTATTCACTTGAAAGCAGATTGATAAAGGAACAATGATGTTTCACTTACAGTTTATAGCAAAAGACCTTAACTCTCCACATTTGTAAATCCACCAATAAACTCATTGTAAAAATGCTCTTCTAAAACCATTTATGTCAAATCAATCCAATGAACGAACAAATCTATGACAAAATCTAAACCCTGCCTTTATTTGAAAAGGATAATGATTGATGATTATCATACATCAGAGTCTTGTGGTGGTGATGCAGTTAAACAGTCTGACTGCAGATGGAATAAATGACCTGTGGTAGTGCTCTGTCTTGCAGGGTGGATGTCTCAGTCTGCTGCTGAAGGAGCTGCTCAGAGCCCCCACAGTGTCATGCAGATGTATTTTTTCCCCTATTTAGCAAAGCCTAACCAAAATTGTTATAAACTCTTGTTGTTTTTTCATATATATGTTGTGTCATTTTTATATATGCCTCCATTTTGTCTATTGGGATTTCGTACTATCATCTCTTGAGTAATATTCCAGCCATACTGAGTTTGATCTGTTGCTTGCTGATTTCTCTGTACAGCACATTGTGTTGCAGTTCACTGTAAGTAAAAGTATTGGCTAGACTTATTAGAAGAACAAGAGTGTCAAATATTTTGCCCTAATACACAAACATGGCTCATGTTTTTGCCTTTTCTAAAGCCTGGTATGACTCCGCTCTGGTGATAAATGAGCACTCATCTGTGTCCAATGTGTCCAATGGCTGCTATTAATGGGAGCTTTATCTAGGTTTGTGATTGTCCCATGCTGCATACTGGGAGCTTTAATGGAGCTAAACCATCAATCCCTCAAGCTTTACCAGCTGTGAGAAAGTGGAGGAAAAAAGGTTGATTGCTCAGTTTTTCTTAGCCTGGACTCTCCTGGGGCTCTACGCTGTAATCTTAAAGGACACTTTGCAACATTGCACGGATTTTCTCACTCTACAGTATTTCATGCACAGTTCCTGTTCGATTCATTTGTTATTTCTTGTATTCATTTCAAATTCTTTGTTTTTAACTGTTTGAAAGCCGCTACAAGTTTGCTTTTATCCAAATGCAATCCACCATTTAAACACATGCACTCATCTCCCCCCCATTGATCTCTGAACCTGTCTGCATTCACATCACGTAGTGAGAATTAGATTGCTGCTGCAGCTGCTGCAGCAGCAGCACACACACTGTATTTGCCCTGTCCTTCACCAGAGTTGTAAAATGGTAATCGTTAGAGGTGTCACACCTTTAAGTGACTTACTGCAGATTACAATCTGTTGAAGGGAGAATACAAGTGAACCTTCCCCACTAACACCATATCATGGTGAACATGTACATAAGAATGACAGACACCTTGGCATGAGTGCAATAAAAAAGACAAAGATAGATATTGATGAACACAAAGGTTTGAACCACATTACCTTACAGCCATAAGTTGAACTAAGCAGAGTTTGCGTGTTCGTTCATTGTCTATGTGTGCACGACTTAGGTCAGGGCTGGTCCTGTTGACCGTGCCCTTTGCAACGACTGGAACACACTGCACCCATCTTTGTAGAAGATAAATTAACTGACTTGGACGTCACTACTGTGAGCACTTTTATTACATTTCCAAATACAGAGGAGAACATTTGGGAGTCTTCTCACCAAGAGTGTGAGAAAGACAACTCACTACCTCAACTATGCAAGTATAAACTAAAATAAAAATGTATGTCTCCTTGAATCCTCCTGTTTTCTTTTATTACAATATTTTAAAAAAAAAAGCTTGACTGATCAGCACCTCATATTATTGTGTGAGCAAATATACATAATATTATGAGGGTTTGGTGGGGAACCAATAAGGATAAAGCAAACAGACCTGGGCTATTTCCATTTCCATGTTAATAAAGCACAATCTGAAGGGAATATGAGTTTAAAACCAGAAGAAGGAGAAGGAAACTTCACACTAACCTAATGTAAACACAGACAGGAGAGCGTTAAAAGTATACCTGAACACAAGGAAGGACACAGGTAAACAAGAGCAATCCAAAAACCTTGACTGTAAACAAAACTATGAACAGTAACACAACTCACAGTGCGAGGGTAACTCGATAAAAGTAATCAATGTGCAGGATTTAAATACTTGCCTCCAGGCAATGAAGGCAGTGCTTTTAATCAAGAGGTAGCTGGAAAAAAACCTGAAATCAACAGAACACATTTAGTACAACCCAACTATAACAAACAATAAAGGAATGAAATGAATCTACCAAAAATAGGAACCACCATATAGTACACAAACAACACACTCACATAGTGTATAACAGATATGATATGAAATGTATTGCACAAAGGTCCCATCCTAAAACTTTAGAGCAAAATGTAAATGCAGTGGGCCTGCTTAATGTGAAAGAGCAAGACTGTTTCACACAATACATTTACATGTACACAGCTATGCTCACAGGTTGATTAAAGCTGCAGTATGTAAGTTTTTTCTTGGCTTACTTTGGTAAAAAAAAAAAAAAAAAAATCCATAATCACCTTTGAATATATTGCGATATAAAGTGTTCTGAGTGGACCTCTGCTCCTTCTTTGCCCTGAATTTGAGCTTCAAAAATTCAGTAGTGTGATGCTTCTTTTCAGCCAATCAGAGATCTTGTTACAGAGTGCTCCATGAGCTGCTTTGGGATGTGACTATTGCCTACCCGACTAAAGTTGATGCACGTTCACATCCCTACAGTATATCTGCAGTACTGTAGAGGTACAATGACAGACATTCATGCAGGAGAAGTCATCGCCGCAGCGTTTGGCATAATGGTTACGTGGTAAAGCAAGCAGGAAAAGGAAGACCAACATGGAGAAGCAACAGCCTAAAGTCACAAAGCCAATACAAAGATCCACGCAGACTCAAAGTAGACGTCCGTGATAGTGCGCTGCCCCTTGCACTGGTGTCAGAGGGAGAGTGATAACAGATGGGATCAATTGCGTGTAAACCTCAGAGAAGCTTATCCAAGGTGAAGAGAACAATTAATTGACAGTCTGGATGTGAAGTGGGTCTGCTCTGAGCTGCAACTGGGATCACTGCAGGTGAAGGAGGGGCTCACTGCTGCAGCCACTGTTTTTTTAGGACAGTAACTACAGTTTGATACATGCATTAATGTCAGAATCTCTAAAACATCAGAAAACTCTCCAATAACACAATATAAAGCCCATACATTTCACATTAGTCTCTATTGTAAAACAAAGTTGCTAAGAGCTCCACAATTGTGTGCGTTGTCATACATATTGTCAAATCACATCAATGCCAAACCCACCCCCCCTCCTACCCACGCATCACTGTTAAGGATGTGCAACTTACAACTACAATCATTCTACAGATGTATATTTACAAAACAGAAAAAATAATAAAGGGAATTAAAGTAATTTAAATAAATGATCATAATAAGCAATGAAATATATACTTTTAAATAATTAAATAACTAAGATAAAAACAAATAAAGATATACAGACATGAAATTAGTCATGTTCAGCGTTCTTCTCATCCAGAGATATTTGTAATTTCTCAACATATTTCAGAAAAGGGATCAGGTCTCTAAGAATTGCTGAGTAGTTTTTTTTTAGAGTGAATCTTGTCTTTTAAAAGTGTACTTTATCATCTAAATTAACTTAAGTAACCATGCTTTTCTGAGGTTTGTTTTTTTTTTTTTTTTTTTTTTTGTTTGTTTTTTAAAGTTTGTTATGGCAAGTCGTACACTATAATTTTTTGTAATTTTTCTAGAACCTTGCAATTTCTATTAATGTATCATACATCCATATCTGCCAATATTAGGAAAATACAGAAATGCTTTCTGTTCCATCAATCACACAGGAAGATGTGCTGAATGATAATCGTGGCTACAGTGGGGCAAAACAGTATTTAGTCAGCCACTAATTGTGCAAGTTCTCCCACAAAAAAAGATGAGAGAGGCCTGTAATTTTCATCATAGGTAGCTCAACTATGAGAGACAAAATGAGAGATATATCCAGAAAAGGATTTTTAATGAATTAATTTTCAAATTATGGTGCATGGAAAATATGTATTTGGTCAATAACAAAAGTTCCTCTCAATATACTTTGTAATGTACCCTTTGGTGGCAATGACAGAGGTTAAATGATTTCTGTAAGTCTTCACACACTGTTGCTGGTGTTTTGGCCCATTCCTCCATGCAGATCTCCTCTAGAGCAGTGAGTTTTGGGGCTGTCGCTGGGCAACACGGACTTTCAACTCCCTCCAAAGATTTTCTATGGGGTTGAGATCTGGAGACTGGCTAGGCCACTCCAGGACCTTGAAATGCTTCTTATGAAGCCACTCCTTCATTGCCCTGGCGGTGTGTTTGGAATCAAAAATGCAGAAAAAACCCACCAAAGCAGACAAAATGAGAAAAAGAAATAAGGGGTCAACAAAATACACATTTTTTTTAAAAAAAATACACAAAATGACAGAAAAATTCATATAACAACAATACACAAAAAGATTCTAAAAACACACAAAATGACAAGAAAATTTCACAAAATGATTAAAAAAGTGAAGAAATTACAGAAAAATACTCTAATAAACACAAAAAAACCACACACACAACATGACTCCAAAAAACACACGTCAACAAAAACCCTCAAAAAAGGTGAAAATTACACAAACCTTTTTCTTTCTTTGGTTTTATTGAACTATTTATCTCATATTATTATTATATATTTTTTCCAAAGTCGTGGTCGGTTTTGGCCACCATATGTTTGACTGCACTGGCGTAAAGGGAGATAAAGACCTGCAGAGGAAATGTGACACACACCCTCCTTTGCGGATCAGCTGTCACGGACCACACAGGACCACAGGCGGTGTCCACTGGCCGCCCCGCACACCCCTTCAGCCGGATGACACACTCAGAGCTGATCGCTGAGATGGATGCTCTGTCCTGAAGCGGACCGTCTCTATTCGTCCATTCCTGTTCATCCACAGATCAACATAAGGTAAGCGCCCACGTCGCAGGGACGGGACAGTCCGACTCACTGCGCACTGCATGGGACTGATGGATGAACCTGCAGTGTTTTTCTCCAGTGTAGTAATGCCTCTGTGGTCGCTCACAACTTTTTGTCAGTACTGCTTTAATACGCCATGAAAGCGTCTCCCGGGTGGGATGTCCAACCCCGGTCCTGGAGGCACCGATCACACATTGAAGTACAAGGGCTTCTGCACTGGGTGATTATATATTCAGTTATTTCAGTTGTTTCACAGCAGTAATATATAACCTCTAGGACATACCTGTCAAGTTTTGGATTTGAAAATAAGGGACATTTTCTGGCGCCCACTACTGAATACAATAATGTGATTTGAATCTGGAGGTCGTCCTTGATTAACATTGAAATGCTGTGAACATTCCTACTAGGGCTGGGAAATATGGACCAAAACTCATAGCTCAATATTTTTTTCTCAAAATGGTGATATGCGATATAAATCTAGATAATTTATCAAATGAAATCTGACCAAAAAGACAATTCTGGGTTAAATTTGCCACAAAACGCCACACAGGGACATTTATTAACAAACAGCTGCAGAATATGTGCACTCAGAAATTAATCTAAATGAGCTTTACATGTTGTTCTGAGACGTAAAAGCAGCGACTCCTAAAACTAGTATTTTGATACATTATATATATATATTGATAAATGAAATATTATAGTTTTCTATATCGCCAAAATAGAAAACTCGATACATCTTGAATTTCGATATATCGCCCAGCCCTAATTCCTAAATTATAAAACAGCCTAAATAAAAACATAAATGTGTATATGAAGCACATGTGTTTATTTAATTTACTTACAGTTTATATACAAGTCAACACATTGTATATCTACTGTTAATTTCACGTTGCTTATCTTTAAGTTAGACATTTACATTTTATTTTCATTAAATATTTTCTTTTAATTTCTCATTCTCACTCATGTGGTTCTCTGGTATTCACTAATGACTTATTAGACACATTTATTACAGACTTTACATTCTTTAACACTTTTTTAAAGCGGTGTATATTTGTGGAGCTTGTGATTGGCTGATTTTTCATGGTGCCTTACGTCATTCCTTCCGCTGTGATAAACGCTAAAATCTCAGTTATTAATTTTACAGAACGTGTAACTGTGTCCCAACCTGCTGCTCTTTAGGAAGATAAACTCTGTGTCTCATTTTGCAACGTATTTACACCAGTTCTTTGTTTTTTTTCGCCGGAACGTCTTCATTCATCATCTGTGTTCTGAGTTGTTTCCGGGTTTGGTGTCGCTGTCTGCACTAATCTCGCGAGAGCTGCCACCAAGCCAGGCCATTTCAGGTGGAAGTTCTCGCGAGGCTTGTGACGGCGTTCAGTTTAGTAAGACATCTTTGAATTATTATTACATTAAAATACGGGATAATTACGAGAAAATAATAATTAGGGAAGATGGCGGGAAAGAGGGGTAAAATACGGGAGTTTCCCGCCCAAAAGAGGACACTTGACAGGTATGCTCTAGGGTTAGTTTGAGTGCATAATGTCACAGTGGTTCTCAAAATAGAGTCCGAGGACCCGGGGTCCGTCAGATATTTTATATTTATAAAATACATTATATATACATATATACTGTATCAGGGTTGGGGTCAATTACATTTTTAAATTACAATTACATTTTCAATTACAATTAAATTACAATTACAGTCACCAGTATTTTTTCCAATTACAATTAAATCACAATTACTGAGCTTGAAATAAATAGCCTAATAAAAGTTTTCCTTCCTCATGTGTTAGCTTTCTGTGAACATCTTTTATGATAACAGATCCTAAATCAGCTGTAAAATACACTAAACACAAATATCTATCTATTAATTTATTTCCTATATCTTTGTTAGGCTTCCTAATAAATGAAAATATAGGTTTTAATATTTTTGGTGTCAGATTCTGAGCTTTTTTTTGTGTCCGTTTGCCACAAGAAAAAAAAAAATGAATGGTAAAATGTGGGATAACTTTATATGAAACATATTTTAATAATTGTTAACTCCATATGTGTAGAACTGTACATAGCACAGTTTTGCGTTAAATTATAATTGACAATTTTTAGAAAATTTTCATGGCAATTACAAATACAAAGTCAATTATCTGAACTCAAATACGATTTAATTATGAATATGACAGCAACGGGTTGTTAAAATTACAATCATAATTAAGCCATAATTAGGCCAATATATATATATATATATATATATATATATATATATATATATATATATATATATATATATATATATATTTATATATATATGTATTATTTGGGTTTACATTTTTGATTTTTTTTAGGAACATGCTTTTCACACACATGCACAAACAAGACCTGTGGACATGCTGCTTTTAGGGAGCGCACCAGAGCAGTGTTGGGGTTCGGTGCCTTGCTCAAGGCCACCTCGGCAGTATTCGAGAAGTGCCCTGGCACCTCTCCAGCTACCAGAACAACTTCAGTTTTTTTGGTCCACACCAGGACTTGAACTGGCGACACTCCGGTTCCCAACCTATAAGTTCCCAACCCATGGTAATATACTATAAACACATTTTATGTATATACAAGACCAGTACAGGTAATCTTTAACTTCATTTCTACTGTGAAGATCAAAAATATTTAAGTTGAAACATTCAAAGAATCAATCAATTCTAAACATATACTGCTACAAATGGCATCAATTTTAATACAGCTCTGTTTTTGATGTTTGTGACTCAATGGTTTGCAGGTTATGAGTTTTTTACTTTTTACAGCCAGAAATGATGGATTTATGCATAATATGGCAACAAGTGTATTCTGAAAGAAAAAAAAACCCTACAAAATGTGTTTAGCTGATTATTATTCATTCTTTGTGAAACACTAATAGCACTTAGAAAAGTGGTATGAAAGTAAAGTTTCTGATTATACTGTATTGTTGATCAGGATACTGATCTATATTCTGTGTGACATCATGCAGGTGATGATGGGGACCTTTTTTGTTCATCCTCAGCTTCCAACCTCAGCGATGATGAGGAGAAGAAGCTCCATCTCAGTTCTTCACCTGGCTCTCGTGATGGTTACGGTCAGTGGGCAGTTTATGGGAAGTCCCCTGGACTGTCTCCAGACTTGTGTCTGTGCCAGCAACATCATCAGCTGCTCCAGGAGGAATCTAACCAACGTCCCCACAGCTCTTCCTCGGTACACTGCTGTTCTGGATCTCAGTTTTAACTCCATCCAAAAGTTACGGGCCGAGTGGACGCCCTTCAGCCTCAGCAGGATGGACAGTCTGCTTCTCAGCAATAACGGTCTCACCTTTCTCTCCTCTGAGGCCTTTGCTTACGTGAAAAAGCTACGTTACCTGGACTTATCCTCCAATGGGCTCCGTCTGCTGGATGAGTTCATCTTTGAGCCTCTGGAGCACCTGGAGGTGCTGCTGCTCTACAACAACCACATCTCACAGATAGATCGATCAGCCTTCGCCGGGCTTACCTGTCTCCAGAGGCTTTACATGAGTCAAAACCAGATCTCACGCTTCCCCTTGGAGCTGGTGAAGGAGAGGAGTCGCTTGGAAACTCTCACCCTGCTGGATGTCTCCTCCAACCGCATTAAAACCTTGCCACTGCAGGAGATGAAGGATCTGCCTGCCTGGATCAACAATGGTCTGTACTTCCACAACAACTCCCTGACCTGCAGCTGTGATCTGTACGAGCTGTTGGCCCGCTGGCACCTCAAGGAGCTCCGGTCTGCTACGGACTACAAGGGCAGTCACACATGTGTGATACCTGGGCAGCGCAAAGAAAAACTGTCCATACTAGATCTGGACAAGGTGTACTTGAACTGCAGTGAAGTAAAAATAAATCAGAAGGAGGCTTTGCTGGATCAGTTTTTGATTCTGGACTGTGATACCAGGCAGAAGGACATGGTGAAGACATGGGTTCTACCAGGGAACCTCACACTGCCCTTCACAAAGACCGCTGTAACGCTGGAGGGCGGCAGCCTCCAGATCGGACCACTTAGTGTCGAGGACTCTGGAGTCTACACGTGCTTCGCTTCAAGTGATTCCCTTAATGAGACAATCTATGTAACTGTGGTGGTGTTCAACTCCACCCTGATTGGAGGGCTTCAGAATCTAAAAACGGCGTACACCACACTGATAGGGTGTGTGATCAGCATAGTCATGGTTTTCATCTACCTCTACCTCACTCCCTGCAACTGCCCCTGTTGTCCAGGTGAAGACCTGGAGAAACAGGACCCCGGAGACAGCCTCCTCTCTGTCAGTCTGCCTCAGGCTCACGAGGAGTCAGGGCTGGAAGGGGTGGAGGGTAGAGGCCTTCTCTCCAGAAAAGCAGCTTTCCAGAAACCCAGAGATCTACAGGAGATGAACGGGAGGTTAAACGCAATCGGTGAAGAAGAAGAAGATTGTGACGAGGAGAAAAAGGAGGAAGGAAGAGAGTCTGATGCACAGTCTGTCAGTTCAGTTTGCTCTGATACACCTATGATGCTGTGAAGCATCAAAATCCAGACAGAAATCTATCTTTGATGTCCCCGTGCTCCATCTGTGAGTGAGTTTGAAACAAAAGGTCTTTGAAACATAATTTTAAAATCGCAGGGTCTGTAAAAGCAGTCTGCTAATGAGTAGTTTAATGTCTTCAGTATTTCAATAAATACACTGTATAACATTTCTATGGTTAACAGCTCTTTATGATCATAAAAATGGCTAAATAGCATTAAAAATGTTGCTTATGAAAGGGAGAGAGATGTGATGCATGTGCAGCATTGGACACATCAGGTTTATGACCCCAACATTTACAAACATACATATGTAGCATAACCAACAAGTTAAAATAATCACTGTGCTTTATATTTCAACTTATTTGTTTACAGCATTATTTTTCTACATTTTACTTTTATTTTTTTTTACACATTTATTTTTTTTTCCTTCTGCAATTCTGATTATATGAAGCGAAAATCACTGTTAAACCTGATGGCTGAATGGTCTGCCTCTCACTGTATACTTCTAAAGACTCAGGTCAAATATTCAGCTGGGAAATTCGACTTAGTGTGTTTTATTCCTTATATTAATGCTACACTGTTTATTGCAGTGCTCCAACAACATACCCCATATTTAGTAATATCTACTGTATGAAAAAAAGGGTCAATATAAGGCTTACATAGTGGCGTACATGTGTTGATAGTTGTATATATTTCGTGAGCAACACAACGTCGACTACATCTCATCTGTTGACATTTATCAGCGGGCGGGAGGATATTAGTGTCCCACCACAAAGCTCCTAAACACTGTCAGAAATAGCAGCGAGAGAAGCAGCCAACAAAGAACCACCTGATACATTTTAAAGTCTAATTATAGAAAACATCAGAGCTTGAAGAGTTGTATACAAATGCAATGTCCTCCAAATTGGTTCTGTTGTCTACAATTATTCTTTTTGATTGTGACTAAAGTGTTTTAAAGCAGATGAGTGATAATAATGTCTTATAAGCCATTTCTGGCTATATGCGGACTATGCAATTGCATAGGGCATCATGAGCCAATATGGGTCACCAGGGATGAGTCCTATAGGCCTCATCTGAGGAGAATGATATACCCGTCTTTATACCTACCGGTAATATACCTTTAAGAAACATAGGATAGAAGAATAATGGCTAGTGTTTTTAGGTTTTGTTCTCCATTTCAACCTCAATTTTTTTTCTGCAGGAAAACACTAAATATGCAGTATTTCCAAAAATTAAGGCCAAAGTGAAATGCATTTGATGAAAATATTAATAACAATAATAATAATAATAACAATAATAATAATAATAATAATAATAATAATAATAATAATAATAATAATAATAATAATAATAATAATAATAATAATAATGCATCAATTTTATATAGTCATTACACCTAAAACTTATTTTCCCTTTATTTTGAAGGTAGATGCTTTGATCTATTAGGTATTAATTGAAAAAGCATTTAAATGTCATGATTACAGTATATGAAAAATATGTGGTTACAATGGGAGTCAATGGGGCAAATTTTGTCACGAGGTTACCAAGTGTCAGAATGATGCATATCCCCTTTTCTATACACTTACAATACTGAGGACTTTGGAATGAAGGAAATAAAAATGAAAAAACAATAGTGGCAAAATTTCATACAACTAGCCTTAAAAGTGCACAAAATAAGGAGAGGCAAACAAATAAAAATGCCCAAAATGTCACTTTTGGTCACAAAGATGCTCCGAGGGTAAAAGACGTTAGCTGTATAATGTAATAGATTGTCGCAGTATACAAACCATTTATTAGATGAAGAATCTCTATGAAATTTTGCAAACTGGGGGCCCCAAACACCATTTTTCAAAGGCATTGCCTCAACAAACATATAATAAAACTTAGTTTTAATTCTTTATTCACCAAAAAAGTTCAATAAGTTGAATGGAAAAGATTTAAAAAGTATCACAATGTAGCAGTAGTGAGTTTTTATGTAAAATGATAGCAGACTTCAGGAAGAACCCAGCCCCCCTCACCCCCCTCACCCTGGGAGACTCTACAGTGAGCTCTGTGGAGTACTTCTGCTTCCTGGGGACCATCATCACTCAGGACCTCAAGTGGGAGCTGAACATCAGCTCCCTTATCAAAAAAGCTCAGCAGAGGATGTACTTCCTGCGGCAGCTGAAGAAGTTCAGTCTGCCAACAAAGATGATGGTGAACTTCTACAGCTCCATCATCCAGTCCATCCTCTGCTCCTCCATCACCATTTGGTACGCTGCAGCTACGGCCAAGGACAAGGCCAGACTGCAGCGTATCATCCACTCTGCAGAGAAGGTCATCGGCTGCAATCTGCCCTCCCTCCAGGACCTGTACGCCTCCAGGATTTTGAGGCGTGCAGGAAAGATTGTGGCCGACCCCTCCCACCCCGGTCATAAACTGTTTCAATCTCTCCCTTCTGGAAGAAGGTTTCGGTCCATCAGGACCAGAACCTCCAGACACAAAAACAGCTTCTTTCCCTCTGCCACCATCCACATGAACACACCCCAAGTCACCCACTGAACCCCCCACCCACCCGATCACCACCTCCATGATGACATTATCTGCTGCACTGTATATATATCCTATTTATCCTTTATTCTCTTTCTATCCTTTATTTATCCCTCATCCTTTATATTTATCATTATTATTATTATTATTATTATTGTTGCTGGGTTGTTTGTTTTTTTTGTGCACCAACTACCAAGACAAATTCCTTGTACTGTCCTTAAAACTGTACATGGCCATTAAAAACATTTCTGATTCTGATTCTGAAAATATACCATGTTTTTTTTTTTTCTTTTCATTTTTCTATGATGAATATGAGGGTTTTTCCACAATGTAGATTTACAACAGAACTCATGTTCAATACAAAGCCAATTCTGCACTGTGACATACTTATTTGTCTGTTTATTGTCCAAATGTCACTTGATGCCAAAGATTGAGTTTCTCTCATGGTTGGTGAATAATTTACATGTTACATGTCACATGATCTGTGTTGTTTATCCATGCGTGTAGTGTTCACAGCTTGTATAGCTGGTTTAAAATCCCCTATGGATATTTCAATAAATGCAAACCTGTTTGTGGACACACTGCGGTTTGTTGTTGTTGTTCCAGTATTAATTGCACCTAAAGAGTAAATCCATTGGTAATAATGAAGCAGGATTTGTTAACTTGACATCATGTGTTAGGGGCTAAAGATGACATTCATTCTACGCACTCAAATTGTTTTTTTGTACACTAATAGTTTCTGCTGAAATACTTATTAATTAATGTTTTTCTTGTATTTTCTTTATGTGGAGCTAAGTTGTTTTTTCCCCCATGCACTAATAGTTTTTGTCATAGTTTGTGGTGAGATACTTACTTAAATGTTTTCCTTGTATTTTTTACTGGGAACCAAGTTGACACGAGTCGATGTGGATCCTTTCTTGAGCCGGATTTGGTCCGCACCTCGAGTTTGACACCAATACTATAAGAATTCAGTCAATCAAAAGTGATTTCTTCTTTTTAAGTTTTTTTTTTTCTTTGGTAAAACTTGTATTATTCTTGACTTTCCACATGTCCTGCTCTTTAATTCCAACTAAAACCAAACTCAAAAGTAGCAACAAACTGCAACTAGCTTTGACTATTGTCTATCGTGCCATGTATTCTAATAATCATTTTGGTTTTCTAGCCTTTGCTAGTGACTAGTTTTGTCTGGTTTTAGCTTAATATAGTCCATTTAAACTATTAGTTGACATGATCAACACCTCTCAAGCATTAAATCTCGTCAATTGTAATGAAATGTCTTTCTTTGTTTTCCCGTTAAATCATTTTGTGAAACTCCTTTTCTTAAATAACACTGAAATGAATGACTTGTCATTAATCTTGCTTTAATAGAAACTCAGAAGCAGAAGACCCTTACAGTGTGACTTATAATCAATGGACAAATTAGCAGAGGTGAAAGGTTCAGATTACAAGCACTCATGTTACTGTAATTGAGTACATTTTTAAATTACTTGTACTTAAGTGCATTTTAACAGAGGAAAAGTACTTCAATACATTTCTACACCCAACCGTTACGGAGTAAATTCTTATATATTCTTATATTATATATAATGTACATATGTTAATATAAGTTCCAATTGTGCAAGATTTTGTCTCTTACTTCTTTAAGTTTATACACGAGACGTTTACTGTATGCAAGGGAACCGTGGCACGATTTATTAGCAACAATAAATGTTAAAGTAACTTTTACATTACATTACTATTTAATTGAGCTACATTTTACTTGTACTTGAGTATTTTATGTATGCCTTACTTGTACTCGAGTACAAATTAAATCAAGCAACAGTACGTCTACTTGATATTAGTACTGTTTAGACCTCTGCAGATAAGTCACTTCAACTTTCCTTCTTTGCATAATGGAGAATTGTTGATGCTCCTGCAGCTGCTTCATGTTTACCTGGCCCTGCCCAGTGAGTTACCTGATAGTGTAAATGGGAGTCGTGATGGAGCACTACTGTTTGCATAGCTTCAGGTGAGAGCAGCACATTTAAAGGTGGTAGCTGCCGCAGCGTGAAGGCTCTCTGCTGGATGAATGATTGAAGAGTCTGCACGGATGTTAGGGCTCCATATTTAGGCTCAGCACTCTCATGTTACCATGTTTAGGCTACATGCTTCATATCCAACACCAGTCAACTCCTGGTAATGTGGGAATGCATCAAGTAAGTTCATGAACTTAAAAATTGGAATACATGTTGAAATAAATGTTTGCCCATTTCCCTTTGTTAATGCATAATAAACCTGAGTGCCTCAAAGCCTGAGGACAAAAGATGAAGGAAAGCAGCTGCCAGAAGGTCATTGAAGGCCTCACAGGAGGCTGCACTGTGAGAATGATGAGCATGTAAAGGCTGAATTATAAGTGGGGTGACTCATCTTGCTCAGACCCTCCCAGGAGAACCAGTGCAGCACGTTGAGGGCTCTGCCATCTAGTGGCTACTCTGTGCACTGTACTGAATATGCTCTAAGTAGTTTTAAACACACTGTTCTTCTACCTTTATCTTCTCATCTATCTTTAAAAGCACTTATCCTGTTAAGAGTCACTGTAATACACACTCTCACAACACTTGACATTAACATTCATGTTAAACATGTTTGACTGTGGAGAAAACCCACAGAAAAATATGCAAACTTCACACAAAAAGCAGGAGCTTCAACCCATGGCTGCTGAACTTTGCACCACATTGTTAAATTTTTTTTTTCAATAGTAAATCAACTGTAGAAAACGCCCTATCTGTTCCCTGTGGGACATTGGCTTCATCTGCAGGCTTAAACACTTGTTTACAATAGATAAAGAGTTAAAGCTACTTTATGGAAATGGTAAATGCAATGGACTTAAAAGCTTTTCACAGAAAAAAGGCTGGGACACAAACATCTCAATTAAACTCCTTTATTTGGGCATGAAAAAAAAAAAAAAAAAACCAGCTTCCATAATACTGCTCAGGTGTGAAACACACAATCATAGAAACGTGTAACTGATACTCACCAACGCTGTGATTCTGATTTGCATTCACGACCTCAGGTTTTCACAGTGAGCGTGTTCCTCCAGACAAGGGTTTGTCTCTGGCTCCAACACGCAACACTTAATGATCATCATCTGAAAGTAAAGCAAAAAAATCCAGTTTCTTCCCCCCATGCTTTGAACACGTCACACCTCCCTAACAGCACAGAGTAAAGATCAACTGATGGTGGTTCGGTACCTAAAGGTGGGTCACAGAGACCTGCTAAAACATTTAGTAGAAATAAACAAAAACACATGCTTTTCTTTTGAAGGGATTCAGGTGGCATTCATTTCTACTTCTAACAGTATGAGGCAGAAAAATGATACATTCAACTACTGCAAAGATTTTTGAATTTGTGATGATTTTCTACTTAAAGTTCATGGGTTGAATTTTTTTTTTTTTTTTTATTATTCAAAGAATTAGTACATCATGCAGTGCACATATTTCATACTAACGACACCAGATTCTTGTGTGATGGTTTATTTTTTATTAAAAATGTTTTAATCACTCAAAAGTTGCAGCTTGTTTTTAAGGGTTGATGTGGATCCTGGGGACAAATTAGTTGAGAACCAATAAAATAAACTAATCTTACAAGCTCTGTTAAAAGATGTTTACTTGCAGTTCAGCTACACTGAGCAAACTCATGGGATTATAGGTTTTCATTTCTCAACATTAAAACGTTCAAGCAAATTTATTTGTTTTTACTGTTTTTAGGGATGTCCTGATACAACTTTTCCGATATACCGATATTGCAGCCTTGCGTATCGGCCAATACCGATATTGACCTGATATCAGTACGAATCATACATACTTTTACTTATTTTGTAGTGTGGAATGTTAGAAAAGGCTTGATCACGTGATGTTATTCAGAGAACAATAATCAGCAACAGTTGGTTACTTTGTTGGAGTGTGAACCACAGTCACCTATGGATAGATGTGCTGCAGTGGAACATTTTATCGGAGCGTTTATATCGGTGATTTTAGATGCAGTCCGATAAAATCCGATATTCGTTTTCTGGATATCGGATTGGGACACCTCTAGTTTTTTTTTTTTTTTAAATAGAAAAGACAATCAAGCTTGTGCTTTTCAACAAACCCAGTATTTGATTATGTGCACAACATAACACTACCTGTGCAACGTACTTTCAGAAAGTAGAGAAATATCTGTTTTCAACCAGGCTTTCAATCATTAAAATTTTACATATTTGAGAGAAAAAGCTTGGATTTGTTGTTTATTTTTTTTCTTAGGAATTTTATGTTTTGTGATTAGCGCTATTAGATAACATGTATTTGGCACTATATAAATAAAGTTGAAATGAATTGAATTTCACATGGATATCATAAACTTTCTATACTTTGGTTAACACATCCAAAGGATATTTTATTGCGCCCAGTGTGTGTGCGTCAAATTACGACTTTTAACCACTTTCACACAATTTTTTGTATTCAAATTCTACATTTTGAGAATTGTATTGCGGTCTGCAAGCTCAGGTATGAAAAGCTACTCTTGAATAGACAATTTCAACAAAATATTAAATAAAGCAAGGCATTCTAATACAATTTGGTTTTTTTTACCATCAAAAAGGTCAAATACATTTATTTTTTTAAACAGGAGGGGTTTTTTTAAGTTTTGCTTTTAAAGCCCTATGACCTTTTAATACAATTCAGATCATCTACATCTTTAAAGTAATATGTAAATTTTGGTGCATTATTCACTCAACACTCTGAGGACTGTTTTAGTTATGACAGTACATACCTGTTGGCCGCCCATATACTTTACCTCTGATGTAACTGTACTTGAGGCAGTCCAGGACCCTGTTCAGGAACCTCCAGTCCAGCAGCAGAGTGTTGAATGTGGGCCCCGCAATGATGAGCAGGAACAAGAGCCCCGTCCTGCAGCAGTCTGATGACGTTCCTCTACTTTACAGCAGTCACTCCCACGTGTGGTTCAGCAAGGAGGAATACTTTGAAGTGTGTAAAAACTATTTCAACACCGCAGCTAAAGGTCAGAGCTCTAAACGCTCTGGTCTCTTCTTCTCTCTTCCAATATTTGGGAAGCAAAGCAGACACTGTCTCACTCTTAAAGCTTTTCTCCGGCACGGGGAGGGGGGGGGGAGCAGAACACTGAAGAGGCTGTGCTGCAAAACTCCAATGAAAGAGAAACCCTATCGACACAAACAGAGCAGGAAGCTCCTCACGCTGCCGCAGTGACACTCGCTGAGGATCAACTCAGTTCTGCTGCACTTCCTGCACAGAGGGCGATGAACGAAAGGCAGCCATTGTTTCAGCTTAGCCTTCAATCGAGCCACAGCTCTAGATGTGATTGATGAACAGGATCACACCTCGAGCATGAGGTGCAAAAAAAGACAACCCATTTTAGCATTCAATTTGAAGGAGGGTCACATAATCATTCTAAAAGCAGGCAGAGACGTCTCCGTCACTTCCCAGACTTTCACTCCTCTCTGCTGTCAAAAGTGAAAGCCTGTAGTTTCAGAGACAATTCCAAGAAAAGAAAACGTCACAAAGGTTTTGTTCCGAGGCACTGGTGTTTCCCACGAAAGAGTAAATTTATTTAAGACAAGATCTAGTGGTTGCATGCTGCACTCAGCATGGTTTCCTGACAGTTAGGTACAGCCTACTTCTCAGGCTCATGAGCACTGACGTTCTCCATTTCTCTCTTCCGACATCTTGAGTAAACACTGCACAAAATCTTGTTTCCCATGGAACCAAAAATCAAAGCATGAAACACATGAATAGTCAACAGTTCCATCAGAGGAGGCAGTTTTCTGATCGCAGCAGAGCAGCCTTCTCTGCACACATAAGATGACAGCATGTTCTACACCCGGTCAAAAGGTTTGCATTGCATACAGCTCCTCTTTTACATCGGCTTTTCTAAACTAACGCTGGTGTAGTTAGCGGATTATAAAAATCTAACATGTCAAATATAAAATAAAGTAAAATATTGGTTTGATCAAAATAAATGTGGTACCAGCTACAAACAAAAGTCAAAGGATGGAAACGACCAAGTCATCGATTAAGAAAACAGTTTGGGAGGCATCGGCATTTTCACACGACAAAAAAAACACATCGGAATCAGAGAAAAAAATTATCTTAAAGATAAGCTTTTCAACAGGATTTCACAAGATTATTCGTTGTTTGGTGAACATTGTCATCTCAACAAAATGCCTCATGCAGATCACACAGTGCCCATACACTGAAAAGTTACCTGTATTTGAGCCTTAATAAAATCACTGGAATCCTGCTATAAAATTTAAAAAAACAAAAAAAAAAAACAATCTTTGCAGTTTCATTCATTTTCTTTGTCAAATCAAAGCTAAACTGTTTTTCTTGTAACACTTTGTTCTAAATCCAATGAACAGAATACATTTATAGACAGCTAAAGTTATTTTAGAGAAATTGTACAAGTATGATTTATGGAATGGAAAAAAAACCTGTGCATTTGCTGGGAATATTACAAATTATGGTCTGCTTCCTATGATAAGACCTCTGCATCATCATTATCCTCTGTCCCAAGTAGAATCACTGCAACATGTACTGGATTTTATATGACAAGTGAAAAACTTCAAAAGCCAGCATGTGATCTGCATATGTAATGAGGTATAAACAATGTATTGAGCTCAAAAAGAGGGACTCATTCACAAATTCCAATATGACTGTAGGTCTAAATTCACTGAAAAAAAAGACCTCCTTTTAACATCATGTGAAACTTTTCTGTACCTTTTTTGTTTAACAAGTTTTAATTATTACAAACACTTTGGATATGTTCATCTTGTACTTGTTTCATTTATGAAAACAATGGGGAAACAGATAACAAAAAAACAAAACTAAGTCACAATGTCAAGATCCAGAGAATTTATTTCACTAAAGAAATTGTATTAATGTGAATACTAAGAGGTCTCAATAATAATAATAATAATAATAATATAGGAGAAAAATGTATCGAATTAATCTAGACTAACAAAAATCCAGGAGCAATGAATTCAACTATCGGGGTCTTCCAATACATTTCTATTGTGATCAGATCACAATATACCACTATGTGATTTGATTATTTCTTAGCAAAACCAAAAGATAAAAAGTAAAGGTCAATGGCTTTCTCTCTGGGACTTGTAAGTTAAAGAAAGTAGTTATACAAAGTAAAAGTAAAGATCAAATTGGTTCTGATTCTGACTCAATGGCAGCTTTTAGGTATACTCTCAAATGATGTGCATACATCTGAAAACAAAACTGAAGCAATATGCACTGTTCATTCAGTTAAAATGTGCCCAAGGATAGAGTGGCTTTCACATCATCATTTCCCTTCCCTCTTTGCTGCTTAGTTACAACACTGCTTCCTGTTTGTCCATCTCACACAATAACACATGTTGAGCCAATAAACAGTTGCACACAAACAGCTTTTTTTTTTTCTATGAAGCTCCTCTGATAATGACCATCACCATTAATTCGTCCTCTGATTTGGCGAAAGCTTTAGCAGAGGCGTCCAGGTACTGCTGGGAGAACTCACAGGGTGGGAAAGCGTGAAGAACACCCCCGTGGTCTTTGTCGCTGCTACCCCCCACAGGGAGGCTGATGATGCCTGCGGCCTCCTTCTGCTTCAGGTAGGAGACCAGGTTTTTCAGGGGTCTCTCCATAGAGCTGCTGCTGCTGTCTTGGACTCCGTTGTCTTCTGATTTCCCAGGAACAGCTAGCAGGATGCAGTATCCGTTGGAGCCGGCAGCCTTTACGCGGCGAGAAACCTCGTCCAGCTTAGGCTGGTCTAGACGCAGGCGCTGGCTGATCTTTAACTTAGACACGGAGCCGCCCGTGGAGCCCTCCACTAGCAGGCTGGTGGCAACCTTAATATCTCCTTCTAGCAGGTGCAGCGATGCAGGGAAGCTGCTGTTCTTCAGCAGTAGGAATCCCTGCCAGATTTGAATCAGCTTGCCGAGGCCAGACTTGGAAGAGGGGGAGAGCCGCTCTCGCTGATCATTTCTCTTTGAGGGGCTTTCTTTGTGTTTACGCCCCCTTTCCATGCTGGAGGAAATCTCGGCTGGGCTAAGTGTTTTTCTTTTCCGTTCAACACATCCAGGATCTTGTCGCTCTCTAGCAGGGGAGTTCCTGCCAGCGTGAGGAGGGCGGTCATTGTCATTGTAGCGTCCCCCGTTTCGACAGCCCGCTCCTGGACTGCGCTCTGATGAGGTGCCAGGGTGCCGCAGCCCATAGCCCCCACTGTCAGGTAAGCGCTCCGACAGCCAGCCGTCATCTAAATGTCTCCTTGTACGGCTGACGTCTCGACCTTGAAAGTCCCGCTCTCGCTCTACTGTCCAGCTCTCCTGTGTGCGCCTCTCCAGACGATCTATGGGTTCGAAGGCAGCTCCTCGAATCCTATCGTGTACACCCAGTGTGGGCCACTCAGCAGCAGGGTACGGCTCTCGTTCTCTGAAGTGAGCAGAAAGAGGAGGTGAGCGTTCTCTCGCCTTCAGTGGGTCAGTGAGGCGGGGTGGGAGGTGCTCTGGCAGTAAGTCATAGTGTGGCAGGGGGAGAGGAAGTTGCATGTACTGGTGTTGCTGGTATCTGTGTTCTATTTCTGCAAAATCCACTCTGAGTCTCCTGTCTGGGCCACCCAGAGGAAAACCTCTCATATGAGCACATGCAGCCTGTGCAGCATCCAGGCTTTCATACAGGATATAAGCCCAGGCCTCACCTTTCCTGTAGTCTATAGTCCTGATAGTTCCAAAACGGTCAAACTCTCGAGCCAAAGCTGTGAGTGCAACCCAGGGCCCAAGACCTCCGACCCACAGTCTTGCTGTGGGTGTTGGTTTACCATATCCAATATTTATGGGGTTGTGGCCAACTATTTTACCAGCCATGGCTATTTTGGCACGGTGAGCCATGTCCAGATTTTCAAACTTTACAAATCCGTAGGTGTTGCTCTGGCCTCTCACTGCTCGTTTAATGTCCACCTGTGTGATCACTCCAAACCTCTCAAACGCTCTCCTCAGGTCACTGTCAGTAACAGTGGTGTCCAAGTTGCCCAAAAACAACGTCCTGTTAGCCCTCTGGTCATCCTCTGGGCTCATCAAGTCATCCTCCCGGAAAACAGCACACTCTGGGATGAATGAGGCTCTGTTTCTGCTTTCATAGAGGGGGAACCCCCTGTCTCTCTCCAGATCCCTGAGGTGAGGTGGTGGTGGTGGGGGTGGAGGAGCAGCGAGGCGGCCCAGGGCCAGCTGTTGTAGCCGGTAGTCTCTGTAGCCCGGCCCGGTGGGGGACAGGGCCCTCTGAGGGTGGATGTTTCTGTGTCCAGGGAGGAAACTGTCTTTGGTGACGGGTGAGTGGCTCTTGCGTTTGGTGGAATAGATAGTCTCTATCTTCAGAGGCCGGTCGTACAGCACCAGCTTGCCGCGGGCGTGTTTTGCCGCCCGGGCATCCTCGGGCCTCCGGAAGTTTACAAACGCCACCCGCTCGTCGTTTTCTCGGCTTATTTTGACACTCACGTCCCCAAACTTCTTAAACTCATGAAACAGCCCGTCCTCTATCTCCTCGTCGTTCAGCTGGGAGCCCAGCTCGCTGATCTTTAGACTCTTGTACTCACTTTCTGGGGCGGACGGAGGTCGCTGCTCGCTGCGTGAACCTGCCCGGGAACCTTCTGCAGCCATGTCAGCGACACCGTGCGGCTTCAGCCCGGACACATTCCCGTAGTCGTACCCTGCAGAGGCCCGGCCGGATTGGTTGTGTCTGTCGGCCTCCCTCAAGTCTCTTTTGTCTCCGTGTAAACCTCTGCGGGATGAGCTGCCGGACTGCACCGAGCCGTTAGCCGCGCTGCTACTATTCCCCGGCGGGGCTTCGCTCCTCCTGCCGCTCAGATAGCTTCCACCTCGGTCTCTGCTGTCCTCCGTAGC
Source organism: Gouania willdenowi (assembly GCF_900634775.1). Taxonomy (NCBI): domain Eukaryota; kingdom Metazoa; phylum Chordata; class Actinopteri; order Blenniiformes; family Gobiesocidae; genus Gouania; species Gouania willdenowi. The sequence goes on along the minus strand of NC_041048.1, from coordinate 18,911,692 downwards.
ACGGGGACGCTTCCTCACCGGTGACCGCTCTTTCCCCTTCATTTCAATCTACGGACGCACAAACTTTGAGCCGTTTCAACTCCTTCAAAATCGCTGAAATCGAGCTGCACAGCCTAAACTTTCAGAACAGTGATCTGTCACTTCATCAGTGACTGCGCCATTTTGGATTTACTCAATCGTCGTCACAGGACATTCCGCCTCCACTTGGGCCTCCTCGGGAAGCTGATTGGCTGAGGTGTACGTCGATCATGTCTAATCTTCACCTATGATAAACAAGGGTGCGGCTGAGGGTTCAAAGTACACTAGGACGCCCAGTGTGGTTACAATCAGTTATATATGTTCAAATGTAAAGGAAATAGATAGACTATATGATTAAACAACTATTTTTGAAAAACATGGGCATTGATCAATTATTTTGTACGGTCTGTTAATAAATAGGCTTTCCACTGTATTGTAAAACTATATACCATTTTAATCATGTTTAATTCTTAAAAAACAGAATCAATGAAATTATCGTAGGCAAGGAACAGGCAAATGTACGGTTTTTCAACCTGGGGTCGGGACCCCAGGTGGGGTCACCTGGAATTAAAATCACCTGAAATGTCTAGTAATAGAAAAATTGAATTGCTGATTAAAACGATGTTTTTTTCATTTGATTTATTTATATCTATTTATCTATAGTTTGCACGAAACAATACATAATATCGCAGAAATAGAAACATTGCACTCACAATATCAAACAACTGTATCCTATACTTTCACTTTCTCAAATGTAAATTATAGTTCAAATACAATTTTGTATCAAAATCACTGAGCTGGTGCATATTGTCACTTTTTTACACTAATACTTACTTCTCTGTATTTGTATACACACAGTATAACTAACAAACATTATCACAATTCAGAGAAAAAAAGAGTCTGGGGTCGCCAAACATTTGTGATAGAAAAATAGAAAAAGGATTGAAAAAGAAAAAGGTTGGGAACCACTGGGCTAATGGCTGTTTTACAGTTTATCTACATTTAATTTAATAATAAATATTTTTTCATCATCCATCTCTTTGTATCTCCACGCTTCATGCTGTTCATATCTGACGGTCTATGGTAAATAAATCCAGAAGACAGACTTAGAAAAGCACACACACAGTAATTCTTAGTGATTTCAATAAAATAAATAAAATAATTCTGATTTACAGGTCAGTTGACCATTTCACATAAATCTATCTATCTGTCTATCTATCAAGCAAGGAACCTCTGTGTGTGTGTGTGTGTGTGTGTGTGTGTGTGTGTGTGTGTGTGTGTGTGTGTGTGTGTGTGTGTGTGTGTGTGTGTGTGTGTGTGTGTGTGTGTTCCTCAAAGATCTCAGCCATCAGGATCAGACTGACCTGAGAGTTTCAACATGGCTGCCGCTTGGCTGTGGGTTCAAGGGTGTGCAACATCGAATTTGTTTGGGCGCCCCAACCCCACGCCTCACCTCCTGAGTGGTCGGACGCAGTGATGATGTCATCATCCCTATGTTCTAATAGTTGTACCCCTCAAAAACAAAGATGTATGCTAGCCTACATTACAGTGCTAAATATTAAACCTCCCACTTTTATACAGCAATATATACCTCCTACGGACACCGCATTAGTCGTAATAGATTTAAGATACATCTTAGATTAGCATTAGGTTTATACAGTTTTTAGCAAAAAAAAAAAAAAAACTTGAATGTTATCTTATTTATCCATATTTAAAATTATACTAGTGACAAAAAACGATTGGAAAAAAACTGGAAAGCAAATGGCTTTTGCATAACTAACACTGTCGAGCAACTAAAAACTTGATTATTAAACCAAGGAGTGCAATAGTAGTCAAATAATAGCCATGGCGTTTTTACATCATGTGGTAATTCCTCCTGTTGATTAAAAAACAGAAGTATCCAGGATGGCAGATCTTGGGTGTATTAGACCATTTTATGACAATAATAATAACAGTGAGTGACTTTTACTTTCTAAAGCCTAAATGGTATCATAGTTGCCATGTCCAAAGTTTACCACTAGAGGGCAGAAACACATTTGAACTACATCAGTATCTTTGGAGTATTTTTGAGGTAACACACACACACACACACACACACACACACACACACACACACACACGCTTTTGTGTTCAGGTTTACACCATTGAAACACTGAAATTATTAGACAGAAAATCTTTTCATGGCTGTTCATAGATAAGGTAAAATATACAGGAATATTACTATCTTGCTCGCATCCTGTTTCTCCTCAGTCATATTTCACTTATATATTGAATATGTGTGTATTCCTGTTACTTGCTTTATTATGTGTGTCTCTTTAAAATAAACATTATTATTACAGCATGGCGATATTTAAAAGCAAGATATTGAATCAACCAAGATTTCCTGGAGGCTACGATGCTGCTTAAGAGAATATTTTCTTTTTATTGTTAAGTAGATGCTCTTTGTTCAAAAACCAAACTACAGTTCTTTGAAAAACTGCAATTATTTGGATTTATTTTCTTCTGACTCATGCTCTCAGTCAGTAAACCTTTGACACCGCGCATACGTGCTAGAAACATTGCCAGATTTAAATTGCCTTTACAATTAAAGCCCAAGACCTTTCATTTCATTTGCTCAGCCAAATGCTTGTGTCTAACAACATGTCAAAAGAAAACGCCAAACTACAGGAAGTTGGAGCTAAGGGGCTACTGAGTTTCTGTTTTGAAAATAAATTTTAGCGTAATAATTCCAGTAAGTTCAGTTTGTCTTTTTGTTCGTTTTAATGTTCTAATGAGTTCACATGAATGCAATCAGTAGATGTTTGATGCTTTCCTTATAAAAATAACTTGTAGGGATGCATCAATGCAATCACTTAGATGCCTCCGAGTCAGACTGACAGTTGGCAGTCGAAACATGTCAGGATATCAAATTTACTGAAAAAAGTTGTCCGATTAAAGGAAACCTTAACATATTATAGACTAGAGTGATTTAGGTTTTCTGGTTTCATGTGCACAGCTGGACAGATGTGCTTGTATTAAGTGTGCAAATTGTCCCAATTGGAAAACAACTAAAACAAAAAGATATAAATAACCATCTTCTACACATACTTTAACTGTAAATTTGTCACAATACAAATGTGTACATTATGTGCTATACAAATAAATTTGCCTTGCCTTGTCAGGCTTCAGTTCCCTTAATGTGACGGCTCACATTTACCAGCTGTCAGGTTAAATCCCAATATACATTTTTGCTTTTGTATAAGGAGAAAATCAAATTGTACAAGTAGAGAGCTTTATATAGCTTTGAGTGACCCAGACAGAGCAAACCACAGAGGGAGAAAAGGGAGGACGAGAAAGAGGAAAGAGTAGGAAGAGAGTGGGGTGGGGGGAATATGGATGAGACAGGAATAAGGGAAAAGTACTGGGTGGATGTGGTGGTGCATGCAGAATGCTTGAGAGCACGTGAGCGTGTGCTCGGAAGCAGAAAAGAAAGTGGGGGCTGCAAAAACAGCAAAGGAGACGAGGGGGAAGTTGGAGGCTGCTGAAGGTGAACAGCGTACGTCTGCTGACGTCAAACACAGTGTTGGCTGGATGCTTAAGACGTGCACAGAAGAATCTAAAGAATGGCAAAAGAGAGGAAAATTTGCTTCATCATCCCAATAAGAGGGAGAGTTTTAGTGTGAACTTAAAGAACAACTTTATTGTTCTTTCACAAAAACACAATAATTGATTCTTCTGTTTCCATTTGGATTTACCTCTGACAGTTTAAATGAGTAACTTATGGATGGATAGATAGATAGATAGATAGATAGATAGATAGATAGATAGATAGATAGATAGATAGATAGATAGATAGATAGATAGATAGATAGATAGATAGATAGATGAATGAATGGATGGATGTATTGAAATGTCATCCACAGCTCTGTCACCATGAGAGTCATGACTTGATTCAGGAAATGAGCTGAATAAGTAAATAAATTTACAATATTACAAAGAAAGCTTCATTTAATTACTTGATTCAGGAATTTCAGTGGAACCCATTATCAGAAGAGTAAAACTGACCTGTCACTGGAGTCCAACCTGAGCTCTTGTTGCGTATCAATATCTAAAAATTAATAACATTGAGAAATCCAACAGTCATCTCTGGCTTTGATAACGCACATCTTCTTTGAATGGTTTTAAAAAAGCGGATTATCCATCCCATCCGTTTTCTGACCCGCTTGTTTCTTTTTTCAGGGGTGCGGGGGTCTGCTGATGCCTATCTCCAGCTCTCATTAGGCATTAGGCAGGGGTACACCCTGGAGAGGGTGCCAGTCCATCGAAGGGCAACACATACAGATACAACCACTCACATTACAGTATTAATCCTAAACCTAAAATAGGAATACAAGTTAATTTGACTATCCGTCTTGGTGTGACTGAAAAGGTTTCAACCCTGGGTAGGAATGGGCAGTGCTGTGTTTGTTTGCCCAAGATACACAACATGATGACATCCTATAGCTTTACCATGTAGCCCAGTTAGCAATTTGACATTTTGCATTAGTTGAGACAGGACTGTATTGGTCAAGGTCACTTTAGCATCTATCTCAATGACAGTAATAAAAAAAAAACTGCCTTTCTCCTATGAAACAAGTGGACCAAGTACTGTTGAATTAAAGGTGGGGAAATAAAACCTATTATGTTATTGTACACTTTAACAAGATCATTTACCAAGCAGAGGAGCGGCTTTTACATTTCTGCTGCTCCACACGAGCATCTGAGACCTCTGTTTGGCCATTCAAAAGAAGTGAAAGCGGAATGTACAAAGGACACAGGGATGACACAAAGTCAAATTATCCATGTTGCTGTGGCAACCGCTCCAAGTAGTCGGTCTGAAGTAGGTGAAGCAAAACCACAACAGAACCAGGACCTGATGGAGGAGCAGGAAAAATAAGCGGGACTAGCTTGTCTAAATGAATGTAATAAACACATTTTTCTTTTGTCATTTAACTGTGAAGATATTTTATTGACCAAAATCCTCCTTTTATGTTTTGTACGATTAACCCTCAAAGGATGACAAACATCTGACAAAACATCAGAGACCGAAGAAATGTCAGGGTGGGGACAGAAAGATCAATAAATTCAGGGTGGGTAATTTTTTCCAAACACTCCCTCCTTTCTCTCGTTTGGTGGCATTAGAGCCATTTTTTAGTGAGTGGTGAATGATTAATGGTGGCCTGTGTGATTCTGGTTGCAGTAGTTGAGTTTTATGTCTACAATTTGCACAGAAAATAGCAGAGGTCTATTTGGATTATAGATAATCAGTCATCAAATCAGGGATTCTGAAACTGAATCCTAAATTTCATTCAGACTTATTCGCAGAGCTGTTTCTGGCTATATGCGGAAAATGCAGTTGCATAAGGCCCAGTTTGTAAGGCCGAGCAAAGCTAAGTTCTAGGACTAAAATGAGGAGAATTAAATGTATGTATTTATCCCTTTTGTGCTAGAATATAACTGCAGAATTGTAAACTGTGGCTAGTGTTTTGAGTTTTGTTCTGCATAGAGTATTGATGTTTTCATTGTATTCACATTTTTTAGTCACTTATCTTGCTTGAGTGCCTCAACTTAAGATGTTCAAATTTAAAGAAAGTTTGTAATGATTGTAGTTGGTTTAACTTGTAAAAAAATGAACCGATTGTGGATAAGAATTGATGGATAAGAAATCTCTCCATGCAGTTACACAAACTGGCTCCCCAGCATATTGCATAGGCCCCCACAAAGTTATGAACAGCTACTTATTCACGTTAACACATTCCAAAGTCCTTCCATTTCCCTTGTCACTATTATGCATTCATCATGAGGGTTTTTAATTATTAATGTTGTTGAAAAAGCTGAATCATCTGCCTTAGATTTAAATTTGGAATAAACAGTTGTCGTTTTTTTCCTTTTTAAGTCTTTGGATGGATAAAGGATCAAGGTGTTGTTGGAATCCCTTCATCAATGCAATAAATGCATCATTTTATGATTTAGTGGCAGTATTGTTATTGCACAATTTTAACTTGACACAGGGAGAACATGTAAACTCCAAACAACCAGAGGTGTAAAGAGTACTGATATATCCTACTCAAGTAGAAGTAGTACTTGAATGAAATTTTATAAGTCCAAGTAAGTCATACACAAAATACTAAAGTACAAGTATAAAGTAGATACATTAAGTAGTACTCCGTGTAAAAGCTACTAGATACTTTCACCCCCATGTTCATTTTGGCACTAAATCTCACGACTGTTTTCTTGCATACAGTAAACATCTCATGTATAAACTTAAAAAGGAAGGGACCAAATTGGAACTTAATTTATTTTCCACAAAGGCATCTGTAGATTTTTTTTTTAAATGAAATAACACCAATGAATTCAATTCAAAATAAAAAATAAAAAAATAGAAAAAATATCAGGCTCTAAGTAATAAGCATAGCTAAATGTATGAACTCTCAAACTGAGAAAATAACCAACATTTAATGCTGTTTGTGAAGCATTTGTTTGTTTTATGGTCATTTCATTTCTTTTAAATAGACATTTACAATGTCTGTTGATCATTTAAAAAAAAAAAAAAATGACTCAGTAATTGGTGGGTGTAGAAATGTAACGAATTCCTTTACTTCTTTTAAAAACGTACAAGTAAAATTAGAACAGTAACGTGAGTACTTTCACCTCTGCAAAAAACTGATCCAAGAACTGTTGTCGATGTGCACGAGGGCTGATTGTGGATCAGGTGCTCACATTTGAAGCAATTCAGAGTGAAGCAGCCTTTATGTATATATTTCTTTCCTTTATTGAAGAAAACGAGAAATGACGTCACTTCCTCAGATGGCAACGCGAGTAACCTTGAAAAGCAGGTACATTCACACCTGCCTTTGCCTTCAGCCGTGGGTCGTGACGCCCAGCACGCGCTGCTGCCACTGTCCCAGTATGAGTGGGACAGACAGACAGACAGGCAGACAGACAGACAGACAGGTGATGGTGATGATGGTGATGATGGTGATGAGCCGTTCTTCTTGCGTCACGGTGCGCACCGGACTCTCCGCGCAGCCTCGTCAGTCCGACACACGGTGGAGCTGAGAGTGTGACATCCTCTGCTGCTTCTCATCACTGCAGGTCCTGCTTCACGGTGAGTTAACACATCTCACCTTTTAGACTTCATCGATTACAACTTTATGTTCTCTTTTTAAAAACAGTTTTAATGACGTATCTGTTGTATGTGTCTCTTGATCAACTCCTGCAAAGTTGTGGCGGGAATGTGTTAAACGTGTTCTCCTTCTTCTTAAATGACCAGTGCAGACTGCAGGGAGTGATTGTGAGTGACCTTGGTTGGGACTTTATAAAGTCAGAGGCAGAACATGATGCCTTCACGTGACTCTGTGCTGGGACGATGATTAGAAACCCTCACGAAAACATGAACACACGTGACACTGCACACAACTGTGCTTTCATACAGATTAACAGAGGCTTTGGAGTCACATTTCAAACTGTATTTTGTTATTTTCACTTGGAATCAGCTATCACTGGAGATCACAGGCTCAGCATATGAATAATGAATAGATAGATTAGTGAATCTGATTCATGCAGTCTGATGTACTGCCTGGAATTACAGGTTTTATTGTGTTACTAAAACATTAACAAACTGCACTGACCATATTCGTTTTGTTCTGTGGTGCCTGTCTGCCTTACTGTTGCATGTATGTCACCACAGCATGTAAATTACTTTGAGATGAATCAGTCATTAGGCCTGGGCGATGTGGACCAAAATATTTTTTCTCAAAATGCCGATATACGATATAAATCTCTGCAATTTTAATTCAAATTAGGCAAGACCTGTATTCGCAAGGCGGATACTTATTTGGCAAATAGAATTGTTCATGTGAAAGACATCTGATTGTGTGTATTTTGTTGTTGAGTAATGTCCCTTTATGTTGTTCTTTTTCACAATTAAATTGAAAACAATGATGCTGGAAAAACAGAAGACTGACCTTGACATTAAATATGACCTTGAGCGATGGTCAAGGTCACGCATTGAATGGAAATGTTGTTCAATGGTACCAGTCTGAGCACTTTATCTCAATTTGTGGCCAAGTTATAGGGAAAAAAGTATTGTATTAACCCTATACCGATATTTTTACTGGTAGGTCGTACAGCTTAGGTCCAATTAAATAAAATACTCCACTTGAGATGAGCTTTTCATAAACGTAAGCATCAAACTTGTATGATAAATATTTGTGGAGATTTGGAAAAATTTTGGTTTTTGACACTTGATGCAACCTTGACCTTGACATTTTGGCTCCAAAAAAGGTCAACTGCACATCCTTGGCATTGGCCCTATGAGATGACACACGTGTCATTAGTGCTGCATTAATAGCCTACGAGGAGTTCCAGGACAAAGGAGTTGCAGAAGAAAAACAATAACTCCTACAAGAACATTGTATTTGGCAATTGAATATAGTTAAGTCTAACCAAAAAGACAGGTTAAATTTGCTGATGCAAAATGCCACACAGACACATTTATTAACAAACAGTTGCACAAAATGTGCCACTTTTGCCTTTTTCTCTTCTAAGGGACAGCACGTGAGAGTGAGTTCTTTAGTTTGGCTTGTTTAGGGGAAGGTCTGGGTTAGGACGCACTCAGAAATCATCTAACTGTGCTTTGAATGCTGTTCTGCGAAGCGGTGAAAGCAGCGACACGTAAAACAAGTATTTCATTAAAACAAAATAAGCTATAAAATAAAGATATACATTGATATAGGCGATATTGTCATTTTCTATATCGCCGAAACAAAAAACTTAATATATCTTGACATATCGCCCAGCCTTAGTGTTCATATTTAAAAGATGCACATTTGACCATGAGCTTGGTCAATTCTGCCTTTAAAGCTCTAAGACGATGTTTTCACAGCACAACTGCGGATGTTGCTGCTTTCTTTTGTCAGACTATGTGTGGTTTTCTGTCCGATGCACACTTTTCCTCCCGCGTTTTAAATACGTGCTAGTCGGGCTAATTGGGACTAGCACGTATTGGGGTATTCAGTGTGTGTTGGCGAGTGTTTCACAGATGCATGAATACGTCATTTGTTTTGGTATGACTCACAGTGTCATGATGGTAAGTGGAGATGGACACTGTGTCACAAGAGTTACTCAGATCACATATGGCTTCCAAAGTAGCTCTAAGACCAAAAATAATTAGGCAGAAGCAGGAGAATAACTCTGTCTGTGTGTGGTGTTGAAATCGAACGCTGAAACTAATCAATACTCAGACATCACTCTATGTTTCAGTTCTCAGTCAATAGTCTCTCATCCCAGTCGTCCGCTGAAATGTACGAGTATATTAAACATGTCAGACTTTTTCTTTGATGGATGAAGATCATTGAAGGCCAACATCTGCTGCTCTTTATACGTCAACTCGGTCTATATTTTGTTCCTGAACTTCACTGTCGGTTCTAACTCCAGATTTGTGTCTCCATGGACCAAATCATGTGAAAATGGTCTTGATTTATTGGAATCTGATCCTGGTATTAACCTCTGTTTTTGTCTTTACACATTTTGGTTACATTAAAGAGTCCAGCGTTGTATACTTTTTGTTTTATTTTTTAGCTGTTGTTATTTCCCACGACCCTGAAATAAGACAAAGTGGGTCTGAAAATGGATGGATGGATGGATGGATGGATTATTATTATTGAGATCATATATATTACTTTGGGTTTAGTCAGGTAATGTCTTTCCTAATTCTTTGAGAAGCAGCATAAGTACAAAAGCCTGCTGTTCAAAAGTCTGCTTATGAAAGAGAATGTGAAGAAAAGCACTACACATAAAAATGAAGAGGTGGGAGCGAATACATAACGCTGACCAAGTAATAATCTTGCCTTTTAAGGAATAAAAGTACTATTTTAATATGTTTTTTAAATGATTGTACATATATTCTGATTATTATATAAACCACTATTGATGTTGTGAGCATAAACAGTTACCCCTCATTAATTTATCTCAGAGGTTTGAATAAAAAAAACCCATAGCAGTGGTTCAGTGGTTCCCGACCTTTTTAGATCGTGACCCCATTTTGATATTAAGAATTTCTGGAAACCTTTTTTTTCTAGAATTAGTTTTCAATCATGTTTGAACTCGGATATACTGTATATATATATATATATATATATATATATTTTTTATTTCAGGCAACCCCATTTAAATTCCAATCGATCCCTGGACCTTCAGGTACCCGCTTTAGTGCCATCGATTACCTTTAGGCGTGCACGTACCCCCATTTGAGAAACACTGATCTAGATCATTGTTGGTGTTTAATAGTAGAAAGGGACAACCATAAAGCCTCAAAGAGACCACCATGTTCCAAGGTAGGATCTCTATAGTGATCATTAGAACGATGAAAAATGAAAGTGGCTTTAATATAATATGATACAGCTCTACAAAAAAACCAACCCTCAACCTTCGACATGGTATCATCTGGACTTCATGTTGCTCTTTTTTCCATTTCCAGGAGGATTATATATGAGTTGATGTTGTTTGCTTGTTTACAGCCGGGTTGACGTGTGTCGTGTATGTTGGTCGGGATTGAGTGATGAGACAGAAAGGCAGCATATAGGGTTTTACAGTTAATACACAGGATTAGAAAGAGTCATGGATTATTACATCATGCACTCCTGGGGTTAGGTGGTGGTGGGGGGTCTTTGTATATCTCAACTTTGAGCAGGAGCTCTGAAAGAGTTTTTTGGCTCATTTGAGTTCTTGGTGGTGCATCTGCTGATCCTGGGAAAGCTTGTTTGGACCTGATGTAAGCGCTGCAGATGTTGTAAGGCTCACGCACATCCCAGGTGTTACATCACAATGTGTTCATTCTCACCACTGATGTTTCAGTCTTCAACTACAGTCTGATCTGACCGTTTGATACAGTTTTTATTTGTGTTTTACCCTAAATGCACCATATGCTGGGCAGCAGATGTGTGTGACAGAGGACCAGCTCGCTCAATAAGTAATGAGCCCCACACAGGCGCTGCTTGTGATGTGGATCAGGAGAGCACATGAGGGCATTACATCGGAAGCATCATGTTCACTTCCTACATTACATTTGGGACAAACCAACAACTCACTGCGGGAGGGGTGAGGATGGATGTGGCGGAAAGGCTTCAGAGGATTAGAGGATTTAGAGAGGAGAGATATAACTAAAGTTAAGCTAAACTGAACAGGGAAATTAAAGCAAACTATTTGAAAGCTTGGGGCTTTTTTTTATTCTTTGTTTTTTTTTTTTTTTACTACACACTTTTTTCTTGATTGTGTCATCACCTGTGTTGGTTAAAGTCTATTAAATGTGTGTCCATATTAAATGGCCTCTATAGGCCGTTAAAATGTCCTGCAGTCCCTCTGTACATGGTTAAACAAACAGGCAATTACTCCTAGCCATTAGTGATCTAATGTGGAGCTCATACATCATAGGAGTAACTACAAAAACCTACACAATTTAATAGTTGTTTTTCTTTTTTCTATGTGATTCAGCATCACAATGTAGCAAATCATTGTAAAGGTTTTTTCTGGGTTAGTATTATTTGTATTTTTATCATTGTCAATATGTACTCGAATGGCCCTACAGGGAGTTCACCAGTAACCTGTCAGAGTATGGCTCTTAAACTGGTTTTAGTCCAGAGAAAACAAATGGCTTTATTTATATCCAAATTGTGAAAAAAATTATATCAACATTTTGTAGCACCTATTAGTGAACTTTCCTATTTTTAAATATCCGAGCCAGAAAAATAGTCTATAACAAAAAGGGAAACTCCAAAATAGTCTGTTGTCTTTTGGGTCTTAACTAGTAATCTGCTCTCTGCTCCTGGTTTATACTACTGCTCCATAGAAACAGCTGCTCATTGCAAATATAAGGAGGTAGAGTGATTATATCATATCGCCACAGCTGTAATTAATTACTCATCAGAATCATTCCCCAAACCGTCCTTCCCCGTCTCTCGCTTTCCACACCCACACAGTTGTTGGTAGATCAGTGGTTCTCAGACTTCCTTTGTCCAACTACAACATTTTGCTTAGAAAACTATTTAAAAAACAACTTTAGAGCAGAATGAATGAGTGTTAACACACATTTTAAAGTTATTATTTAATAAGTGGAAAGAAACAGTATTTTATTTAGTGCAGTGGTTCCCAACCTTTATTGGATCGTGCTCACATTTTGATAACAAGAATTAAAGACGTTTTTTTTTTTAACTTTTTGTTCATGTTTGAGCTCAGATTTGTATTTTTTTTTTTACTGCATTTTAGTTTAACTAGATTTATATTTGACACAGTGAAAAAATTGTGTGTCGTTTTAATACGAAAAAAAAAATCAAAAATAGAATAATTACAAATATACAAAAATCTACGCCATTTACAATCCAGGCGACCCCACATGGGGTCCCGACACCAAGATTGAAAAACACTGATTTAGATTTATTTCTATATTTTTTATAATTTCTGGTCATATCATGCCTGGGATGGAACCAAGACTGACACTTTATTTGTTAATTTTCCTCTCTCTCGCTCTCTCTCTCTCTCTCTCTCTCTCTCTCTCTCTCTCAAGTATCCCCTGTAGTGCAATTACATCCCCTTCAGGGCACACGTACCCCCATTTGAGAAACACTGCAGTAGATCTCAGTAGTCTCTCAGTCCAGCAAGGTGCAGATATTTACATTTAAATATAACGTTAAATTTGACAGAATCACTAAAAGAACATGAAACATGTTTCTACTGTTCTTCTCTGTTCCAGGACTAAAACAGAAACCAGTCCATCACTCTCCAACATTGCTCTCCCACCTATCAACGCTCACCTTTCTTTCTTATTCTAACGTCCTCCCCCCGACCCTGAGCTTCCCTCATGCCTAAGAACATTAAGGTGACACAGCGTGAGCAGAGCCTCGAGCATGTCACACAGTCCGTGGCTGATCTACTGGCAAATGAGGAGCCGCTGGATTACAAGAGCAGCTCCCTGAACGTCGGTGCCCCCGCATTAAAGAAAGTGCCGCAGATAGAGGTGCCTGAGAACGATGGACGGCCTGCGTGGAACAGCAAGCTGCAGTACATCCTGGCTCAGGTGGGCTTCTCCGTAGGCCTGGGGAACGTGTGGCGTTTCCCGTACCTGTGCCAGAAGAATGGAGGCGGTAAGTTAGAGACATAACTGTCAAGTTTTAGATTTGAAAATATGGTACATTTTTTCCTTTCCACCACCTGAACCAAGCTCCCGTATCCCTTATAATTTAAGACAGGTGTACAAGCAATCTAAAATTTCCACTTGTCAACCACTTAATAAATACTATTAGGTGATTCGAATCTGGTAGGTCGACCTTTGTTGACATTAAAATGCTGTAAAAATCCTACGTTATAATAGCGCCAAATGAAAACATAAAAGGATATATGATATACTTACAGTTCATATACAAGTCAACACGTTGTACTTACTGTTCATTTCAAGTTGTTTGTCTTTAGGTTAGACATTTAGATTTATTTTCATTACATACTTTCTTGTAATTTCTCATGATCACTCACGTGGTTCTCTGGCATTCACTAATGACTTATTATACAGATTTGTTGCAGATTTTACATCCTTCAACACTTTTTTGGAAGGAGTGTATATTTGTGGCGCTTGTGCTTGGTGGATTTTTCATGCTGACTTGCGTCGTTCCTTCCCCCGTTGGAGACGCTCAAATCTCAGTTACAAACCGTACAGAACGTGTAACTGTCCCATCCTGCTGCTCTTTAGGAAGGTAAATTTGATGTCCCATTTTTCAAGGTATTTACAGTACACAAGTGCTTTGTTTTTTTCCACCGGAACATCTTCTTACAGCCATTTATCTCTCTTCTTAGTTGTTTCCGGTTTTGTTTCTGTCGACAGACTCTGCATTTATTTAATCTCGCAAGAACTGCCACTCATGCCACTTCAAGTGGCAGTTCTAGTGACTAGTGACAGCGTTCACTTTAGAGAGGGAGAGGAATGTTTTTATTTATTTATCTTTTACTCATTATTACATTATAATACGGGACATTTACGGGAGAATACTAATATGGGACGATGGCGGGAAAGAGGGGTAAATAGTTTCCCAGCCATTACAGAAGACTTTGATTAGATTTTTAATGATTTATTTACAGTATTTATCTCAAACATGACAAAACAATATAAACCAATTATTTTAGCCCCAGCAATGTTTGAGAAGGGGCAGAATGAAGCTTAACACTTATCTAGTCCTGTCCCTACTTCCAAGCTCTTACACAAAAAACAAAATAACTGACATTTGAGCACATGCATTATCTATATATATATATATATATATATATATATATATATATATATATATATATATATGAAGAAAAACAAGCATTCATAAGCCTATCTATACTTACAGACCCATCAGATTCAAGTCCTTGTACTGATCTAATAAGTTTTGCTTATCCTTTTTTTTAAATTTCTTTATGTTGTAACATATTTGGTTAGAGACCACGCCCAAAGCAGAAACGCACAGCCAATCACATGCATTAACTACTTTAAATTCATTGTGGTGGTTTTACTTTCTCAGACATTATTAAGATCAGCAAAAAAAACGCTGCTTGTCTCCTGATCAACCTGAAAGTACAGGCATGTGTCACAAAATGTCCATAATCAAAGACTTTCTAAGCACAGGTGCCCTCGACTTTTCTCGGCCACAGCCTGCCTCAGCTGCAGTCAATCACCCTAATCAGAGCTGATACCGTAAGTCAACCTTCCCATCTCTGCCCTCCATCTGCGCCAACCAACATATGCAAACAAGTAAACGTTAATGTGAAAACTTAAATAACATGTTTGGTGAGATGAACTGAAATCAAGACTATCCCAATTTTTTGTAATCTGGATTAAAATCTGTTAAAAAACCAATCAAATTATAGAGGGCGAGTTGGATTTCAAGTGGGCCGCAGATTAGAGGCGGGGGGGGGAAAAGAACATTCTTGATTTTGTAACCAATGTTTTGGGTAATTTAGACGAATTCTGTGGAATTGTTTGGGAGAAATTACAAGATTTGGGGAAAAATGATTTCCACAATTGGCAATTAAAATGACATTCATGTGATATAAAAAAAAAAAAGGCAAAATTCAATTCATTAAATTGGTGAATTTGAGATATCTACAGCTGGATTATTTGGTAATTTACACAATAACTCTGTGATTTTTACTTTCTCATGCAGGTCCCCTGGCCTTGAGTTTGACACATGCTAGACAGTCTTTACATGGCCTGTGTCATCTGTCAGTGTCTGCTGAGGCAGGGCCAAATGTATTACGTGACGTTACAGCATGTTGAGGCAGCTTGTACATGTGACACTTCACAGTGTTCCCCTCTGACTGCAGCCCTTAATACGTCATTATATGGAAAAGTAACGCGAGAACTACATGTGAAAATACATCACCTTTGTTTTTATCTACAAGTTAAGAGTTTTTAGGAGTTTGTTTGACTTTTAGTACAGTGTGGCCAAAGACCCACCAAAGCCTCACCCACCATGTTTTCCTTTCATTGCCCTATTAGTAATAAATACATGTGTAATTATAACATCAGTTGATCTACTCGAGTAATGTTATTTTTTGGAATGTTTTTAACGAACCAACAGGATCTAGAAGTGAAAATTAAAATCACATATTTATTTAAGGTTATTCAAGGTTTTATTTTGCACCCCAAGCTTATTATGGGGATTTTTTTGGGGTTGTTTTTTTTTTTTTTTTTTTTAATTTCTTTTCCTTCATTCAGCTTCTGAGTGACATTCACAATGAAACTTTATGCCTTTCATTCAGAGCAGCTGTATCATGCAGCAAAGAGCCGTGTCTAAATATAGCTGCCCTATTGATTACTACAGCCGCTGGAGCAGGCGCATTAAAGTGATACTGTGGAAAACAAAGGAGAGCGTTGTACAAAGTAACTCCTGTGCAGCCTGAGCATCTGATGTTTAAAGTGTAGGCTGACGGGGGTTTTTTTTTTTTTTTTTTGCTGTTCAAGTTTAAAACATGATGGAGTTTCAGCAGCATTAAACAGGATGCCCAAACAGTAGCTTCATCCATGCAGTTAAAGCTGTGTGTGCTGGCCAGTAGCCATTCCTCACTGTGTAATTGGCTGTCAGGGAGTCGATTGTCAACACATTGAAGCTGGAAGGTGTTGGGGAGGTATCGCTGTGTGGGCTCTTCTTACAAACACTGTTCATCTCTCATTGTGTCCTTTCTCTTTACTTTTACCCCACGGCTCGGCCCTGTCATGGATGAGCTCTGCAGTCTCACAGCAAATTGAATAATAGATGATTGAGGTCATCTGCAGAGCTAATAATTATCAACCCTCAGCAAGAACTTCAATTGGAGTTTTCATTATTACGACCTCTGCCCGCACGTCTGTCCATCACTTCTTTTATATCATTAACCAAAACAATGAGTTCAGAACACATTACTCCAGTTTTAAAATCTTTACACTGGCTCCCAGTCAGCCTCAGAATAGACTTTAAAGTTCTGCTGCTGGTGTATAAATCTGTAAATGGGTTTGGTCCAGAATACATCAGTGAGATGTTAGTCAGGTATGAACCCAGCAGGTCTCTCAGATCTATGGACACAGGTCAGATAGTGGAGCCCAGAGCTCACAGTAAACATGGTGAAGCTGCTTTTAATTGTTATGCTGCAAAGAAGTGGAACAAACTGCCAGCAGAGCTGAAGTCAGCATCACATGTGAACATTTTTAAATCCAAGCTAAAAGCTTTTTAAGTTAAGTTTTAAGTTTTCTGTTGCACTTTTGAATTGTGTAAAGCAGATTGAATTGCCTTGTGTATATTGTGCACTGTACAAGAGAGTAGTTTGAATCCAGGTTACAAAATTATTCTTGTAATATTAATTATATTTTTCGCTTTTATCAAAATATTAAATAATGTAAAGAAATAGATTGTTTAACTAGCGCCTTGTCCAGGGTGTACCCCTGCCTAGCACCCAGTGTGAGCCAGACTTAGCCGGAGCAGACCCCTGCGACCCTGGAATAGGACAAAGCGGGTCTGAAAATGGATGGATGGATGGATAGATTGTTTAACATTTGCACTCCCATCATAAACCTTAGCCATGACCCAGCTTACAAGGCAAATCTGATCAAAGGATCCTTCAAAGGATGCATTTACTTTTATCTCAATTTCATCCTATGTTTACTGCTCATTTTCCCTGTGACTCTCCTGACTCTGAAACATTGGTAAATGTATTTCTTGCTTTGGAACAGGGCCTTTATTTCTGCCATGACTCTTTGTATCAGGCAGAATGAAGATCTATAATTTGTTTATATAATATACACTTTTTTCTCGCATTAACTTCTAAAAGCTGATATCTGGAGTTTCTGAGAAATCTATGTTTATGTATCATTCTTTTGAAATGCGAAAAAATACCTAACTAGTCTTTTACTGTAGTCTACTGCCGGTGGTCATTCATATACATTAATGTATATAAGTCCCGCCTTTGTCCTATAGACCCCTATACAAATGGAAAAGAGCACCGTGATCACCCAGCCAATAGGCTTCGACTTCCTGTAGCGGAGTCTGTCAATCAAAGTGAATGCGGAACTGTGCACGGAAACATTACAACAGCAACCAGGTAAATATGATTTTGGCTCTTACCTCACCCATAGACCTATATCAATGTGACCCGATGCGATCTTATGTTCTGCGATGCGTGTGCAGAAAAGTAGAGGCGTGGCTTCTGGTAGATTGGCAGAGGAAGTGGGAGGAAGTGAAGCTGTTTAGGGCGGGACATCGATACGTTTCTCAGAAACTCCAGATGTCAGCTTTAAGGGGACAAATTTCTATGAACAGTTCTCGATGTTTGTATTTCATTAAATCACTTCTGCACCTTTTACACAAAGACATGCATACATTGAACAGCTTTTTTTTTTACTCTCACCAAATGATTACAGATGGTCTGTGGGAAAGCCTGTAGTTTCTTTGTCACAGTCACTGTGTGGTAAGAGATGCAAATACAAGTTATATCTTTTATCTTTGTAATGAAAAGTTTTAAAATAAAACTGCACCGTGAACTCCAGCCATAAATAAATCCTACTAGTTGAATAATTGGATCAACTACAGTGACCACCTTTCTAACGTTACAGTTGCTGTTCATTATATATTTCTTTTTTTTTTTTTTTGCTTTCTAGGTGCGTATTTAGTTCCCTACTTCATCCTCCTTCTCATCATCGGCATCCCACTCTTCTTCATGGAGCTGGCAGTGGGTCAGAAGATCAGGCGTGGGAGCATCGGTGTGTGGAACTACGTGTGTCCAAATCTGGGTGGGATAGGAGTGTCCAGTCTGATGGTATGAAGAGCATCTCATGTTCACTAAAGCCTTGTTTCTGTTGTATATTACGTAATATTCTTTACTGTAGCCATTAAGGCTTTCATTTGCTATATATCTGATATCAGCTTAGTGGAGGATGGGAATCATGGAGTCAGTAATGCAGAACCTGGAGCTCACATTATAAATGAATCAGCTGAGGACAAATATAAAATAAGCCTTTGACTGAATGAAGCAATGAAGTTCATGTGTCTATGTCTTCTTTTTGCCACCTCGTTCCTGGATTTATATGCTGCATTTATGTTCTTAATAATAATAATAGTACATCAATTATATAGCGCTTTTTTGGACACTTAAAAACGCTTTACAGAATCAAGGATTTATTCCTTCACTCCACACTTAGTGGTGGTAAACTACTATTGTCCCTGGGGCAGACTGACGAAAGCTAGGCTGCCATAGTGCGCCCCTCACACACAACATTCATGCTAAGCAATGTGGGTGAAGTGCCACTGAGAAATCCAGGTCCCCCACTGTGGCACCTGGAATTCTCAGTGGTCTCCCATCCAACTACTAGCTGGTATGACCACATTACATGTCCTTGACATTCGAATGTAGCCGTTCTGCTAAGCGGAGTTCCTTAAAGCTGCCTTACTGGTGCACGACTAGCTATAAATATCTCACTGAAGATCACTGTTGAAAAGAAAGCTTTTTAAATATTCATGTTTTCTTCTACGTTATTTAGCTCCTTGTTTGCAAGACGGCTCACCAGATGGACAGCATGAGCGGTTGTGTACGACACTGGCTGTCACATTGTGCTGACATTAAATAGAAATATATATATTTGTATATTTATTAATAAATATATAATTATGCTTCAACATTGTTGCAGATGTGAGGCCAGAAGTCAAGAACTCTACAAATTCAAAGGCATAATTTCTAACTTTAGCTCTGTCTGCCGGTCTGTCCCTTTATTCAGGTGTGTGGATTTGTTGGCCTCTACTATAACGTCATCATTGGTTGGAGCATCTTCTACTTTTTCCAGTCCTTCCAGTATCCTCTTCCCTGGAGCGAATGTCCAATTAGAAAGAATGGCACGCTCGCCAGTGAGTAAGACACGAAAAGTACAAACAATCGTACATTCTGCAGTGCGCACACATACTTACATGAATCTAAAAATCATAGCCTTGTCTAATGTAAATGATGTAAGTACGATCAAAGATTAGTGGCTGTACAGGAATGGCAGCGTCACAGATATTTTAGAAAGGTTACAGAAATAAAGAATATACTAAAACCACAGTGGAGGTTTAGTAATTGGTTTCTATAAAATATAAAGGTTCATTATTGGTCAGTATGCAGCTGATTAGAAGAGAGGAGATGTGTCAATGTAAATTGATTGGGATGCTTATTAGGGAGGATCAGCACTATTCTCCTAGTTTTCAACCTTTGGAGGGAGGCATTGACTTCAGCAATCCTAAACCATTAGTGGACCCAGATTAAAAAATAAATGGGGAAACTTCCAAGATGCAAGAACTTTTCGCTTGCCCTGTGTTTTCTATTTTAACCCTTATTTTAGGATTATATAATCCTAGTTCAGGATTAGGTTTGTGGATCATCAAAACATGAAAACAAGATCAGAAAGACTGTCTTACACACACTCTTTCTTTCCTATCTCTACCAAAATATTTTCAGATTAAAGCAATTATTGAAGATTTAAAAAAAAAAATGCATAGAAAGCCTTTGGGTGACTCATTAAAGCCCATATCAGCAGGAAATTATATGCAAAGGTTTAGGCCAAAGAGAGGAAAGCCGACAGAACATGCTTGTGTCTGCAGTTCTCAGTCTGATTAATTACTAGGATACTGTATATACAATAACAATGTGCATTATATTTCTCTAAGTATCCCACACTGTGTGCATGCAGTGACTGTCAGCATTCAGAGAGGTTCATGCTCTGCAGCCTCTATTTATCCTTGTGTTGCTCATTTATGGTATGTTAGTTTTATAGACTCATAGATTTTGCTGAAATCTGAAGTTTAGTCTTATAATGTTTCAGTAATCAGAAATTATTTTATATTTTAGTCTAGTGTCCGTCATCGAGTTCACATTTTTTTCACTCAAATACATCTTTTAGAGGAATTGATGTTTTTAAAGATGAACTGTTTTCACTAACCTTGCCTGCAAGATGGACTCTCCTGGTGTTCACAAACACCAGAATCACCAATCAGCTTCAAGCATTCTGTTCATGTCCCTCCCTGGTTCTGAAAGGATTCGCCAGACACAGACCCAGATCGATGTGGAGAACTCGAGTTAGAGGGAGGACTACACATCAATCTGGCTCGTGCCACGTTAGGTTTTTACCTCTGATAAATGACAACTTTCTCCCTTTGGTGTACAGTTGTGGAGCCGGAGTGTGACAAGAGCTCAGCTACAACATATTTCTGGTACCGTCAAACTCTGAATACAACCAGCACCATTGCAGAGAGCGGTGGTCTCAATGTCAAAATGGTCCTGTCTCTCCTGGTGGCCTGGATCATCGTCTGCCTCGCTGTTATCAAAGGCATCGCATCCTCTGGGAAGGTGCTGCAGTGGGATTAAGTGAGCTGAAATATCAAGCCTCAGCTTCCCCAAGTGTTTTATTTCTCATTCTTTCTGCACAGGTGATGTACTTCAGCTCTCTTTTCCCCTACGTGGTTCTGTTCTGTTTCTTGGTCAGAGGTTTGATGCTGAAGGGATCCGTGGACGGCATCGCTCACATGTTTACTCCTAAGGTAAACCATGGTGTGTCCAGCCTTTCTTTTCATGTGATATCCAGCCTAACAAACACGTGATAATACCTTTTTTCAGCTGGAGAAGATGCTGGAGCCCAAAGTGTGGAGGGAGGCAGCTACACAGGTGTTCTTTGCCCTGGGCCTGGGCTTTGGAGGAGTCATAGCCTTCTCCAGTTACAATAAGATAGACAACAACTGTCACTTCGATGCTGTGCTTGTCTCTTTTATCAACTTCTTCACGTCCATTTTGGCCACCCTGGTGGTCTTTGCTGTGCTTGGGTTCAAAGCCAACCTCATGAATGAAAAGTGTGTCACAGAGTAAGTGTCTTGCACCCACTCATCCTCAGGGTTGTAGTTGCAGAGTAAATAATGGACAATTCGCTAGTCTGTTGCTTTCCTAACGCACACTAACAGACAATTGCCAAAAATAAAGAACTGTCTAGGATTTATTTTAGCTGGTATCCCACGTCTACTTACTGGAGTTTCACTTTGCAGTGTTACGGTCTAAATAGTATCTAAGTCTACGTGGCAATTGACTATCGACTGTGTTGCAGGTTCGAGGGAAATAATAGATGCAACAAAATTCACGGTTAGAGATTTTTACCAAACTAATTGCACATCCTTTGTGAGGGCAGTAAAAAATATGTTTTCCATGTTTTATTACCTAGCACCATAGGCCAAGTTTGAGATTTTATAGGCCGTCTCAAGATTCACGCCAACAACAATGTGTGCAACATATTCAATCATGCAAAAATGATTAGTAACATAAGTGATAATGTTGACTAAAAAAGAGGACCGAAGTAATGTAAATAACTTGCAGTTACCTGGCTAGAGCCTCAAATGACTCCCAAAAGAGACTCATTCCCTGAATCACCCTCCCCTGTCTCTCTCTACCTGCTGACACACACACCATAGACAGTCTACCTCCCAGGAATAATTGTCATAAACAATGCCCTAAAAGTCAATAAAGCAATACATTTGTGGAGTGGAAATTAATGAAATGTATGTTTTTCTTCTTGTTTTTTTTTTATTGAAATTTTTTAACAATATTTAATAATCCACTTAGGAATGCAGAGAAGATCATGGGATACCTCAACTCCAACATCCTCAGTCACGATCTCATTCCCCCACATGTGAACTTCTCTCAACTCACCACATCCGACTACGCTGAGGTCTACGGCGTCATCAAGACTGTGAAGGAAGGTGGTTTTGCACAGTTAGGTTTGGAGCCTTGTCTTCTGGAAGATGAGCTGAACAAGGTGAGTCTCTGTCGTCTGTCAGTGATTCATCTGGGGACCTTTTATTTCCGTGTTTTACCATCATGATTGTCATCTTCAGGCTGTCCAGGGCACAGGTCTAGCCTTCATCGCCTTCACTGAAGCTATGACTCATTTCCCAGCCTCGCCCTTCTGGTCTGTCATGTTCTTCTTCATGCTCATCAACCTTGGCCTTGGTAGTATGATTGGAACCATGACAGGCATCACCACACCAGTGCTCGATGCCTACAAAGTCCAGAAGGAGCTGCTGACGGGTGAGCACCATCAACTCACACTTCAGAGCTACACTTTACTTCGATTTAGGAGACTGGGATCGATACAAAACAAACTCAAATGTGCTTTTTTGGCAAATACTTGTAGGGAGATATTGTTTAATGTGTTATTAGCTTTTCATCTGACGTTGTGGTTCCCAACTTTCTTTTTTTTCTTTTTCCCAGTCTGTTGCTGCATTGTAGCATTCCTCTGTGGCCTATTGTTTGTTCAGCGCTCTGGGAATTACTTTGTCACCATGTTTGACGATTACTCAGCTGGTCTGCCTCTCACTATTGTGGTCATTCTAGAAAATGTGTCTGTCACCTGGATTTATGGAACTAAACGGTAAGGCCAACATCGACTTTTTATGTTTTTCATTCAATTTGAATCCCAACAACTGGACTTATCTTTGTGACTGTTCTTTACTATTATCTCATCTTCAGGTTTATGCAGGACCTGGAGGACATGCTGGGCTTCCGACCATCCATGATCTACTTCTATTTGTGGAAGTATGTCTCTCCTCTCTGTCTCATTGTTCTCATCACAGCCACAGTAATAGAAATGGGAATCAGCCCACCGGGGTACAACGCCTGGGTTCAGGAGCTGGTCAGTAATAATGCTTTACGTGTTAAACTGCATATTGTGATGTTGTAGCAGAGGGAAGACAATGTTCATTTCAATCCTATCTTGAACTTTTCATTCAGGCTCAAGAGCGCTTCCAGAGTTACCCTCCCTGGGCTCTGGCCATGTGCTTCACTCTCATCATCGTGGCTATGCTTCCTCTCCCCATTGTCTTCATTGCCCGTCACTTCAACCTTTTATCAGATGGCTCCAACAAGCTGTCCGTATCCTACCGTAAATCCATGATGAAAGACATATCCAACCTGGAGGAGCAGGACGAGACCAGGTTCATCCTCCGTCCCAAGCCCGGAGAGCTGTTATCAGTCCCACGTCGACCGTACGTGACTCCAGCTGGCAACAAATCCATAGACCCCAACTCCCTTTCTCCAAACAGCTGCTACGGTGCAGGCTATCAAAATGCTGCTATCAGCCCCATCACTCCGACTACACCTCCCTCACCCATTACGCCAGAGTCTGACTCGTGAGTCATGACAAAAAAAAGCCCCTTCGATTCTCAGTCCTGTAACACAGTTTATCTTTCAGTCCTTAATATCTCCACCACTGCCCTACTAGCCATCCTCCAGCCCCCACCCAGTGCACAGACTCCCAGATAATCGAAGCACACTTTTTAAACTATCATTAAGGAATCACCTGTGAAGTTTTGTTTAGACACTTGAGCTAAAATGTGGTCTGAATGCTGGAGCATTACTGTGAGATTATTACACATGCACACATGCATTTACACTGCATTATAAATCACTAGCATTCTTTTCCTAAGACAGAATTATGTGGTCACGCCTTAGTCCAAGGATCCCCAGCAGACACAACCCTCACAGTGTAACGCACAGTTCTGCACAGTGCAGGGGATCTGGGAGCCTGAATGTAGAGAAACTACTGTAGTCTGATACAACAGGCACGGTGTCTGAGATGAATGTGATCATTTTTGGTGTTAAAACCTCTGATTGTTCTGTTGATGCTGTCAGCACTGCTTGTTAAAGCCACCCAGAGTTTAACATAGAGCAGGTTTGTTTCTCTTTTTAATGATCTAGATGATATATCTCACCTTTGGCAGGACCAACTCTAATGTAAACTAAGCACACGGCTTTCACAACCCTTAATGTTTCTTAATGTCAACCATACATGTGCTTTTCCTGTCCTGGATGTAAACAGTGTTGTATAATGTAATATAATATAGGATAGTTTTCACTTGTGCAGACAATACTGAGCACACACTAACACACACACACACTCATGTTGTTGAAAACCATTCAGTTTTCCACCAATGACTCGGAAACCATGTCCTGAAAATAGACATAAGATGGAATTTAAAATACTTGACATTGGAATTTGTCCGAATGAAATACTGTTTGAGGGGGGCCCAGTTTGAAGAGATTTCTAATCCATTAAGTGGTCCATGATTATTCACAAAATTTCAGTCAGCCTACATCTCCAACTGTGCAACTTTGATGTTCTACTATTTTGACCAATTTGAGCCTTAAAATACTAGCCACAGTTTGACTTTTTTTATGATATCAGAGTAAAAAAAAGTGAAGTTTCTTTCTATTCAAAATAAGAAGGGGACTTGCTTTGGGGCCCTGAGTGGATCATGGGGTCCTATGCATTTGCATGGTTTGCCTATAGCCAGAAACGCCTATCTGGTCCCTTAGTGGCACAAAGCAGAATTTGTTTGTATGTATTCCAAAACCGTTTTTACAGCTCTATTTAAACATACCAATTTCAGTTGAGCTGTGAAATGAAAATAAGCAATAATTGTGTTCAGAACTGAACAACAGCTGGAAAGCACAAGAAAGAACAAACACACAAGGAACTAAAACCACGACATATGACCCTGAATATTTAACCCAAGCTAAACCAGTGCAAACATTCCACATGCACTGAAAGAAACACTTGAGCACACAAACACACTGTCTGTAAATTTGTGCAATAAAACCAATATGTGCGTGTTATTAACACACTATTATTACCTCTGTCCTGGCTCATCCATATTTATGTTTCTCCCCTTCGTGCACATCACTGCTGAGCAGTTGCTTTCCAGTGACTTGAAGTTTGAGCTGAGCACATTTATAATAACACTTATATCTTTTAGTATAGCACTTTATCCAAAGCAAAGACATTAGGGTAAAGCCAGACTATATTTATATCCTGGAGGTATTTAGTTTTATAGTTTCAACCGTGTGTATATTGTGTATATTCTATCTCATGTGAGGATGTATATTTTGATGTTTCTGTACCTTTTTCTTATGTTAAGAATGTAACTGCTGCTGAAAAGTACGCCAGGAATCACTGAATGTTCTTGAAAGCGCTGACGCTGCTCTCTGATGTATTATATTGTATGTTTATAATGTACATCGTGTATATTAAATGCTACTTATAGCCACACTAGCTGACACATTTCTATAGGAAAGGTGGGAGCTGAATAAACCCTCTCAGTTTCTTTAGTGAACAGGCTTTATAAAGAAATCCATTTAGCATTAAACACAATTTCAACTCTAGTACAACTTTTATCAACCTACAGCAGTTAACTTACCTAAACCTCTCTGTGATAAGTACATTATGTATTTAAGTCCTCTTGATTAACTACGTTACACGTTTGTTTGCTGCTGAATAAGAAACTAGCTAGGTAGTGCTAGAATAAACATAAAGCTGTGGCCATGAAGATATTGGAGGCACATTCAGAACGTGAAACCAGAAATATTGGACTCACTAAAGGGGTTTTTAGATTCAGTTTTGATCTTCTACTCTTTAGCTTGCTAAGTTTGAAATCCGTCTCAAAGATCAAATGTTGTGTCGGTTTTGATTGTACAAAATATAGCCTATTTTAATATGAGCTACAAAAACATTTGGCCATTCTGGAGACATTCGCACTCCATGATACATAATGTCTATTATTATTATTATTACTATTATTATTATCTTGTTATTTTTATTTAGTTTGCACATATTAGTCTAACTACTCTTATATTTATGTTTATACTTCTTTTTTTCATTTATTTTTCTTTATTTTATTTATTTTTCTTTATTCTAGTTGATTGTTATTATTTAATGTTATACTACCTGAGAGAGCACAGGTCACCAAAAGAAATTCCTCGTGTGTATTCATTCACCCCTGGCCAATAAAGTTGATTCTGATTCTGATTCTGATTCTGATCAGTCATGGTAAAATGACGACCCAATTGACCCCCGTTCTAAATCCACTGGTGGTTTAATGGTTTAACACAAACCTTGTGGTGGTAAAAATGGATTGAAGTTATATTTTTACAATTTTTTGGATTATTATTTTTCAAATACATAACACAATAAATATCAATATAACTGTATTCTACACTTAAACTTTCTCAAATATAAATCTAGTTCAAATAAAATGCAGTATAAAAACATCTTGTCACTTTGTGCACTAATCCTGGCTACTCTGTATTTGTAACACAATTTAATAAACATAAAAAAGTGATTCTAGAAAAAAAAATGTCTCATTTGTGATATTTCAAAATGGGGTCACAACACAAAAAAGGTTGGGAGCCTCCGGTTTAACAGCTAGTGTGGCTATAAACATTGTGTGGTGGGTTTTTTTTTCAAGTTTCTCTCTCCTGCAAGTGCTTCATGTGGTAAATAACTCCTAATAACTTTGTGTAGCAAACCCAAAAAGGAAAAAGCTAAATGTGTGTGAAGCTTCTTAAGGTCTTGTTTGCAAATATTTGGTCTAAAAGTTAGAAATAATGAACTGAACCTAAATTCTTATCTTCACTAGATCACTGCAAAGGTCATTGCTTCTTACATTCATTGCTCTCTGGTCTACCTTGGGCATCGGCCAAACAGCCCAAACCAGGAAAATGTACCTGGATACGTCACTGAGTCCGTGACCATAATTCAAGGCTGAGTTTTTATTTATTAATCGCACCATTTCTTTACTTTTATAGTTATATATGGAAAAAGATGATCAACTTCTCCTTTTAAAATGCTAAAAGGAGAAACATTTAAAAATTGCATACTTGAGCTATGATTGCACGTTTACAATTAGACCCATTTGTGATATTCAGTATTTTTTGAGGATTTAAAGTATGTCATGGTTTTGTTAAAAGTAAACTTCATTGTTGGCGGCTTGTTATTTGATGGACGATCTGGGCTGCCCACAGCTTGAGCAGTTGAATTCAAAATGTATTCAGGTGATGTTATTCTGACTGAAGGAATACTTTGGTTTGGGACATGAACATTGCATTTTAAATTACATGCTGAAACTCAAGTGCTGTTGAATGTGTGTGTCTGTTCAGAGCCTTACTGAGCACACCAGTCAATTACCATCTGCAAAAAAACAAGACTCTTCATTTCTCCTCTGTACTTTTACAACTGTAAAAAATGTGGATTGTAAAAATTGTGACAGTGATGAAAATAATAAAATATGGAAAAGCTTCAGTTGGTGCCATGTGTTTTTTTTTTTTTTTTGGCTTCACAATATGTAGAGACAAAAGTGTGTTTTTAATAATAAATATAGATATTACTAAACAACCAATTAAATATGAAAGTCTAGTCTTTGCAAGCAATGGCCATCTCCGCATTGTCCCCATTTACCTACTGTACACCTCAAAGTAGCAGTGGTCTGCCTGAATGCCCTCCCTGCACAGCACCTGGGTGAATTAGAACAAGGTGTCAAACTCCTTTAAAGGTGCAGTCCGCAACTCTCAGATCCCTCTTCCCCCCCTCCCTCCCCGCTGCTCTCTTGCCCTGCCTCCAAACTTTCCAAAGCCCCTCCCTCAGAGGAGCAAACAAGCTAACGTTAGTCTGACAGCAACATCACAGTAATATAACATGCTCTGTTAAAAGCATATTACTGCAGCGCTTCTCTCTCTCAATGTGCACACACCTCAGCAGCAGCAGCAACAACACAGTGTCACTTAGAGCAGCCACACGGAGGCTGCTGCGCTCACATGAACATATGCACCACATAGTTCTAGTGCAACAGTTACAAATCAAACATAATGTAAATCAAGCAGCAGTAATTACCTTTCAAGCAGAAAAGTCGCAAATTCCATCTTCTACACCTCCAGACCATACACTGTAACAAAGACGGCACTCTAGCTTTGAAAAAGGGGCGGGGCCTGTGAGCAACAGCTGTCAGACAGCCCATCAAACGCAATCTTGACTCTGATTGGTTCTTTTTGCTTGGTCGCGGTGTATTCTGGAAATCTGCCAAAGGCTGCAGGAGCAGCAGAGGGGACTCATTGAGCCTGTTTCTTTTTTTGTAGTTTGATGTAAATCTGTCCTTACATAGTGACAGCTTTAGCAAATATTTACAAAAAGTCCCTTTTATAACAGTTGCAGACTGCTCCTTTAATTCAAGGACCACACATGACCCCGTTTGACTTCAAGTGGGCCGGACCAGAGAAATCCATGTTTTTGTAAAGGAAAAAGCACAAATTCAAACAAATGTTAGACAATTGGTGAAAAATCCTTCCCTTTGCAAAAAAACCCAGAAATTTGCAATGTAATTTGCCAGAATTGTGTGGGACAATTCGCGAGAATTCTGCAGGTCCTGTTTTGCTGTCATTTTTACTTTGAAGAAAATCTTCCTGCGGCCCTCGGTCCTTGAGTTTGGCATATATGATACAGAAAAACCTAGAAGAATAATTAGTGATTGACTACATGGCTGTTTGGATGATATCAGACTCAGACTGCAGGGACTGCTCTCTGGTTATAGGCTGTGAAATTACAAAGCATTGAACAAGAAGACAATGCCTTTGTAGATCTATATATTAGAGTGCACTCACATTAGGGCCAGTTGGACCCATGCATAAAGCACAAAGATGACCGTAAACCTCAGAATGTCTGTTTTGTCCAGTTGCTGCTGGATACATTCTGCCAGAATGTGTAACAAACACTCCCCGTCTTCATTTGACTAATGTGAATCCTTTGATGCTGTCATCAATATTGTTGTTGTGGAGAGATGTTTATACAGTACATATGTCATCGCCATGTTTTGCACTAGTGTGCAATAGCTGTGTTGAAATCAATTTAAAGCCACACACAGAATGTAGGCTTATTCAAGAAGTTTTGCCCCGATAAATTGAGGAAGTGTAGTACAGCTCTCCGCTGCAGCTGTCTGCACTGTAGCGGGAGGGAGCAGGGAGGGGCTGCTGCCTCTGCTCTACGAACAGTGAAAGACGGGGGAGTTGTTGCTTAAAAAGTTCAAATTTTTCAACTTTGAGCATCGAGGTCACGCTTAACCTAGTTGCTCAAATCACGCAAGTCACAACGCTTGAGGGGGGATTACCTGGGGTGGCGTCATTTACATTGATTTGAATGTAATCTAATCGCTTCAGTCTCTTCAGTCGCGTTCGGTGTGAACGGTGTGAATCAGGCATTTCGCACAAGCGACAGATTCCTACTTACATAAAACTAACTTTACTTTTCTTTAATAGTGAGTCGATGATCTCTCCTTAACCAACAGGTCAACTACTGTCTGCATACACAGTCAAAAGACAAGGGAGGCTGGCCCGACTGACAGTTGATTTTTGGGACAGTGCTGCAGCGCTTGTGGCCACTCGGGGTGCTTGATGTGAAAGTTACAGCAGTGTCTAATACACAAAGGGTTTCACTTTAGTGAAGAGGTTACTCTTTACGCTACAGTAACTGAAACCAAACAAAAAAATACATGCCAGAGAGCAATTAGACATAAAAAAAAAACAGTATTTAAAAATGTTATCAAGACTAATTGAGTTATGGTCTAATTGTAGTCACTGACATTTGGATTTTAGTCCCTCTAGAGATTCCATTGCCATTGATCATCCTGATATGGGATAATGTGTGTAAATGCACGTAGACAGATTAGATGCAATCATTAAGTCTGCAAACACAATTTCCTGTTTTGATCGAATATCTTCCCAAAAATCGAAACTTATTTCGTCTCATGTCAACATTATAGGTTAGTTTTTACTATTCCATAAAATTATAGATATATTTTTATAATTTTCATTCACAATTTGCAATTACTTAAAAAAAAATAATTTTAGGAAACTATGTTGACATTTTCCACTCAATCAATGCTGTTGTCCATGACAATCATTTTTTGAAGGTTTAACCGTAACAAGCCAATATCTTGCTCCATAGCTTCATTAGGTTTTAACATCCTTAACTTTATCCCTTTGTTCAAAGCCTTGATACAGAATAAACACATGTATGTGAGGAAAACTCTGTATATTTCTGTGTTAAAGCAGTAACTCTTGATTGACTACACATACAGTATAAAAAGCGTTACTCTTGTACAAATGTTAATCTGTGAAGAAGCTCCTACTGCTTTAGTTTCACTTCTCACACAGGAGATTGTGTGTGTGTGTGTGTGTGTGTGTGTGTGTGTGTGTGTGTAAAAGTACAGCACATGGCAATTGTCCCACACTATTAACAGTATCATTTTTATTACAGTATTGTCAATGCAAAACAGAGAAAGGTCTGGATAAATAAGTTTCACAATTTACATTTTTTTTTTAATCGATCTTAATAACCATTTTAATAAAACAAGCACAAAAAGAAGAAACAGGAAGCGGAGAGCTCCCTCACTGAATACTCACAGCCATTGCTTCCACACTACTAAGAAGATCGACGTGTTGGGTTAAGTCAGTGCTTAAAAAGGCCCAGCTTTGTTCTTGTGTCACTGTTGGCTTTAGATGCCTGGTCCCTGATTGAGGTGGTCTAAGGGGTAATGTTTTAAGTATCAAACAAAAAAAGTAACTAAATGTAAAAAAAAAAAAAAATGTTTTACCAGGTCTAAAGAATACAGCCCACGTGTGTTTGGAGCAAGGACCTGGATTAACTTCTAACCTAATTAAAGCTGAGCTGCATCTAAATGTTTAAAATGTTAAATATTTCATGAAATAAAAGAAGGACAAATGTTCATGCATAGGCACAGAGAGCAAAAACCTCCTGATGTAAGATGGCAGCTGGGATTAAATATACAAGGGTAAGCATTAAATGAGATGTACAAGTGTGTGAGTGTGTGTGTGTGTGTGTGTGAACCCTAAATATAAAAAGAATATCTTAAATCTAAAATTCCCTCTAACACCTATTAGAGGCAAAAAGAGGCATTTGATTGTAGCCTTAATTAAACTGGATAACCACACAAAGCCAAACTGAGTGAGATCTGTCCAGATATTAAAACTCTCTGAGTTTGATCAGTCAGAGCACTGGTCAGAGCACTGGTCAGAGCACTGGTCAGAGCACTGGTCAGAGCACTGGTCAGAGCACTGGTCAGAGCACTGGTCAGAGCACTGGTCAGAGCACTGGTCAGAGCACTGGTCAGAGCACTGGTCAGAGCACTGGTCAGAGCACTGGCAGCATGTTTGACTGCTGATAGAAACCATCACTTAAAACCCAACAAAAAAATAAACAAAATACATCCTTTGATCCTCACTGGAGCAGCTCCTCCCAGGAAATAGGTTTAGAGAAAACCTCCCGCTCCAACCACAGGTCATAGTTCATCTGGAAGTCCTCAGGCAGGTCCACCCTCTGTCCCAGGACACTCTGTAGGCAGTTATCTACTGGCAAGAAGTCAGGGTTGCTGTGACTCTTGTCATAGCGTCGACTGTTAAAACGCTCAATGTTGGCCCTCAGAGCGCACTCCTCGGCCTGGAAGTCCCAGGGACGAGCATCCAGATCTGCTTCCAGATCAAACAAAGCAGATCAGTTTAGTTCAGAAAATAAAAACAACCTTCTTACAGTAAGATCAAAGTGCAGATTGGTGTATTATTTGTACTCACCATTTCCATACGCCCAGTCATCATTGAGGCGATGTCGTACTTTTTGGTAGATAGCAGACATGGTCTTCATGTTGCTCTTCCTCCACTGTCGTCCCAGATATTTGGTCTGAACTTTGAGCAGCTTGAGGACGTAAAGCTGCATCATGGCCTGCTTCACTTTCAGCGCTCTTTTCAGAATCGGAGCCGACTTAAACACCACCAGCATCTGTGGCAGAAATGGCATACTAACATTCTTAGTCTATGTCTGATGTCAAAATTAGTATGTACTGTGAGTATGAAAAGATTGACTACGCAAGAAATACCCGGATGTATACTATATCAGGATAGTTCCTAAGTGTGCACTGTCAACACACTAGTCATACTCAACCGCCCCATGATGCATTGCAAGCAGAATGTAAAATCGTCCTGGGACCTGCTTCAAGTTCAAAAAAAGCAAACATCCCCTTTTCAAAACAAAAGCATCTCTTCTTGTTGTCCATTAGTTTAAGCTTTTGTAAATAGGGCTCTTGTTTTGAAGTTACCCAGAAGTTAAGAAGCGTAATGGTGGGTCTCCAAAAATCTCTGCTATGTTGATATGCTACTTAGTCACTTGGTCGCTTAAATTGTTTACAGAACTTTCAAAGGTGGAGAAACAACACAGATGTTTAGCCTCAGTGTACTTCAGGTTTTTGTCGTCGTAGGTTTGAAATGCATCTTGAGAAACTTGGAAGTATACTTCAGTGGGAACGGTCATCATCCTCATCCTCCTAACCATATTTATAGTAGACAGTATATACTCATTGAGTTTGTAGTACATTCATTGGTGTCTCTTTGACAAACACACGTTGATTAATTTATAAAAGGAAACTCTCACCATAGTTCTCGAGTGCTTCCATTTGGTGAGTTTGTTAAGGATTCTCAGCAGGTTGATGCAGGAAAACAGATTCCTCCAGCAAAACTGATTATTGTCTCCTGCTTCCTGTTGTGCAGAAAACATCCACAAAGATCTTTAGAAATCAGAAGTTAAAGCTGAAGCCAGAGCAGAGCAGTAATTTGACACCTACCAAGCTCTCAGCAGTCAGCTCAGGAAGCTCATGCACCACACAGTGGGGAAAGTCCAACACTGAAATGCTTTAGAAGAGAGAATAACAAGCAATTTATAGCACAAGTCCCAAAGGAATACTGTGAACTCTTATGATTTCAAAGCATCTATGAACATACCTATTTTTGGCTGTAATGTAGGACATGATGTTCTGGTTGAAGAACTTCAAAATAAGTGGGATGCAGTTGGCAAACACCAGGTGTTGAGCCATGTACTCAAACTGCCCCAAAAACACACAAGGAGGAACATACGTTAAATGTTTCTCAACTTTCTGATTCATTCATACCAGGTTACTCTAACTGTGCTGTGTTTGAGCTGGTGTGTGTGTGTGTGTGTGTGTGTGTGTGTGTGTGTGTGTGTGTGTGTGTGTGTGTGTGTGTGTGTGTGTGTGTGTACATGTGCACCTGATAGACGTGATTGAGCTTAAAGTGTTTGAGAAGCAGTAGCAGAATGGCCGAGATGGCTTTCACAATGATTTCTTTGTGTCGATTAACATCAACGCCGAGCTTCATGCTCTGCAGCACGGTGGTCCTGCAGTCAGGCAGAGAAGAGGACAGACTCACAACAGAGACCTGCTGCTCACATTTCACTGAAAACCCTCCATACGTCCTCAAAACCAAAAACTAAAAGACACAAATGGAAACACCTCTG
Organism: Gouania willdenowi; assembly: GCF_900634775.1. NCBI lineage: Eukaryota > Metazoa > Chordata > Actinopteri > Blenniiformes > Gobiesocidae > Gouania > Gouania willdenowi. Next base: position 18,877,950 of record NC_041048.1, on the reverse strand, counting down.
CTGTCTGAGACTCTGAATGTCCCACTAATGTTTACATCTTTGAAAAGAAACAATAAATCCTCTATGATCAGAGAAATTATACTGTTGTGAATTATTTACACTATTCCACTTGTTTAGTTAGTTAAGTGATGGCACTTGCTTGCCCTGAGTAGAAAAGCATTTTAAAGCCACTTACGGCATCTCCTCTGGTAACACATCTGCCAGAATGTTGATGGAGTCTGTTTTGGCCTTAGAAGTTGGAGCCGCAGCTAGGAGAATCTTCAGGAGAGCGATCTAATGTTGAAAACAAAAAATAATACAGGGATGTCAGAGCAAGATGGAGAAACCAGCTGCGTTATGATTACCAAGTGAAAAAACAGCGATGTCCGATTTTAGTGTATTCCAAAAATGGAATACCAGTTTTGGCAAAGAGTGTATGTCCAACTACACAGAAAAAGATGATGTCAAAACAATTTTTTAAAGATTAAAAAAATTCAAGTTTAAACCGGGGCTTTGGCCTTGATTAGTCACATACTGTATGTTATTACAGATATGAAATTTTTCCTCTGCATTTAACCCATCCCTGAGGAGCAGTGGGCAGCCATTTTAAGGTGCCTGGGGAGCAGTTAGGGGTTAAGGGACTTGCTCAACATCCCACATTGATGGCCCGGGTGAGATTCAAACCGGCAACCCACCGATTACAAGCCTAGCGTCCAACGGAGAAGAGAGACTGGTTGATGCTGGCAGACCTGTTTTATTTCTTATGTCAGTTTAGAGTTTGTGGTCTTTTGATGCTTGGTTTAAAGGCCCTATGTGCCCTCCCTATGTGTGGTCCCTACACTTGTTCATTTTGGACAGAGCTTTTTGATCTTTGATTTTGATTAGATTTCTGTTGCTACTTTTCATGATTTGATTAAATGCAAACCATTAAATATTCTGATCTTGTGGGTGGAGTCCTTTATTTGTTGCTCCTCATCCAACATTGTATTAATGTCCCGTAGGGGATCCTAACAACACGCAAATATCTGTGCACAATTAGGGCGTGTACAGTAGACATACAATTCCAGCACAAATTGTGTGTTAACACTAAATTTCGTGCAAAAATTCATACAACGTTGCAAACTTGCAACTGAGAATCAGATTTGGTCACAGACTTTCTGTGTTGAGTAACGTTCTGGAATTTAAATACAGTGCACATGTGGACGGGGAGCAATATACACAGATTATTTTATTACATCTTTTGGAAAATTCAAACTTTTGCGAAACTTTTATGAAAGATGACATCCACGGTCCCAATGAGGATGCATGTGTTTAAAACCTGACCTAAAATACTTAGAATCTTCAACACTTACCATGTACTGAGGCAAACTGGGCAGAATTCCCTGATAGAGCAGCTCTGTGGCACACATCTCCAATTCTTCTTCACCCTGACACAACAAACAACAACAACAACCAAACACTTTAAACCTTATTAGGAAAACATTTTAAAAATAAAAATCCCTCTTGTATAAAAAACTTTTAAAACCATCCACACATCAGACAAGTTGCATCTTCTGAACTTACACCTGACAGAGGGGTTTTCTGAAATTCCTCCTCCTTTGTGACTTGTATTTCAGCTATGGAGATGTACTTGTGCTGGAAACAAATGGAAGTTATAATGTGATTTATTCCAAGGAGGTAAACCCCTGTGGAATTAACACTTCCATAAAGAAATAAACAGTGTCAAAGTGCAGTGAGAAATGATGCAACACCTGCTTTAACGTTCTGATGCTCTCATGAATGGGCCTGGGTAAGCCCACCACTGTGTCGGTGTCACTGAAACACAGCAGAAACAGAGAAGTCAGGATATGGGGCCATTATTGTAACAAAACTATTTGTGTGTGCGTAATACAATCCTTGTGTCTGTAACTTGATTTGTGTGTGTGTTTCAATCCGTGTGTGTAAAATTAGGATTTGTAAATGAAGTTGTCTCTGTGTAATCCATTCTGTTTGTCTGTATTAACATCCGTATGCGTGGGTCATCAAACCGGCACATTCTATTGGCTGTCTCTGTGCACGGGACTTCTGGAACACATTTGGCGAATACGATCTGTAACTTTTTAATACTTGTATCACGTGCAATACCGCTAGAAACCAGCAGTTGTTGCTGGTACCAAGTGACAGACCCCCCCCAATTGGAGGCAAAATTCATAATACACTTTTATATAAATATTTTAATAACTGTAACTTACAAATCATATACATTACATAACTACTTAATATAAATTATTAATAAAATGCGTCAATAAGACACATTGTTTGCCAACCAAACCACCTCCAGAGGAAGAGGAAAAGGACACTACAGTTAAAAAAAAACCTGAAGAAGAAGAACAAGGGAAATGGTCACTCAGTACATGAACCACTACACATTTATTTGTCTTAACGAAGAGATTAATAAAGCTGATCAGTTAAGAGGCATTTCTATGGATACTAGATGATGACTTAATAAATCGTTGCCTCGGCTCCTTACCACAGTGAAACACATTCCATCAAAGACTGAACAGACGAACACCGTGTACCGTTTGTTCTTTGGTTATTTTGTTTTAAAACAAAATTAAGATAAACAAACGATGTGGTTATTTTGTTTTACTAACTTAAAACAAATACAGAAAAATCAAAAAAAAAGACAAGCAGCAGTTTTCCGTGGTGTACTGATCTACTGGTGCTTCTCGTATCTTGTGATCAACTTCTGTGTGTGTTGACAGCCGAACATGAGCATCTTGTTACTGAAACATCCACAGACAGCATGAAAACAGGAGAAGAACCTGAAAACTGCTGAAATAAATTGCAAACTGTCCTATTGTGTATGGGAACCTGGTCCAGGACCTGTGGAATGAAACCAGGTACAGCCGAGTGGTCCTGTTGGCTCAGAATGTGACGTGTTGAAGTTCTCGCTCTAATTTCCCCGTAAATGTCCATATATCACACAACAAGAACAAGATTTTGCCATTATGATTTTGAAATTGAAAACAGAAAAAAAATGCTGCTTATTCGTGTAAAGTATATGACATAAGTTGTTAGAAAAAGAATATATATATTTATTTAAAAAAGAGATTGAAGGGTCTGTCACTTAAGTTGGTACCAGCAACAACTGCTGGTTTCTAGCGGTATTGCACGAGATACAAGTATTAAAAAGTTACAGATCACCTTTGCCAAATGTGTTCCAAAAGTCCCGTGCACAGAGACAGCCAATAGAATGTCTCGGTTTGATGACCCACGCGTACGGATGTTAGTACAGACAAACCGATTGGATTACACAGAGACAACTTTGTTAACAAATCCCAATTCTACACACACGGATTGAAACACACACATGGATCAAGGTACAGACACACAAATAGGATTTTGTTACAATAATGGCCCCATATCAGGACATCATATTAAAGTGAAAGGATTTATCAGTAGCTTTGCTTTGAAGTTAGAACAACCCTACCTTCCAAGTGTGTAACCGATAAATTTACTGCGACTTGATTCCAGGAAATTCTCAATATCTTTTTCTCTGTCGGAAGAAAATAAAAAAAGCTAAATAAAAAATAAAACTAAAAAGAGTCATATCTCTATCTGAAAGTCATACCTGACTTTCGGGGCCCACGGCAGACCCTTGGGGAAGGACACCCTCTCTGATGGAGGGTGAGGAATAGGAGGTGGCATCACCTCATCCCTCTCTATTGGAAAAGTCTCTGGTTCTATAGTGTTGTCGTTATCATCGTTATCATCCTCATCTTCACGGGAGTCATCGGCTTTGTAGGGATCTTTTTCATTAAAAGCGTCCAAGTTGTCCTGTTTGATCAATGCCTGCATGACAAAAGAAAATATAAATGTTACTTAATTTAAAGCTCATTGCCAGATTGCAGATATCACACAGGACATAAATTAACCAAAAACTATTTACAATCATGTCATTATCCTATTGTAACCACTATAGTAATACTGCACCTTATTGTGTAAAACACACAGATTAAAAACAAAAAAGGCAAGAATAACAATTAAACAAACGGGTCAAATAAAATAAATAATAGCAATATTAACAGACAAATAATTATTGTTCAAAATTTAAATAAAAAATTATAAAATTGAAATATTTAAATTTAAATTAAATAAAATAACTCTTTAATAGAGGTGGGACTAGATTCATTTAAAAAAAAAAATCTAATTAGAGACTTTGTAATTATTTAATCACCTAAATATTTGACACAAGAAGCAACACTTTTAAATGGATGAATGAAAACAATAAATGAGCTTCAACAACAAAATTGTGTAAATTATTTTCTTCACTGAGTGCTAACATAATGTGCAATATATGAATAAATATTATTATGATTGCATTGTTCACTAAGCACATACTTAAATTTAAGTAAGCTATATTCATGCTTTACAAGATTTTTTGGAAATGTTCTAAAACAAATTAGTTTTTGTTTAGTAAAATAAAAAACAGCACTTAGTACAGGGCTGGGCTTTTACTTTCCATACAGTGTTATAAAAATGTAATTAAATTAACGCCAACGAAGCACAGCAACGTTGTGAATGCATTTATTTTTTTTGTCCATTATTTTTCTGTAATTAATTAATCGCCATCAACGCGATAAAGTCCCAGCCCTAATTTTTAATATCGTTTCCTTCCATGACTAAAGTTGTACTGAGTAGATATCTGCATTTTAATTCTCACCTTAGAATCTAGTTACACAAATTTTAAACAGTAATTTATAATGTGGAGAATAGGATAAAGTTCTGACTCAGCTATGCTGCTTTGTATTACGTTTCCTGTTTGACATAAGAGCGACTGGCAGTGGTGTACCTTGTGTTCGCGGCGAGCCCGTTTCTGCTGCTGCTCTATCAAATCAGATGCGGAGGCAGGAGGAGACGCTGCTCTCATGCTGCGAATGACTCGAATGCTGTTCTCTGGCAGAGGAGGGAGACCCAGCTCCTCACGCTTGTGCACCTTAATGCTTTGAAGCTGCTCAAAGCCTCCCAGAGTAAACTGGAAGAGACAGAGAAAAGACCATACAAATTATTGATTTAAAAACACATTTGAATCATGATAAAATAAAATCCCTCACCAGTATACTTTTCCACAGCAGCAGTAACACTTTCTTCATTGGGAAGTGGGGGGCATGTCCGCTACAGAACTTGGTAACCATCCCAAAAAGTGTGACGGAGATGGGCTCGTTGTTGAACAAAGGAGAGCCTGAGGACACAGAGTAGATTAGTTCTCATGTTAGGCGTAATAAGTCCGATATGATGCGGGTGAAATGTACCCAGTTCTGCTCTGAACGTCTCCTTGATAATTTTCCATTCAGGCTTGTCAGCAGGTTCGTCTTGTTGTATCGTTTCCACCATGAGGTACATGATGTTAAGAAGCACCCTTAGATCTGTGCTGTCAGCGAGGGAGATGGCAGGCTTTCTGACCGCACTGCTGCAGGCTGCACTGTTACTGCAAACCCAGAAATAAACAGAGATCATGTTTTATATTGGATAGTGATGCACCAAAATTACGGCCACCAAAAATTTTCAGACAAAACTGACCCAAAAGGGCATTTTTGGTTTTCAGTCGAAACACTTTTCTCACTGAAACAAGGAGATTGAAACAAAATGCTGAGATGACACCAGCAAACTCTGCAGTTAGCGTGCGCGCTTGTTTGGAAACAGACTAACTTGTCCCTGGACTCACGGAGCGGCTGTACTTCAATACATTTGAGCACTAAAGCGTCACAATTAATGGTCACGTTTACATGGGAGCTTTAATTCCTCTTTAATTCAGAATAGAAGTTAAATTCTCTTTAAACTGACCCTGTAAACACTAAATTATTAATGCTAATTTAATTCCGAATTAACCATAAATCCAAATCAGATGGCTGGTTTATTCCAATGTTAACTCCGCTTTAAATTAATTCCGGTCAATCTGCGTATGCGCGACTTGCCATGATGACGCGCTGGTGACACAATCTAAGATGGCCGCCAGGACTAGAGCCGAAACTATTTATTTCCTAAGAACCTTAGAATACATGGATATATGAAATAAGTGGATGGACAGAAGCATAAACATGCAGACATTCACACGGACTTATTACACACACGGACATCAACAAACGGAGATGGCTTCACTGGAATATCATCAAGTTTATCATTGTATCTGTTGTTAGAGCTACTATCTTTACCCAGAAGCAAATATTTATACCTGGGTATTGTTTTCCAGAGTTTTACTGGGCTTTATTTATTGTTGATTAGTGGCTATCTCCCTTCTGGTTTGCAGAGCAAAGTGAAACCCTGTATAATTGTTGAGCTGCTGCTTCAAAACTACAATTAAAATAAAGGTGAAAACAGTCTTCTACGTTGTCGCCGAAAAAATAAAAGGTTTGTCGTGTATTTTTCCCGATAGACGTGATACGCGTTCACCCCTTGTCCTATCCGAGCCTTCCCAACCCCCAGACCTAAAGCAGAATTAAATAAAGCCTAATAAACCTGTTTTCCATTCGGAATTACTATTTTCATAAATACAAAGCAGAACACTTTAATTCCGAATTAAAAAACATCAAGTAACCGTGGCCACTTACACTGTAGTTACGTGTAGCCCTCCCACAACACGGACCTCTACATGGTAACCTGACACTGGACTGCACATCAGCAGCATTAATCCAGTTTCAGCGTTTGTCAGCACACGTTTCACACAGACCCTCTGCACTTCACGATGGTACTTGGTCCGCATTATTAAGGTCATTACTTGGATGGGATTAAACCAGTGCGCACAAGAAATGCTCCAAGCCGCAATCAAAGCACAGAGAGCAAGTGCGTCTCCAAGAACATGCTTGGATAATAAGTTCTTGATTTTCATCAAGAACATCAATACACTGTGTTTTAATGAGAGAACATATTTAATGTGACTCTCTTACAGCAGCTCAGTCAGTCATAGGCCTGTATAATATTATTTCATATGTGAGTGGGGTCAAGTAAAACTTTTTATTTATTTTATATTGTGCATTGTTGGAATGTCAGTGCTAAATAAATATTTTCATATTTTTAATTGATTTATTCATTGAAACACGAATATTATTTTATACAGTAGCAATGTTTTTAGTGAGGTTAGTAAGATTCAGAGCCATAAAAGCAATGGGACTAATAATTTGCATAATTTATTTTAGTGTTTCAGTTTTCGGTCCTTTCACCGTTCCTCTTCACCCTGTACACGGTGGACTTCACCTACAACTCCAGAAGTTCTCTGATGACTCAGCCATTGTTGGCCATGTATCTGAGGGGGACGAGCTGGAGTACAGGTCAGTCATCATGGACTTTGTCAGCTGGTGTGAACACAAGCAACTGAGTCTAAACACCAGTAAGACGAAAGAGATGGTGATCAACTTCCAGAGAAGGTCTCCACCACACACACCGGTGAACATCCAGGGCTGACATTGAGCAGGTGGACAGCTTTAAGTACCTTGGTGTTCACCTCAACAATAAACTGGACTGATCTCACCACACCGCTGTCGTGTACAGGAAGGGTCGGAGTCACCTCCACCTCCTGAGGAGACTGAGGTCGTTTGGGGTCAGCAGACCCCTCCTTCAGACTTTCTATGACTATGTGATAGCCTCTACTATCACTATGCTGTGGTCTGCTCGGGAGTAGCCAGCACTGACCGGGACACGAAGAGACTGAACAAGCTGGTCAGGAGGGCCAGTGAAGTCCTGGGCTACTCCCTGGACCCACTGGAGTAGGTGGGTGAGAGGAGGATGGTAGAAAAGCTGACATACATCATGGTGACACCCCTCACCCCTTGCATCAGACTGTGGAGGGTCTGAGCAGCTCCTTCAGCGGCAGACTGAAACACCCACAGCGCTACCGCAGATCCTTCATCTCCACCGCTGTACGACTGTACAATAAAACAGTGAGTCCTTGTACTGTCTGTAAATATATATATATTCCTCCTTGGCCCCAACTGTTAATATGTATATATCTGTATCCTTTATTCTTTTTAGATTATTTCTTATTTATATTTATATTTATAAATAGCTTCTATTATTGTTTTGTTTATTTAATTTTATTTTTATTGCGCTTATTTTCGGGTGTCTTGACAGGTTTTCTGTTGTTTTTTTTATTGCACTTTTTATTGAAATGTCAGTAAATTTCCCCACTGTGGGATAAATAATCTCTATCCCTGATAACTCAAGATTTACCCCTCAGATTTAACAGAATTGGAACGAACGACCATAAACTTCAGAAACAAAAGTCAAGGTTAAATGTTTTCAAATATTTTTAAAGTAATAAAACCTACTCGATTTCCATGCTGAGCAGCTCCACTAGAGCCGAGAATGTCCCGACATCCAACAGTAGAAATATGTTGTATCTCATCCAGTACTGCACCTCCACCTCAGAGCTGCACTCAGCAAAGGCCCCTGCAGAGTAAAACCAACGCACAGCTGTGAGGTGTATGAACATGAGGAGAAACCCTAACTTTCTTCTACATAAATATTAATAAATCCCAGTGGGCTGACCCTGAGCCATGTAGAGTATAGCTCTTGCGACTTTCAACCTTCTCTCCCGTGCGATGACTTCCAGGCCGTCAAGAAGGCGCATGGCGTGAGCTCTATGCTGCGCTGCATCCAACTCGGTCCAATTTTTATCCGAAACTACAACACAGAAAAAAATTTAATCTGCACTACACACACGCCTCATTTTAGGCTAGTAGTTAGACAGTTAACTCTACTTCCTAGGTTTGTTTATCTCTGTTTCTCTAGTCCTTACCATGAGCACTGAACTCTTCCTCAAAGCACTTTCTATTGAGAGCAAACTCTGGTCCTTCAGTGTAGCTGTAAAGCTCTGAAATGAAATATTAAATACACAAATAACGCAGTCATATTCAAGTATAAAAGCAGAACCAGGACACCTGTGTAATGAGAGAATGATGCACATACCAGAAAGCTCTGCAGCCCACTTGTCTGTATCAGAATATTCAAACTCCAGATCTGGAGACTCAGAAAGGCCCTGTGCGCAAAATATGACAATGCATTGATTAGTCAAGTAAGAACTCTTCATAAGAAAGAAGTAAGAAAAAATCTTCTGTGTGACAAAACAAACTGAGACGCTTGAATAGTGAAGTTTAAAGTCTCATTGACCTCACCCTTTGTTTGATTACTGGTTTGTTTAATATCGCATAAGAAATATCTACACAATGCTAAGAATTAACCATCTCAATAAAGTTTTGTGTCAAACCATAAAGACTAAATATTTACCCTTTACGGACTAACAAACCCTAACCCAAACCCTAAACTACGTTACGGACTAACGAACCCTAACCCTAACTCTAAACTACGTTACAGACTAACCCTAACTGTAATCCTAACCCTAAACTACGTTACGGACTAACTAACTTTAACTGTAATCCTAACCCTAAACGACAATACAGACTAACTAACCCTAAACTACGTTACGGACTAACGAACCATAACCCTAACCCTAAACTACGTTACGGACTAAAGAACCATAACCCTAACCCTAAACTACGTTACGGACTAACGAACCCTTACCCTAACCCTAAACAATGCTACGGACTAACCCTAACCGGAACCCTAACCCTAAACGACATTACGGACTAACCCTAACCGTAAGCCTAACCGTAAGCCTAACCCTAACCGACGTTACGGACTAACTAACCCTAACCGTAATCCTAACCATAAACTATGATATGGACTAACTAACCCTAACCGCACCAGAATCTACACGTGACTTCTGGTAACATCATCTTTCGTATGCATAGAATGCCGGTATATGGATACGTACTAGGAGACACTTCCTTTAATAAATGTCTGCAAACGTCACAAACGGCAAGAAAGCAGCCAAACAGATTCAAATTAATCTGTATGGTCGTCTCATGCTTTTGAATAACACAATATTCTACAGAAAGTTTCCAATGACAGCACTTACTACTAATATGATTGAAATATACATAATGAGTCAGAGATAAAGCTTCATGAACATTTTTTATTGATGAATGCATTACTTGATTTAATTTTATATGATAATCACATTGTTATTCTACTGCTTTTAATGATGAATAGTGGAGAGATTTATTCAGTGTACTTGTTTTTTTTTTTTTTTCTTTCTTCTTCTTTTCGTGTTAGGTTTTTTGCCATCCACATGTGATAAACTGATAAAGTTTTTTTTTTTTTAATGGAGTATGCATGGCTTTAATAACATCTATTCATTCATCTAAAGCCCTACACCCCCTCTATCTGAAGGACATCTAAAAAAGTATATATGCAATCAGTTACACGTAAAGTTGAGTTAAACAAGACAATTATATTTAAATGGTATTTTTCCCTTGGAAAAAAATACAAATAAAGGAATCATCTTTTTTTCTGGCCTGGCACAGTTATGTAGCTGGAATTCTTTTGAACAGGAACAATTGTTTCCAACAGGTCGACCTTTTACATACTGACAATGCTCCAAAACTAGCTGTCAACAGCTAACTACCCTCCTATCTGTTTGTGAATCATTAGTAAACAACAAACAAAGCTGTGTGTTGCAGTTTGATTTGTGTTAATACTTTTTATCCCTGGACTCAGCTAACAGCAGTGGATTTGTTCAAGATAACCGAGCTAAAGTTGCACAGGTACGGCTAGCTAACCTTATAACAACAGCAGCAGCAGGCCTCGTCTATGGTCATATAAACGAACACTAAATAAAACACTTCTGTTTACTCACCTCCGAGTCTTTCCTCGAGTTGCGGGTGAACTCCCCTTTGCTTTTGTTGGGTATCATTGCTCTCTGTTTATTGTTTACTGCTGCTAACCCACCACCACCGTTTCCACCGACGTCCATCATTTGTGTGGGCGCTGCGAACTCTCGCGAGAACCGTGTGGTTTTACCAGTCTCTCGAGATTAGATTTTTATTTTTTATTTATTTATTTTAAACTAATAATAATAATTCTGTACTGTTTTCTTTAAATTGTTTTTATTTTATCATTTATTTATTTTATGATTTTTTGGATCGTGACCCCATTTTAATCTCAATAATTATTATTATAACAGATGTATATTTGACAAAGTGAAAGTATAAAATGAAGTTGTTTCAGATTTTATTTCATTTTATTATTATTATTATTATTATTATTATTATTATTAGCAATTACTCGACCTTTCAGTTGACCCCATTTAAATTCCAGGCATTGAAAAATATGGAGGACTAAACTTAAAATAAAATGAATCATCAAATAAATAAACGCTAAAAAGAGAGAGAGAGAGAGAGAGAGAGAGAGAGAGAAATTAAAATTAAACACAAAAAAAATAAATGTAAGTGGGGAAAATACCAACGTTAAAATATAAATACAAATATGTCTTTAAATGAATGCAAAGAATAGCTAATGAAATAAAAATAGATAAATAAATAACAAAAAAGAAAAATGGAAATAAAAAAGAAAATTCAAATAGAATTCATCTTTATTTTATTCAGAACTTTTTGTCATTTAATCATTTATTTTATACATTTATTTTTTATATTTTTTATTCATTTATTTTGGCAGGTTTGGCCCTCCATAGAAAAACCCTGGCCACGTAAAAAGTGGTCACGTAGGTGGTAAAACTGGACGGTCACTCTACGTAAATATTTTCATAGGTCATATGAGACGTTTAGTTAGCCCTTATTTATGCTCACAAATAAAAACAAAGAAACACTGTGTGTCTTTTTTTTTTTTTTACTTGTCTGCACATGCTGTCAAAGGTCAACACCACAGGAAGTGCAATCATTATGAGACAGCAATGCATATTTTGTTATTGCAATAAAATACATTGATTTATTTTATTGCTTAATTGTGACCATCACCAGCCCTCCCTAAGGAAGGGTAAGAAATCTTTTATTATAGGGAGGATATAAAAAGGGAGAGCAGTGTTACACCTAAGTGGAGGGGGAGGGGAGACTCAAGGTAGGAAATAGAAAAGGTGGGGAAGAATAGATTGTTTTGCAGTGAGGGTGAGATGTGAGGTTGTAGAATATATTGTGCTTATTATGTTGTGTAATCCACCCAGTATGGTGACAAGTGTGAAGCTTAGCTATAATGGTGGTGGCTGTGAACAGGGGGAATGAGTGAATGGAAGTACCTAAAGCAGGTATTTGGGATTAACGTGTCTAAGGTTAAGCCCAGTATGAGTTTTATCCCACATCCCAAGGCGTGCCAGTGCATCGTATACCAGTATATGTGCAAAAAAAACACTACTGCAAACCCAGGAACTGCCCTGGGCCCGCAGATGCAGCCAGGCCAGCAGAAAGAGCCCCAGGCAACCCCCCCGCGGCTGAGCAACCCCCCAGATGCCCCCAAGATCCCAGGCCGAGAGGCAGCCACCGCCCCCCACACACACATCCGAGGAAGCCCCAAGCAGCCGAGCACCCAGCGCATCCCCCCACCGAGGCTAGGCCATCCCTTAAGGTCAAAGAGCAGTCTGAGGACAGCTAAGTTCTGAGCAACTGTCGGTGTGAGTGTGGGACCAAGAGTTTGAGGTGGGGTGACAGCTCTGACTCATCTAAGAGTTATTTTGTTGTTGTTCTCATCTATGAACACAGATCCTTGTTTGTTCCTGGCTTTCACTGCTAGCCCTTGCATCTGGCGGAATTAGCTCAGCCTTTGGTTACATTCACACCTAGGCCTGTGTAAATAATATGACCCTTTTGTCAACAGTTGTTTATTTCTTTATGACCAGCCACAGTGAGCGTGGTTCTCCCGTCACTCTCATCGTCACTCTCATAAACATGTATGTTAGGTTTAGTTCAGTTGTTAAGAGTTAGAGAGAACTTTGTATTCCCAGCATGTTAGATGGACGAGGGAAGGAAAGATGGAGACATCAGCAAAGGACAGATACAAAGAATGACTTCGATCATCCAAAAAAATGTAAGTAACACCTCTTGTTTACGCAGAATAGATGTTCCTTTACACTAATGCCTGTAAAATGTCAGAAGGGCCAGCATTCACTGATGGAGGAGGAGAAGAAAGATGGAGGAGCACCAGCCCACTACAGTGTCCCACAACCAACGTTAGGAGGAGACATCAGTACAGGACGGAGATAAAGGAAGACTTCTATCGATCAATCAATCAATCAAAACAAAGCTTCTGTATATAGAGCAAATATCCACTGATGGAGGAGGAGCTCCAGTTCTTCATCTTTCTTCTTCTCCTCCATCAGTGGATGCTGGTAGTCCTTTCCTCCATCTCCAAAACCATGGAGGATGGCAGCACTAGCGTCCTCTAAAGGTTGAGAAGAAGAAAGGCTGAGGACGTGACCATTAGCATCCTCCGATAGAGAAGAAGAAAGATGGAAGAGCACCAGCATCCACAGCAGCCCATTAAAGTGCCCCACAATCAGCCCCAGGAGGAGACATCAGCAGAGGAAAGGGAGACAATTAACCACAACAATGTAAGCAAAACCTCTCATTTACACAGAAAGACAGTGAACACATGTTTAATGTGAAAATAGATCAAACTTACTGCACTCATGCCTGTGAAATGTTTTGTGTGTGAATGCAGATTCATTTCAGAAGAGAATCAGACTGTTCCAGCTGTTAGTCACCACAGTACAGAATGAGGCAGCAGTAGTAGTGTTTACACTGACAGCTTTCATTTGAACTATATACAGTATATATACAATATATAAAGAAAAATAAATCATAAGGAATCAAACTTTGTGAAATGCTTTGTGTGTTTGATAAACTAACTTTCCATTAGAATCTGAGCTGATTTTAATCACTGGGAAGTTTTTTCACCAGTTCTTCTTACAGACGGAGACGCAGGTTACACATGGAGGACGATATTTATTGAATATGAAATTTATAATTATTTTTCTGACATGAAAATATTAGTTCAACCATCTATATTCTATTAATAAAGAAAGGATCCTCTGTGTGTGTGTGTCTCTCAAATAACTCAGCGCATCACGATCAGACTGACCTGAGAGTTTCAACATGGCTGCTGCTTGGGTCCAGGGTGTACGTCAGATTTGTTTGTAATGATACCGTTCAAACATTTTTTTCCATTAAATGCAGATTTACAGAACAGCTCAATGTTGACAGGCAGTCATGGTAATGCAAGACAAGTTAGAATCAGTAATAGCTGATTAAAAAAAATGATTTCCTTTTCTTAAGCTTTTTGACACATATTGCAAGCAATGTTTCGTTATTTCCTGTATTTTTGACTGAGGCATTTTTACATTTGTTTTTTATGCAGGTAATAGTTTTTAAGTTTTTATTTTTATTATGAAATATGTTAAAATGTGCTCTTTGTCAGGATTACAAAAAACAAAACAAGGCTCTCTAGACAATATTAAAGAAATATGTATAATAATAATTAGATGACTAATGTTACTAGTTTTACAATACACATTCAATATACATATACGTTCACACTTGTATAATAATAATAATATACTATCTACGTAAAATTTACTACACAAATTTCATCAATTTAATTTTAAATATAAAATATAGTGTGGCAATATTTATATCAATAATTTTTGTATAATTTTTTGGCTTCATAGAATCGCCCACCCCCCTTTTCCGCTAATTTCAAAATTTATCGGAACAGTTGTGTGATATATCATTTCAAAGGTAATTCAACATAAATTCCATTTTTACGTCGCACAATTTCATTTGTTTTACTCGGTGGAACCGAGTCACTTCACTGGATGCTGGAACGTGGTACATGCAATTTAGCGCGGCGACGTTCCACGGGCCCAAGGTAGATCAAGAAAAAATTGGTCACTTCTTCCTATTTAAATGTGATTACTTTTCTTATGTCAAATTAAGTCATTTTATTACTGTAATTAGTAATAAAATTGTTGTCTACTTTGTGTTCTTAAGATTTTTTTTTGTCTTTTGAATAAAAGGTACACAATCATACTAAATCCTTTATATCTCAGGGTAAAATTGAAAATGTTCCTTGATCTGGGTGATTGTTTTTAAGGAGTGATGAAAGTCCTGAAGCCAGAGCAGTTTATAACTTAACTGTATGGATTCTATTCATTCTAACACATTTTTAATTATTATTATTATTATTATTAATAATAATAATAATAATAATAATAATGCATTGGATTTTATATAGAGCTTTATCATGGACACTCAAAGTCGCTTTACAGAATTAAGGCATTATTCTTTCACTTCACACTTAGTGGTGGTAAGCTACTATTGTAGCCACAGCTGCCCTGGGGCAGACTGACAGAGGTGAGGCTGCCATAATGCGCCATCAGCCCCTCCGACCACCACCAACACTCACACACTACATTCATACTAGGCAATGTGGATGAAGTGTCTTGCCCAAGGACACAATGACAGATACCACTGAGGTGACTGTCCTCCACTGTGGCACCTGGAATTCTCAGTGATATCCCATCCAACTACTAACCAGTAACCAGGCCCAGACCTGCTTAGCTTCCGAGATCTAACAGGATTGGGCAATGAGGCTGGTATGGCCATTAAAGGTGAATATGTCCAAAGGTTTGGGGGTTTTAAAGATTCTCTTCCCAAAAAAAAACGATGCATCACAACAATCTTCACATTGGCAGTAGTTTATTAACGAAAATGGAGCACAGAAGATTCATTGGGAGTGAAAGGTTCTTTAAACCTAACAGAAAGTGCTGAAAATAAAGGCTATATCTCATGTGCATGTTACAGTCTTTCATCATAATTGTACAATGGTTAGTTATTTGATTGAAAACAAACAAATCATAAATGTCTACATCAGAGTTAGATTAAATGGCCCTTGACATCATCTTCAAAGAAGTTTATTTAATGCACAACTACGAACCACAACAAACGGGTGGAGCTTAAAACTAAACTTGTGTGAAAGGCTAGATTAAAACCCAAGGACATTTTGGATAAAATACTTTTCTTTACACTTTAAAGCAATATACTTTGTGTCACTTTATTTAAAAAATATGGGAATCAACAACTCACTGTTCCTAACAGTTAAAATACACCAATGAATAGATGTGATTCTGCATAGCTGTCAATGTATGTTGATAACCAACAGTGTTTGGCTTTAACACTTACGCGGGAAGGGGGGTGGGGTTGTACGTGATTCATTACTTTGCCCATTGCAAGGCACTGTCAGCTGATCAGTAACCATGGTTACATGATTCACATTGCTGACATAATGTGTCCTCACGGCATGTCCTTGGCAGCAATTCCTTTAAAGCTGTTTGTGCAAGAACGACAGTATCACACAGTTATACTATTCAGTGAAAGAGGATCCACAGTTTGCAGAAATTTAATACATGAAATCACCTGCAATGGTGAATCAGATTTTTACATAGTAACACGAAATAGAAGAAACAGAAGTTCATTTTTTGCATTCAAAGGATCAGCCCAGAGACTATACCAGCATTTAATGCAGCATTTGTGTCCAGAGCTTAGATTTCAGCTGATAAACAAACCTGCTGATGGTGTCATTTCTGTATCAAGCATTAATGAAACCACTCAACTAAGCTCCTCCAAAATGCCCAAAAGTTTAAGAAATAAAATAAGTAACAAAGCAACTCTGGATTTATGCACTTTTGATATATTGACAACACAATGCATGAACCTTTGGAATAGAATAGCTATAATACAACGTGACAATACAGAAGACAAATCTTACAGCTGCAACCTAGCAGAGTTTTGGTGCATTTGTCCATTTTGATGAACATTAAAAACAGACTTCCCTGCTCAATCAGAGTGTTGAGATAGAGAACAGTGACTTAACTGAGACTGCTGGAAGTGCAATAAGCACAACATGGAACATGCAACGAGAGCAGCTGTAAATCTCATTCTGTATAGGACTCACTGAAACACATGGCCAAGTATTAAATCATTCAGTTTGTTACAAATATACTGTAAATGGTTACGTATAAAGATTTTGAGATTAGAAATACCCTGAGGTGATTAAAACCTCTCCCAGAGAACACAGAGCCCTCATGGCTAAACACAGAAACCAAAAGCTAAGCTATTCTTTTCTATTGTCAGCAGCTCAAATCTCAGGTCTGCTTAACAGTGGCTAAATCATAGGTGTGTGTATTCCTACTATAACTTTATAAAGGAATGTCTTAGGTGTAAAGGATTCTTCTGTATTTGTTGAAACAGTTTTACATTACTGGACGGGAAAATTAAAAAACTCACAGTACTAAAGATTTGAATTACCGTCGGAGACTATGGCTCAAGTGTGTGCAAGTTATTGCCTGCATTTAAAAAAAAGAAGCTTGTCTCACTGAAACAGCTAAAAAAGGCCTTAATACCAGTAACTGACTAACATGAACCTTTCACTCTAGATTTTGGTCCACCTACTCCAGGGAAAAACCTTTGACTGACTTTCGTGACTTACGAAGTGTGTAGAAAACTCCATGAGCTTCAGTGTTTCAGTGGTTTTGCATTAGAAGTGAAACCCCATATCAACTGGAGAGATATTAAACTATTTCATACAAAAAAAGTAACTCCTTATAAGGAGTTTAAGTATATTAAAATATAATTTAGAAGCTGTTATTTATTCCAGCAGGCGAGAAAAAACATGCAAATAAAGTCTCAACAGAGTGAGTATTGTTTGATAAAGATTTGTCACAGACAGCTGGGTGCAATGTGCATCATTGGTAGGAAGCAGCAAGTGAAGCTAAACCTGCTATGACAACAGTAAACATTTCATCTGTGAAATGACAGAGGAGTAAAACAAAATACGATACAGAAATGTCTTTGTGTTTTGTTTAAAGATATCAGGAACTGTCCACTTCCAAATGAAACCCAAGGATTGGAGACTAATATCTGTAAATTAAGCAAATCAAGGTTTATTAAAAGCAAAGCACATACTGTATTTGCACTGTATCATTGTGAGATAGAAATGATAATTTTTTTACTTTATATACAGTAAGTGAACATTATTTGGGAACCCTAGTCTATAGCCTGATGATAGGACCTTTAGAAAGTGCAGACATACCTGTAGTAGTTTGGTTTGAACGGTCCGTTCTTATTCAGGCCCAGGTATTTGGCCTGCTCATCAGAGAGCTCCGTCAGGTGAGCGTCAAACGTGGCCAGATGCAAGCTAGCAACATATTCGTCTGAAATGTAACAACAGCGTTTGAACTACCCAACACACAGCTGTACAATCATTGCAATTATTAAAAATGTATGTCTCGCAAATGAGTCAGAATGAACTGAAGAAGTCTCGAAGTGTCTTTTTAAAAGCACGACCAACAAATTTCCTTAAGTGAGCCGTATCAGATAGACTCTTTACAACTATAGAGGCATATTATAAAAAATATGTGACATAAATATTGACAAAATAAAATGCATTTCTATTGGGTGAATAAAGGATTTAAACATTCTAAAATGTAAATGATCAAAAACAAATGGTTTATTAATATATTGCTTTCTTTCTTTCAGCAAATACAGGACAAACAAATGATTAAAAATAATGCCCATCTAAGGGGATTTACACTTAAGACCCTGTGGATCAGGGGTCACCAACACCAGTGGTCCGCGGGCACCAGGTGGGCCGTGCGGACCACTGGAGGGGCCCTCAGGCCTATTTTAACAGGAGCAGTTTCCACAAATGAGTGAATACTGCTCCTTAAATCTACAAAAATCTGATTTATTTGCTTAAATCTCACAAAGAAGAAAACAGATGTAGTCAGTGCTTTAGTAGAGTTACCGGTAAGTACTGTTGGACTTCATATAGTTTTTGTATTAAAAGAGGGGGTTATCGTGTTTTTATTCAAGCACATAGTACCATTCTATAGCATACTCAAATAACTATGCTACCCAAAATAGTTTGGGAAATGCAGCAAATATAAAAAATAATTTAAAATAAGTTTCCCTCTGTAGCAACACTATTCATGACGCTTTGATTTCGCCTCTGTCTCTTTAAGAATCTCCTTTCCTGTCTGACACGCCCATGAACACTCCCCCTTCAGTACACACACATGTATGCAGTTTACTTGTGTTTTTCTGTGTGTTTGGCTACTTTCTATGATGAACAGAGTCGACCGATTGACACACAGTTCTCTCTCAGGAAAATGGCTGCTGGCAGGAGATTTAAAAATTACTCAAAAATACGTGAATCACTCTGAGCAACGGAGGTATGTTTTGCAGGAAAAATTACTCACTAACATGATATAAAGCTTGAAAAAGTGATTTTTACCCCCCCTACCCCCCTTTAAATTAACCATCTTCACAGAAAGCAATGTTACAAATGTGTTTAAGTATATAGGATTTGGTGTTTGGATTGGGATGTTTAAAAAAAACAAACAAAAGGAGCGTTTTCTATATATAAAATAAATAGACATGATTGTTAAATTGTAAAAACATGTTTCTGTTAGTTAGCGGCCAATAAAATAGAAACATTATGATTTCATATGAAATGTTTTAGAAGTGGTCATTTAAAAATAAAATAATGGAATAAATTAAGAGAAATAAAGTGTTGCATGTTGAAACTTACCGTAAGTATTTCCTAACTTTTTAAGCTAATGCTAGTCATACTTCATTATCTTTCCCTCTAATTAAAGTGAATCTGTGAGATTTCGGTATTCAGATTATTCAGTAACTTTGAAGTAGCTTGTGGTTTCAGAAAGGTTGGTGACCCCTGCTGCAGATTTTCACTTCGGCCACTGAGTTGGTTGCATTTATCATTTGAACCTGTGAGTATCAAGCAGTGTTCTAATGTGTGAACACCCACCCATCTTTTTTGGAAGTAAGTAAACATCCTGCTTGTAACGTCCCTCTGGAGCGTTGTACAACTCAATGAGAGCCAGGGCCTGAGAACACATCACATATCAAAATGAATATGTATATTAATGATACAACAAAAATAAATGAATACAAATCATCAGATTAAAGACAATTACAAGACAGAACACATTAGAATGTTGAGAGATGAGAGAACTGTTACCTGAGTGGTGGCTGTAATGGACAGGACAAAAGTAGGGACAGTGGAGCAGCTGAGGTTCAGGAGTCGCCCCTGAAGAAAACACACAGCACTGAGTACTGAAGCTTTAAATGACAACCATGAAAAATATTTACTCTAAAGTTAAACATACTGAGAAAGTCTGTATAAGACAGTAAAACGATTCCAAACTGATCAACAACCCTCATTACTGCACAGAGATCTCACTGCCTCCATAACAAAAAGCTTCATTTATGACCATGCATCACCAATGTTGTGCAATATTAGGCTATAGTACAGTGTTTTTATACCTTGGGGTCGTGACCCCATGTGGTGTCACCTGGAATTAAAATGGGGTTTTCTGAAATGTCCAGGAATTGGTAAAAAAAAGATAAATTATTCTTTTTCAAATTAATACGACACACAATAAATATAAAACAACTGTATCTATACTATTTCTTCTCACACACACCCGGTCCAGAGAACAAATCACCCCCATTCTCCAACAGCTCCACTGGCTCCCTGTTTTATAATTGCGTTCACTGCAAGCTCCTCACCTACAACTCCCTCCATAACCTGGCCCCTCCCTACCCCACCAATCTCCTCCAACAACAGTGTCCCACCCGGGGAACGAGCCTTTGCTCCCGCCACCACCGCTCTTTGGAACTCATTCCCACAACCCATCAAGAATGCAGACTCATTACAGAACTTCAAAACACTCCTTAAAACCGACTTAAACAACGTGCTTTTCCTTAACCTTTTCTTTTACTTTTATTGTTTTAATGTATTATTATTTCAAATAAAATGCAGTATAAAATGATCTTGTCACTTTGTGCACTACTCCTGGCTACTCTGTAACTGTAACACACTTATTCAAACATGTTAAAAAAAAAACTAATTCTAGAGGAAAGAAAATGTCTCTGGGGTCGCCAGAAATTTGTGACCCAAAAAAGGTTGTGAACCTGTAGTATGTTTTACACTTGGTAATTCTTGCTTTTTGTCAAATGTCTCTAAACCTGTTTACTAATGCAACTAAGGACCTAACATTAAATGATATAATGGCAGGTTGAATGTGAAGGTAGTTGTGAGTCACCTCAGCTAGAAGGATCACTCTCTTTCCATCTGGCCAAATGACGTGATCCACCTGCGATCGCACTCGCTCCCACGTAAGCTCGGGGGTTCGCAGACTTGCCTGAATGGAGAGAGAAAAGATGTCCCTACTTTAGCCCGATGGGGGTAATTATTTAAAATCTATTACAAATAATAAGAACGTTGGTATTTTACCACATCTATCTCAGTGTTGGAGTGACCCATGTTGCAGACAATGGAGCCATTTTTCATTCTGTCCAGCTGATCTCTGGTTACCACGTTCTTATTTCCTACAGATGAGCACAATCACAACCTCAGCTCTGTTTATCATCTAAGCACAAGGCGGAATGTAGAAACACATGTATAGTGTTGGATTTATTGGAGGTACCAGTGCATGTGATGATGACATCGACAAGGCGAATAACCTCGTTCAGCTTAACCACTCTGAATCCATCCATGCTGGTTACACACAAGAGGAAAGAAGAGACACGAATGTTAATTAGGATAAGGCTCTTGTGATTTTTAGAGTCAAGCTACAACTTCAATGTTTCAGGATGAAAAGATATTGATAAAAAAATAAAATGAAAAAAAAATTCCAGTAATTTGTACTTTTTTATTTTTCTGCTGCCTTGTTTTATGTTAATATTCACACTAGTTAGTCACAACAAGATGATGGCCATGACAGTCAACAAAAACATATTCATGGACTAAAGCATCTCACATGATACCAGGAGACATGATGAGTAGATCATCAGTGATAAACACTTTCCCTGGCAGTGGTCTTAATTTAATAGATGATTGATTTAAGTTCTTATGCAGGATGTTGTCACTGACCAGGCCTGCAGGGCACAGATGGGATCGATCTCTGTGATGTACACAATGGCTCCCAATGCTTTTAGAGCAGCAGAACAACCTTTTCCAACCTGTCAACGACAAACAGTGGAATGTCATTGGGAACATGAGTATCTTAATAATTATATACTTAAAAAAAACCGAAAAAAAAAACCGAAAGGAACAGTCAAAGTCTTTTTTTCTCATCAGTTACAGGAGTGTAATTGGCAGAATAAACACCAGTCTCACCTCGCCATACCCACAGACAACAACCTGCTTCCCTCCAAACATGACATCTGTAGTTCTCTTCAAGCTGGACAGGAGTGAGACATAAAATAAGGATGTAAAAAAAAAAAAATAATAATTTGTGTCAAAGTTCAAACTGTTTAAGAGATAGATTTTGTGTCCGGACAGAATTAGCATTAGTGGATAATGTGTTAGCTTCAAAGTCCTTGTGCATTAAATCATTTATACATTAAATGTTACACTTGCTACAAAACAGACCAGTCCTTTGCAGAGAAGTAAACTAGGAAGAGCAGTGGTAAGGGTCAGAGGGGGGTTAAATAACAGTATGTGCAGATGTAGGTGAAAAAATACTAAGTCACTCATGTACTGCCATGGTGATACTTTAACAACAGGATAGAGAATGTAACTTCTGTTTTCCCAGATCTATTTGGGTCAATGTTTAAAAGGTTTGTATTTTGAACCCGACCAATGGGATGCATCTCAGGTCATCAATGACCAGGGCCTCATTTATAAAACTGTGCCTATGTAAGATCACTTCAGCTGGCGTACGCTAAAAACCAGGAAGTGCATACGCAAAAAAACTGTCAGACTTATAAACGCACGCTCGTCCCACACCTGTTTCCGTTTATATATGACAATCAACTCAAAAGCTGTCTCACGTGAAGAAACACCTTACTCCGCCCATATGGTGACTATAAAGGGTCCGGTGAACGCCCTTAATGAATATTCACTAATGCAAATTTTACGGTGGACCGAGGGGGAAAATGAGCAAATGTGAGGTTGAAGTATTAATTGTTGAGGTGGACACATGCAGGAGAGTGTAATTTGGTGACACAGTGCACGTTATCAATGATAGAAAGGCAGATCGCGTTGCGTTGCCTCAGAGCGTCAGAGTGTGACTGAGGTGAAAAAGAAATGGTCAGACATAGAAGTGGAGGAAATAGCACACTGGAGACAAAAAGCTGGAGGATCATTGGGGAACCCCTCTGTGTTATAAGGTGGAGGGGACATAGGTGCACTATATGCACCAGAAGCATGGAATTATATTGTATTTCCTTGTTTGAAATAATAAAAATGAACAGGTAGTAAAACACCTTTGGAACTATACATAATTCACAATATTTTATTTCAGGTAAAACCATATTTTTCATCAGTCCCAGGGTGTTTACTGGTTGGTGGTGCTGTAGCTGGGATGAGTGAAGCTACATCGGGGCATTTTTCAGGTATTCACAATAGACACTAGTCATACTCAACCGCCCCATGGTGCATTGCGAGCGAAACGTAAAATCGTCCTGGGACTGGCTTCAATTAAAAATCAAACAATTCCTTTTCAAAATAAAAGCATCTCTTCTTGTCTTCTATTAGTTGTTTAACTCTTTTGTAAATAGGGCTCTTGTTTTGAAATTAACCGGAAGTTTTGTCAGTAGCACAACAGCGGGTCTCCAAAAATCTCATAAATGTCAGCATGAAATGTGTTTCTGAGAGTGTTATGGATCAAATGACCACATGTTGATATTCTACTTGGTCACTTTTTCGCTTAAAATACTTTCATAACTTCCAAAGGTGGCGAATCAACAGATATTTAGCCTCAGTGTGCTTCAGGTTTTTAACGTAGTAGGTTCGAATTGCATCTTGGGAAACTTTGAAGTAGTCAAGATCAAGCTTCATTTGATGGCTAAACTTCATACGGTAAAAAAAAAAAACCCTACTTAAGGGACATCCATACTTATAATAAAAATGAGAAGCTCAAAGCCGCTAACTGCTTGGCTTGGATATATCAAAGTTGGTGTCCTTTCTTTAAACACACCTAAAATATTTAGTGTGTTTATGGAAAGTTAACTTCAAACACAAACAAGTTCCAATGGTATATTTCTTGCAGATCCTATTAGTCAACATAAAGCTATAAACAAACTGTACAACTGTTTATAAAGTTGGACTGGGTTCACTTCAAACTTTCCAAAAATTAAAATTCCTCAAAGCGAAGCTGACTCACCCATCCAGGATAGACTCTCTGCAGCAGTACAGATTGTCAAACTTCTGCTTGGTCACAGAGTCGTTGACGTTCATCGCTGGCACACACAGTTTTCCAGCTTTAGACAGCTGATACAACCTAGGATGAAGAGAAAGGAGGACCCACATGTGTTTGAATAGATCTATAAAAAGAAGTGTGCGTCTACTAAAAGAAGGGGAACTCGCCTGTGAACGCCGGTGACACTTTCTTCTACGATGCCTCTGATCTTCTTAAATACATTGGGGTATTTCTTATACATCCAATGCGTCAAGTCTCCTCCATCATCAAGAATCTTTAAGGGAAGGAGGATTTTTTACAAAAATATGTAAAACACTTCCTCAGTGGTTCCCAACCTTTTTCTTGTCATATCATATAATGATATGACAATATCATAATATAACGATATCTGACCACCCCAGAGACTTTCTATCTCTGAAATTTGTTTCTAATCATCTTTGTAATACCATGTTTCAAATACAAAGTGACTATATTTAATTGTAAACTAGCAATATATATATATATATATATATATATATATATATATATATATATATATACTGTTATGTGCATCACATAAAAAAAATACATGAATAGAAACATTTTTTAAACATTTAAAATATAAAAATGAAATTTTAATCAGTCACTTTTAATATTTTATTATTACTAGACATTTCAAAAGACCCCATTTATTCACTACCCTTAGTGAATGGACATTTGCATCGATTTTATCAAATAATAGAGGCAAAGCTTTAGTAAAGTGGGTTAGGGTTAAGATTGAGGTAAACTAATGTAGTAATTTTCTGCAAACCATATTGGGCTGCCAGCCCTCCGTGTTGACGCAACGATCAATGCACCACCAGAAATCATCCTCCGACTCCCCTTTCCAAGCAAACACAGCCACACCTGAAACATAACACAAGGTCAAAAACTAAAAAAAGTCACTTCTGCAGTGCATTAGGTTTAATCAACAACCCAGCTCGTAGAACAGAGTACGTACAGCAATAAGTCACTGAAAGCAAGACAGAGATGGAACCCTAAAGCCACATGAGCTCCAGTAAGCTGTGAATCACTGGGTCAGATCCTGAACCACCTACTGTGGAAATGCTTTAAGCATCCCATAGCAACTACACATTAAAGGTGTCAAACAGTGCTGTAAGTGAATCCTATTCAAATGTAACCTTGGCTTTATAAGATATAAAAGAAAAATATTTGCGTTAGTTAGTAACAGAGGAATGCATTATGACTACAAATGCAATCAAAAATGAAGTTGCTGTTTATGTTGGAGCTCCAGAATGCTTCAGTGTTCCTGCAGGTTACTAATCAGCAACTATTCAAGAGATGCCCACAAAGGAGTGAGGAATGGAAGCGAGGGGTCTATGAAGATGATTGGTTGTTGTTTGCAGTGATGACATAAAAGATGGAGGCTGTGACGACTCTAACAGCTAAAAGAAGACTCACAGCTTACCCAACTCTGACAGGGCTGCTGCCACTTCATTCTGGGTGGAGTAAATGTTACATGCAGTCCACCGACACTGAGCCCCGAGTGCCACTAAAGTCTCAATCAGCACCTAGAATAAAATCATTCATTGTTTAGTTTTGTTAGCTTCTTCTAATTGTATATGTTTTGAAAAAGAAAAAAGAGCTCAGATTATTTTTGTGTCTTGTAGATCTGTTAGTAAATTAAATAACAACATAAAGTACAAGAACTGCAAAACAGCACATTATATGATTAATGATTAAAACCAATTGCTAAATTAATTAATTACTAAATTAACTGTTTACTGCAGCCCAAAAAGGAAGGACACTTTATTTAAAAAACATTTTAAACTGCGAAGTTTGATATACTTTAATAAACTTACTGCGGTCTGTGCCGTGATGTGAGTGCAGCCTACGATTTTGGCTCCAGCCAGTGGTTTCTCACTCTGAGCCCTCTTCCTGAGGGAGATCAGTGCTGACATATCTGAAACCAGTGAAGAAAAAAAAGACTGTGATGGAAAGAATGTGACTGTTAAAAATAAAGCCTCAGCTACAAAATAAACAATTTGTTCTAGACCAGTGGTTCCCTATCTTTTTTGTCCCGTGTACCCCCTTCACATTTTTGTCAAATAATGTGTACCCACTCTTCATATCATAAGTACCCTCTCCATAATTTTGTGCGTTTTCATTTGTGGAATAGCTGGCTCTCCTAAAAACTTGTTCCCTAAGGCTTCCACTTAATCTACAAATTCAAAACAATGAGTGGAATTTAAAGCGGAATGTAACTACTTTTATGTGAATACTTCAACAGTAAGTAAATACTTTGTAAAACATAGCTAATTATTGTCTCCTATTGTCAGAAGTGTGATAAAACTGGCCTCTACAGCATAAAATAATTCTGTTTCAATAAATTACAAGAAAATAAAGTATTTTATTGGGCTATTTTACTGTTAGTTTGTGGTGAATTTGTAAACAAAAAACAAAAAAGAAGCATAAAAAGGAACTAGTAACATTTCCTTATTATTTTTAAATAAATTGTTAAATCTTTCCGAGTACATCTTATTTTCATTCTCAATGGATTGATATATCTTTGATACTATCCTGTACAAACAGAGATATCACAGAACTTATGTTTATGTGAAGCCTAAAAAATGAAAAGATGACCCTCCACATATCTCACCTTGCTGAGCAATCTCAATCTCACGACGACCAAATTCTGCCTGTTTGATGTTCTTGACACAGAAGTCTGTGCTGCTTTTACTGTTGGTTTGGGTTTTGTCTCGTGGGGAGGTCTCATCATCGGAGCTGTCTGTGCATGATGCAGCTGTGAAGTAAAAACAAGTTTTTATTCAAAGGAAAACAACAGCAACACTAAGCACTTAGTTTCAGATTGCGTCTGCTCCAATTATCTAAAGACTTGAAAATAAAAAGAGAATTATCACTCAGAATTTTAATGAAATCCAAATCTTTGAATTATTTTGTGTTTTATAAGAACTGGTACAGTGTCCGTTGGAAGTATGTATTCATGTGGGAGCATAAGTAGAGTTAAGTCAATTATGGCCAAATGAGTATGTGTTTGAAGGTTGGATGTACAAAGAGGTGTATATATTCTGCAGTGTTATAAAGGGGTATATTTGCGGGTGCAAAGTAAAATAGCGTGTGTGATTTCCCTGGTTTAATTATAGGGGACATGCGCATGATAAATTGATAAATAAAGTTTGCGCGCACGCACGCACACGCACGCAGACACACACACAATCAAATACTAAGCTTTATGAACATGAAATGAATACTTTTTCCTTACCGGAGCTGTAACTGTCTGTGGAGGACTGTGAGATGGAGCGGGATAAGGAGCGACGGCCTGCCTTAGTGGGAAACCTGCTGAACTCCTGTTTGTCCTCCACAAACTGGATTTGCTAAAATAAAAATATAAGAAATTTATAAAAATGCTTTTTTAAATAAAATACACACACATATATAAACATATACATGAAGGCTGCACGAATAATTCAAAAATTATTCAAAAAATTTAAAAACGTTTAATTATGAGTCTATCTCCCTTTACAAACTGTTGAAAAATAAGTTGCAAACACATTTAAAGTGATACATTCTTAAATGTCAATTTTGTGTGAGGTTTTTTTCCAATGCAAAGTTCTCTTTTTAAAAATGCTGAGGGATTCATTTTTGGATGGGCAGGTTGTTATTTTATCAATCCCACAGAGGATTTAACATTCTTTGTTAACGCTTTGCAGTTGCACTTTATTCCCAATACGTTGTTTTTACTTTTTCAATTAAAAGAAAATACTTGCAATGATTACATACGGTGGGGTTTTTTTTTTTAGGCAGTGGCTATCCGTACGGTTTCTGTATCAATATACCGACATTCTATTCGTACGCAATGCCCCTCATTGGCCAGTTTAGGTCACGTGACTAAGACTAAACCTAACCGTAATTGTAACCCTAACCTTAACCCTAACCCTAAAAATTGTTGCAATATAGGGTTATAACCTAACCCAAAGACGCTACGTACGTGTACTTTGGTAAATGTACCAATAGCACAAGGGGTTGTTCTTACAGCAACCGTACCAATAGACACATTCATTTTTCAAAATTGAGTTTTCAAAGTAAAAAATCGGGATTTTGTTTTGAGCTAAAATCGTGCAGCCTTAATATATATATATATATATATATATATATATATATAAATTATGATTTCATGTCTGCAGGGAGTTCATGTCGAGTGTTTTAGGCACTTAAAGGGAAGTGTTTTTATGTTTCACTTTACAACTGTGGAATTAGGATATCATAGATTGTGAATAAAGAGGAATAATTAGGTTTCCTGCTTAAAACATTTTGGGAAATATGACTGAAACCAGAAAGCTTGCTGTGCTCTGCAGCCAGAAATAGACGACTGGCTGCTCTCCAGCAGACATTACACCATTTTGGTTGATGTTCAAAGTTGTGCAACGCAGGCCAAATTTTGGGTCTCGATGACCCGATATGACTCCTGCTTGTGTAACATCAGTACACAATCTCTCCACTCTCCTGTAAGCTGTGCCACTAATAAAACTTCACAGTCCTGTCCACCTTTTTCTCTCTTACAACAGTGTAATAAACAATGATTGAAAGCCAAACCTCAACAGAAGTCATTTGGTTTCTGTGGAGGGGTAAGACTAACTTCTATTGCAAAAGTAACCATTAACAACCTTGTAACATTGCTTTTCTACACTCTAGAGAGCAGCAGTGGGAGAAATGTTCCAGAACAAAACAGGTAATGTGCTGCAAACAGAAGTTACTGTTCATCACATGCAGCGATGCATTCAGGTCTAACAGAAAATCTGAGATACCAACAAATCTGAGGCTGCAAACCTAAGGGAAAACACACTGTTATGTAAATACAATGGGAAAAATACATCTAATGTAACACAGAGTGACTTCGTCTCATCTTTTTTCTATATTGTAGACAGTAAAATTGTGGATTCAGTTTTTAATCAACAGTTACCTTCTGTATATGCAATAACTGCTGTATAATGATGCTATAACTGTGGATTATAGCATTATTTTATATCTAACATTTGATTAAAAAGCTAATTATTCACTAACCAATTAATTGTGAGTGACTAGCAAACTGCAGTAACAAACATGAGTATGCCATGCACACACACACACGTTTAGTTAAACTCATAAATAAAACATGAAATAATCTCATTTATGACCTAATAATAAAAGATTCCCTCATGATAACTCTTTATAATCACTGAGCAGCTGCTAGCTCACATCAATGTTGTGTTTAGCATTAGAAGTGTTTGAACAGGCTGCTGATAATCCTAATTTATGTATAGCCAAGTAGCCTAAATGTTCACACCTTGAACATAAACATTGTTCATTAAAATATGTGAAACAATGAAAAAAAAAAATTATACTGTATTTCAGCACTTTCCCGATTGTGCTACAACATGTGTACTGAGGAAATGAAAGCTTTAGAAAAGGGTTTTATTTTAAGCTTTAAAGAAGCACAAAACATAAATTGTTAGACGGGAATAAATCAACCTGGTAACATTTAACTGTTTTAATTCTGTAGGTTTAGGAGTTGTAATGAAATCCATTCACATACCAGTGAAAGTCTATGGCAACAGAACAATGTACGACTGTTTCCTTGAGATTAGGGCAACAAGACACCACATTTTTTTCTCGTGGACAGGACGGCATAGGTTTCAGAGGCCAAATTTGTGACTCAATGATTGTGTGTGTTTGTGTGTGTGTGTGTGTGTGTGTGTGTGTGTGTGTGTGTATATATATATATATATCAGGTTCTGTTTTACTATTTGATATCTGTTGGTATCTCTCTCCTGGGTCAAAGAATACCAATTTGTGGGGTTTTTTTTAGTGACTGTGACACATTACACCATTAAAATAGGTAGAGCAGTAGTGGTTACAGAAGTGGGCTTTTAACCAGGTCTAAATCTACTGTGGACCATCACTGTGGGACCGTGAGCATGTCCCCTCTACACCTAATTGCTTCCAGGACTCTCTTGAAGAAGACATTATTAATCTCAATGAGACTTTCCTGGTTAAATAAAGGTAAAAAAATGAATAAATAAATCAAAAAAATATAACCACTGATACTGTATCATGTCATCCAATGACTGGGTTGGCATAAAGGTCAGCCCAGAAACAGAAAGATATGAAACGTGACCAGGGCCAAACAAAAAACATAAACCTGAAAAACTTGACTCTTTGTATTCAGCTAAAAAAAACAGTTCTGCTGTTGATGTCTTTACCACACTGCAATACATTAGAAGTTGCACAACACAAACTTTGGTCCAGCCGCAAAGTAAACACTATTCACTGTGAAGCCACTGGAATAACTCTTCCTTGTTCCTGGAGAGTGTCAGATTATGTTTCTCTATGGTATGCCTATACTCAAGACTACATTATGCTTTTATTTATTTCTCTTTAACTCTCAACATGCTTAGATACTCTAGGTAAGATATTTTCAGCTCAACAGGAATATATAAATTTCTTTTACCAATATCAATATTGGGTTATCCCGATATCTTTTTGTATGATATATTGTCCCAATAGTAATAATGCAATAATAAGTCAAGATGAACTTTAATAAGTGCAACTTCATAACTACTACAAGTTAGAACTAGTAATGCACAATATTGGATTTTTTTGGCCGATATATTAGGTTCCCGTCTCAAAAAAATAACAGATACAAACATTCCTTTATTATTTCTTCTGCCATTTCCATTCTTAATTCCACTAAAAGAAGATAGTCCCCACACTCATCTATTAATTCCATTTCTTCACTGGATTTATTTGTCTGATTGTTTTTACGTTACCTTGTGTTTTTATTGGGTCAAATTGCACTGCTACATGTTTTTATCTTGTTCCATGTTATTATGTACTATGAATTATTATGTGTTTTAATGTGGCTTCAGGCCTGTATGTCTTTTATGCTCCCCATATCTTTGCACTCGGAATCGCCCCTATTTTGGGGAGAAAGTTGATTGATTGATGTCGATATTTCACAACTCATTTGGCCAAAAACTGATATTTTTCCCTTTGCACCTAATTGCAGAAATCCTCTAGTTTCTGTGGTGGAATCAACATATAGAAAAGCTGTGAATTATGTCACATCAGTAATCATTCCTTGCGTCACATTAATTCGTGACATTTGTTTTTAAACCAAACAAGAAAGATTTTTTCAGCCTATGCTACTTAAAACAGTTACTATTTAGTACCTACTCACATTTTATATTTCAGTGTTAAAACCAAGATCAAAGCATTCCGTGTCACAGCTACATTTGGAAATCGGTAAATTCAGTGAATAATTCCACTTTGAGATTGCCACATACCTCCATTAATTTTAAAGCACTACTGTAGTCTGTTAACCTAGCAAGCGCCAGATTAATGTGTAACCCCTCCCTCTAACTCGAGTTCAGGCAAAGGCAGGAACAGTACAAGATGGGTTCTGGCGTTTGTGAAAACCAGGAGAATCCATCTTGCAGGTAAGGTTAGCAGTCTGTAGCCCACACACTAAATGGAGGTGCTTAGTCTACGTATATGATGTCTATGAGTTTTATCAATTAAAGAATCCAATATAAAGAACCAATATACAGAACCAATCAGTCTGATATTGTGGCAAACTGGACGTTAACCAGTACTCAATTTTAAAGCCGATATCGGCCGACATGGATAACAGGCCGATAATATCTAGTTCTAACCAATTTAAAACTCAGACTCGAAACAAAGTAGAATTTCTCCTAAAAGATTAGTTTTCGACACGTTAACCTATCAGGTACTGAAATGTTGGGGTGACTCTTCCCCTTCAGAAGCTTTCTACTATCAGTCAGCGCTGAAGCTCATCTCACTTTACCCAGTGCAGGGTACATCCTGGACAGATCACAGTGCAAGCTCCATTACAGAGCATGCTAAATATTGTTTGCTCACATTTGATGCTGATCTTTGCTTCCTATGGGAAAACTGAAGTAGAAAGAGAGTTAAACCTTATTTCTATGTGAGTGGAAATATCAAAATTCAACTGCAATTGAATGTGCTAAAGATACTTTACAGTCATGCAACTGAAATTACTATCCTCTTTTCAAAGACTGGTCCAACAGGAATAAAATGAAAGTCACAGGTTAAACAATAATTATGTTCTCATAAATTATACATTGTGATTTTGGCAAATCCATCACAAATTGAGATTTAGATTTTTTCGCAGCACATGTTAAAAGACCAACTTCATTGGCTTTCTTTCATCATATACAGTTAACCAATGACATACGTTTCCATGATCATGGAAAAAGGACAAAGATAACGGAATTAATTTCCTGGAACAGAAATTGCAATATTTTATTCATGTATTAATTCAATATTTTTCCATTTATTTAAACAAAATGATGGAAATAGCAATACAGCACAGACCAAACCCTTGCATGTTCTGTACAATAGCATGGATTTCCACGATTTACATTATTTATTTCCCATAAAACATGTGGCTGAATGTCTAGCAAGTGTAACAAACAGATAGACATGTCATATTATGGGTAAAATCTCGGGCTACGTAATCTTGCCCACGTTTGGAACAATTTCGGGAAGTTTAATAGCGAGTAAGGACATCTGATTAGTAGGTGTGGGATAATACACCGAGTTAACAATAATATACGATAAAAAATAATTGCACAAAGCAATTTATTTATTTTTTTCCATAAAGACAACAGGACAAAATAGCATTTAAAAAAATAACAACACTTTTTTTAAACCCTGGACATAAATACATAATTATGGGTATGACAAACCGTAACAATCTGATGTGTAGTTGATTGATTTTATTTTTTTTTTATCTAACCCCAGCGATACCACTCCTACCCTAGATCAGCAATTCTCAACTGGTGGGTCGGGACCCAAAAGTGGGTTGCGGACCTGTAATGGGTGGGTCACCAACAGCTGGTCAAAAATAAACAAATACTTAATGTCTATCATGTTGGACTAGCCTTTTATTTTGAAAGAAACTTCTTTTGACAGGCATGCTGTGAACTGTACATGTTGCACAGGAAAATATATAGATGTA
Source organism: Gouania willdenowi (assembly GCF_900634775.1). Classification (NCBI taxonomy): domain Eukaryota; kingdom Metazoa; phylum Chordata; class Actinopteri; order Blenniiformes; family Gobiesocidae; genus Gouania; species Gouania willdenowi. The sequence goes on along the minus strand of NC_041048.1, from coordinate 18,844,822 downwards.
TGATTTTAAAAAGATTGTATATGTGTTTTCAACAGATGTTTTTCAAAAACTAAATTTGGTTGGTTGAATTCTAAAAAAAGAGTGGGTCACGATTTAATGACCATGGTGAAATGTGGGTTCCAGGGTGAGACCAGTTGAGAACCCCTGTCCTAGATGTTACATCTTGTGACATTTTATTATCATATCATATATCATCCTATCATCCTTTACTAATTAGGCAAAGCCAATGATTGAGGAGTATTATTGTCCTTCAGTTGCTAGCTGGCAATGAGAGAAATGATTTTAAAACATTTAACTGGTTTAAAATCTACCACAGTAAAACCCCTGTATAAATCAGTTAACTGGTGACTTTTTAATGAGCCTGATTCATGATCAGCGTTAGAACCATTAGGTGAATGTGCTACAGCTCTAGTTTGATGGTGACGGGGGTCATTTATTTATTGAAGGTTACAAGCCTTGCAAATCATCTTATTGTGGAATAGATCGCCAACAAGGGGTGTGACAGTACCCCTTAAGGGTACGTGAACAGATTGAAGGAAATGCATTTCAACATTTATCAATATAATTTTGAAGGTGTCTTTGTAGTTTTTTAGGGGAAACGTGACATATGCACGAAGTCAATCATTTGTGAAAACACGTTACATGTCTCACTTCAAAATCCCCAACTGTGGAATAAAAACACAAATTATGGGTTAAATTCTGAGTCACTGTTTCCCAAGATAAGTAGTTCCCAACCTTTTTTTCATTATATAACAACTTACCCCTTGTTTTGTTGCGTTTTTTTATGTCATCTTGCCCAAAACTTTGCCTGTGACTACTCAAACAGTTATTTCATTTTATTATCTGATGTTTTGCCTATTAGAGATTATTACTTTGCCTTTACTTGTGTCTTTAGGGAGTAATGCTACGAATTTTAATTGTTGAGCTGGGAAAATAGTCACATTGATGATTACAGAATTTAAATCAGCTATTCTCAACCGGTGGTTTCGGGACCCAAAAGTGGGTCGCGGTCCTGCACTGGGAGGGTCGCGGACAGCTGGTCTAACCTGTTTGTCTCCCAGGTTAGACTTGTCTTTTATTTTGGAAGACACTTTTCTTTTGACAGGCATGCCGTGAAACGCATGTTGCACAGGAATATGCAGCGACAGGAATTGTCTGTTGTTGCGATTTTATTGATAAAAGTTCACGCTAATACACAGCAGCTAGTTTGTGTTACACCACATTACAGTATAGAATCTATTTGTGGCCGGTGGTGTCTCCTGTTTGAGTTTTGTTTGTATATTTCATTATGTTTTTATGGGGTATTAAATAGTGTGCTCATTTGTTTTTATGTCATTTAGGCAGTGGGTTTTAAGCAAATAATGTGATCATTCCTGTCAGCTGAAAGAAGTGAGCACCTCGTGTATCGTGGAGGTTACGTGTTACTGTGGCTGGTGTTGTACAAACAGTATGAGCTCCTACCTTCTTCACAGGCTTGTGAGTGGGCACCGCGCTGAACACACTCGACAGCTCTCCCATCGTCACTTCGCTGTTCTTGCTGACGGTCATGGCAGAGTATTTTTCCGCCACATTCTCGCTCTCTTTCACCTCTTTGCTAGCCTGTTTCACCTCCGCCTTTGATTCTCCGGTCGACTCCGACATATTAGCAAACGGCTGTCAGACGAACAGAACAGAAACAGGAACCGTTCGGGTCGCTCCAGCTGACGTGCTGCTACAGCTAATTAGCTCGTCTACGGCACAGAGACTGTCATATGACGAATGTTTAGAGATAATGAAACTATGACAGCTCCGCTGTTGTGTTTGCAAATGGATATTTTGGTGGGTTTAGTGGCGCAGACCGAGCAGCAGTTTTCAGGAGGACTCAGCTGTCACCTGCCCGTGTATCTCAGTGGGCGTGTCCAACAGGCTGAGGGACGCACTGCACACTGATGCGTTCATGGAGGGTGGGAAAACAGCACTGATACCCTTTGGCAAGCGTTTGTCGTAAATGTATTTCATTTCCTGAGCATTTATTAAATGCACACAATATATGCAAGGAAGGCCAGTCATCATCAGTGTATGTTTTGGTCATCGGACTTTCTATTCAGTAAAGGATATTATAAAACAAAACAAAAAATAGTGGTTATTTGATTCAAAATTTAGGATTGAAATTCAAGGTCAAGAATGGATTAACAAAAGTTGTAAATTTGGTTGATTTTGATTTTTGTTCTTAAAAACAAAGTGTCACCGGAAGTTGCCGTTTTCAAAATAAGAGCGCGTATATGGACTGTGCTGTGTTTAGTAGAGTCAAATAAAGTAGAGTGACTATTGATCCCGTTGTGGGGAAATTTAATGTTTACTGTACTGTATAAAAATAAATATAATTGAAAATATAAATAGAAAAACATATATAAAAAGTATAAAGAATATAGGTATAGTTCTGGCAAAAGTGTGCAAAAATACATGACTTCTACTTGATTGTTTCTGGCTAAAATGTCTTTGGAACCTTATTCTGATGTGATTTTTGACATGGCAACACAAGGCATTTCATCTGCAGAAATGATTCCTGCATGTATATCACATCAAAGTGAGAGTGAAAGAGGTTTTTCTGCAATCATGTCCAGCGGAGACACACTTTTTCAATGTTTCGGAAAAAAAAACAAGTACTGATCCACGACCATCACTTTCTGTTACACAGCGCAGAAATTGAGAGATGAGGGGAAAAAACAGGCATTTTTTGTTTGTTTTCTAATATTTCAATATTATGATAAAAAAAAAACGTGAAAATCCACCAGTTTTGTTTGTCCCTTCTTGACAATTATTAAAAAAAAAAAAAAAAAAAAAAAAAAAAAAAAAACGCCTTACATTTTTATGTTAAATTTTGAATTGTAAGATGAAAAAAAAAAATCCAATGACCAAAACATACATTGACTCTAAGGGTAAAACAATAAGTCACAGATTCCAAAACTTCTGAAAAAACAGGTATATTAGAATAATTACAGATCTCTATCACATGACAAACCGAAGGCTTGTGGACCATATTCAGCTTGTAAGAGTCAGAGTGTCCAATCCAGCAGTCAGAATGAATTGCATTGATCATGGGTATAAATCCTGATGGTGTCCTCCCAACTTTCTCTTTCATACTCCATGATAGATACAGTTAGTGTCTCTCTGCTTCTATGGCATTCTGCAGTGCTGATCAATAGCACAACCACTGAAAGCATGTTTGTGGAAGCAGGGAAAACTTTAAAACATGCACGATTTTGGCCCTGGAGGACATATTTACTGTGCCCTTTTGAATGATTTTTTTGTTTGACATATTTTGTTTGAATATGTTAAGTTCTAAAGACCAACACACTCTAAATTTACTCAGGTGGCAACAGCAAAAATCAAAGAGAAGAATAAACATTAAACATTTATCGACAAAGCAAGGAATCTCTGTCTGTGTGTGTGTCTATTCCTCAAATATCTCTGTGAATCAGGCTCAGATTGACCTGAGACTTTCAACATGGCTGCTTGGTTCAAGGGTGTGCAACGTCAGATTTGTTTGGACTGCAATGATACCGTTCATAAATTATTTCATAAAATTGTCCTAAATTCATCTTTGTAGAACAGCTCGATGTTGACAGGCTGTCATGGTAACTCAAGATAAGTGAAAAGCTGTGTAGAATAGAGTGACTGCACAAAGGGCTTTTAACAACAACTAAAGTGGGTCTAGCCCTGTGATGGACTGGCACCCTGTCCAGGGTGTACCCCCGCCCAGCACCCTATGAGAGCACCGGCAGACCCCCGCGACCCTGATAAATGGGAATAAGGGGGTATGAAAATGGATGGATGGAAAGTGGGTCTAATATTTGTAATTATTGACCAGCAGGTGTCCTCAGTGAGCAAAGTTTGTAACTAAAGTGAGTATGTGAGTGAGTGTGTGTGATTCAGAAATCAATTTGCATTAGGAATTGAGTGTTTACAAGGTAATTTTAAAGAGGATTTTACTTTTATTCTGAATTAAACAGGAATTAAAGCTTCTAGCTACTTAACATTCCACTTTTCCATAGAAAGACATACTTCTTACGGGCACTGCACTAGTATGATTAAATGGTTTTAATGCTGCCTTGTGCCTCACCACAAAAGATCAGTTAGCTCCCAAGCTATCTTAATCTTTGTTTGCTTCTTGTACAAAAACCCATTTGATTGTATTAACTGTGGTTTAGCTATACTGATTTTTAGGCCTGTGATTACCTTACCCCAACTTTTCTCACAAGAAAACTATAATTGGTTCCTTTGTCATGCTGAATAAGCAAGAGAAGATAAATACACACCTTTGATGTTTTTGCCTCTGCTGAAATTAAATATATTATCAACCCTATTTCAAAGTTTGAAATTGATTGAGATTTGGAAAGTAAATTTGCAGGTGTTTCAATCATTTCCTTTTTTTATATTTGAAAAATCCATTCAATTTTAATGTTAGCAAATTTAAGACTCAAGTATACTATATACATACAAGTTTTGGTTGTTCAGAGAAAAATAAGTCTACCTAAGGAAATCCAAACACCAGATAACAAGCGCTCCACACACGAAAAGTTCCTGGATCTACCGAGCGGAGTAAAACTTCAGACTTCAGAATTAAACAATATAACGCTACAATAATTTTATATGCAAAGTGAGTTTCGGAGAGTCTTTTTGACAAGTTTCATGACCAAGAGGGGCTGCAACACAGAGATGATTGCTTTGATGTATCCCTACAAGTTATTTCATAAGGAAAGCATTAAATACATCTACATTTTAAAATCATGCATTTATCTTGCATTTTGAATTGCATTAAAAAGCAAGTGTATAAATTGTATAAGCGTGTGTATGTAGAAGTTTTTTCAGGCAGTAGTTGTTGATTTCGTAGGACAATGGAGGGAAACTGTGTCGTCAATTTAAGCCCCGCCCCCTCGGCCATCACATGTAAGCAGGCGTGTTTTCCGCTTCGCCATTTTCCTCAGAAGACACGGAGAAGGCTGTACTGCGAGCGCAGATTGTTCGGGGCTTTCGATAAATATAAACGGTAAGGTGTGATTTAAATATTTGATGTTTCGTTGTAGTGCTTATTTTCAGGATGAATTCACGAGCCTAGAAGTTTCTTTATTGCTAACAAGTAGCAGCTTTGTGGCGCCGTGTAAAAGCAGGCCGCAGCGGCAGCCATTTTGACTACAAGCCAATATCGAGATACAGATATATAGATACATAAGTCACATTCAGAACCAAACAATATGTTGTGGAGCACGTATTGTTAAAACCGCGTTTCAGGTTTGACTTGCACAATTGTTTCAGGGGTTAGCGGTCGCTGCTACTGCTATACGTTATTGTTAGCTTCAGGTGCTAGTCAGCCAGAGAGTAGGCCATGTTTCATTGTTGCTCTTTGAACATTGCAATTGTTGCAGTAAAAATGTTTGCATTTATAACTGCAGCTTTAATAACTTTGTCTCATTTAAATACGACTTAAGTATTTTAGACATGATTCAGCTTATACGCAATGTTTGAGCTAGTTTTTTTTTTTATAGTTTCAATCTGTACTCGCTATTAAAATACATCAATACACCGTTTTTCCAATAAAGCATGCAACTCTCAAAATGCATACGATTTATCTATCAAATTAAAAAAAAAAAAAAAATTGTATTGGCATACTTGGATTAAAGGGCCATTCTGATGTTCATAATTTGTTTACATATTTTAAATGTCGCTAATGTGCAGATTTTGATGTTTGTTTTAAACTATCCTTAGTGCTCTGGAAAAAAGTTGTATAATAAAGTCAAAGCAGATGCAAAGTCCATATTTATTACCCAAGATTAACAAAGTGCTTTATATATGTTGCGTGTTCACAGATAAGTCATGCATCGGGACTGTCCCCTCGACTGCAAAGTCTATGTTGGAAACTTGGGCAACAATGGCAACAAAACAGAGTTGGAGAGGTCATTTGGCTACTATGGGCCGCTACGCAGCGTCTGGGTGGCCAGGAACCCCCCAGGCTTCGCCTTTGTAGAGTTTGAAGATCCCAGAGATGCAACTGATGCTGTGCGTGAGCTTGATGGAAGGTATGCATTGAACAGAGCACACTCCACTGTTGGGTCTTTTCACATTGTGTCTAATCCCGAGTTTTCTTTTTCTTATAGGACATTATGTGGTTGTCGGGTGCGAGTAGAGCTGTCCAATGGTGAGAAGCGCAGCCGTGCTCGGGGTGCCCCTCCATCATGGGGCAGACGCCCACGTGATCGGGATGATTACAGACGTCGTAGCCCGCCACCCAGGCGAAGGTATCATGTCACAGTGAACTTTTGTCAATGCAATCTATATTTACACCATCATAATTTTTGGCTGCCTGAAGTGTTTAATCCACAGTCTATGTAGTGGTGATTAACTGGTTTTGTAGGTGTCTCTAGTTATCAAACTATTCAACTTTTGGCTTTTGGTAGTGAAAACAATTTGCAAAATCCAAAAAGCAAATGTAGTAATGCCAATGAATTTAGGGCTGTGGAGAAATATGCAATTTAAGGGATGTATTATCAAAAGGCATCTGAAATGTAATATAATGAATTCAGATGTTGTGTTTTTAGATCTGTGCAGAATGTGCACTGTCCAAAAATCTTAATTGAAGCTAACATTTCATAGCAGTGATAAAGGAACTTCCTATCTTGGAATAGGTGTTTAGGTTTGATGGGGGTTTTGTGATGCAAATTTTCTTTTGCTTTTTATTTTTCGTCTATATTAATAAGAATGAAACCCGTTGCAGAGCCACCACCATGCCTCTTCTCACCACCCTCTGAGTCAATCAACTAGCCTTCTTTCAGCATCATGTGACTGCTGACCATCGTGCCCCATTCAGCTTGGCTGGTGCTGTCACATGACCCAGGCACGGCCAATCGACAGGTTGCACCAGCCCATTGGTTCCTCAGCATGCCGTTCTCAACCTCCTCCTCCTTCAACCTTAACCCAAACGGCAGCGGCCCACCACACATTCCTGACCAATCAGCGTATTGCGTTTCCAAATGTCTACAGCCTACCTGCAGCAGCCTTCGGCTAACCAATTAAAGCAGGAAAAAAGCCACAGCCAGCCCCCATCTGCCTGTCATCTAATCACCTTGCATCATCTGGCTACTCCTATTCAGCCAATTCTACCTACCCGGCCTACAGCCTGCCTTCCTTTCGTCATTACTAGCTTGTTGAAAACCAAAAATACTAGTAAGTTTTCCTGCTTCATTCAGTACACTGCTGATAACAATTTTGAAAGTGAAGAGACCCCTGGTTTGAACAGGTTGTTTTCTTTCTTTAAAACATCCACAATTCAATATTTTTAGAGTTCTTGTTTAAAATAAGAATGATCCTCCACCAAATGTCTGGGTACTAACATATTCAGCAATATGGATCATAAATCAACGGCATATGTTTTGGAGTCCTAAGCAGAATAAACTTTTTATCTTTTTTTCAAGGAGTTTTTTGGTGCTTCTAAAATATAATAGCCTTTTTAATCTTTATGTCGGATGGTTTGGAAATTGCTATTAGCCATATTTATGATAATTTGTTAGTGCAGTCTACAACCTTCATAAAGATGGCAGATTGTCACTTGAAAGCTAGAGCACAGTAAAATGTTAAATACCCTGTAATATAAAAGCTGCTAATTTACATTTAGTTATTGCCAAGACTTGATCCTTTATGCTAACCTGCTCTGTGAGCTCAAAACTCACCTGAGCAAAACATGATCTAAACTAAGGGAGTGTTTAATGTAAAGTGATTCAGGTGAGGAATAATTGCAGCTCGCCTGCCATCTTTATGTGCCATGTCATTGTGATCCCCCCCCCCACCATCCCCTTTTTAGCCGTCGTTACGAGACAAATGCAGTGTACAGTATTTGTTTTGAGTTACTGAGACAAACAAAAGGTTTTGGTGAAGGATCCCAATCTAAAAAATAGAAAGGCAAACCTAATGTGGAGTTAAGGCTGTAAAGTGCACATGTTTCTGTTGTTGACATTACTGTATTTCACCCCCAAGCAGATCTCCACGCAGGAGAAGCTTCAGTCGCAGCCGTAGCAGGTTTGTCCCTTATTGCTATCTTCACACTGAAGTGACACATTTTTATCTCCTGTGTTGGTTTTTATAATAAATGTGGGGGTTTTTGTAATGAAATGCTGGCACACAAATGAGTTAAATTTCTGCTTTTTATGTGCAGGTCGTTCTCCAGGGAAAGGAGGAGGGAGAGGTCCCTCTCCAGGGATAGGAACCACAAACCTTCACGCTCCTTCTCTCGGTCAAGAAGGTACGGATCAGTTTGTAGATCTAAAAAAGTGTGTACGTTTTATAAGTTCTGGGACTCACTGTTGTTTTATTGTCCTTTCCCACAGCCGCTCCAGGTCCAATGATCGAAAATAGAAGAGCGAACATCTGATGCAAAGGAGTCTTTGTGTAGGCTTTGATGCATCATAAGATGGACTTTAAGATTGATGGATTTCTTTTTGTTTTGTTTTTTTTAATCGAGCGTTTTAGTGTCCCTCCCTTTTTCTTGTAATGAACATTTTCAAGTATAATGTGTTGGTACATATAGCTCGCCTGCATCACCTCAAGCCACTGTCATGTCAGGAGTGTATGCCACCTAGCATTCCAGTTCACAAGTTAATCTCTTTGAGCTTTGGTTTTTGTGCTTAAATGTACCGTGATTTTTGTCATTGTGCAAGTAGTTTTTCAATTGTAATAAATACCATCATTTCTTTACAAAGATGAAAAGATAAAACTTTCAAGATATTCTCCTTTTCATTGTATGAATCATATGGTAGTACGATTGTTTGGATGTCGACGAGGATGCAAATGGTGGAACTACAGTGCTGAAAGTTTCATTGTTTTTTTGGAGGAATTTTGTAAATTTACTCTATTAAAACATTTGTTTTGAGATCCGCGAGTCTCTTCACTCTCTCTTTTTTTAAAAAATGTTTTCTATCTACAAATCTTGTTTTTATGGTGCAATGTTTTATCAAATATTGAAAGTATAGTCATGAAGTTGTGTAGATGAGAGGAAGCCAGAGGGCATGGAGAAAATCATGTCAGACTTCAGTAATTAAGAAATGCAAAACTATTACATCACTTAATGCTATGCGTTTCACTGACATGTACCATGGTTGTTAGCTTTAGAATTGAATTATCTTGGAATCATAACTGAAATATTTACTGTTCTGTATTCTATGGTAGATGTGTGTAATATCAAATAACAGTTGTGATTTACACTAAGACTGAAAGACTTGGCATGACTGCCTCCATATGTTGAAAATAGAGCTTGTGATTAGACTTCAGGCACTGATGGTGAGGGTTGAGCCTGTTCACACGGACCCCACCATCCTGAATCCCGCCCCGTCCTTGGCGGGTCCCCCAAAGTCAAGCACTGAGTTCACGTGAACCGGCATAATACATGCGGAGCCTTCTCAAATCTGCGCGCGCTTTTTTCCCAGCTACACGGACCCCGTGACGTCACTGAGCAAATGAGTCACGGTCTCTATGGAGACAGCTCCCGCGCTGAAGGAGCCCGGGAATCAAGTGATAAACCTGCGGTATTTCTACCCACTGTTCTGTAACTCAGTGGGTTTAGAAACACTAGTGACAAAACAAGAATAAACTGTCTGGCTTGTCTAATTTTACACTTCATATATTTATACAATTGAAGAATTTATCAATTTTAAATATATTCATCCATCCAGCCATTTTCTGACCCCCTTGCTACTTTTTCAGGGTAGTGGGGAACATAAGTGCGTAGTAGGCCTATGTCTTAATTTATAGATGGGTAAAAAGTTACTTTTTTTCCTAAAGCAGACATGTTTATTGAATATTTTCATTTGTTAATGATTGAAAATGTGAAATTCAGGCAGTTTGATAGATTAAGAATTTGTATTTCAGTTTGTAATTGATTGATCTTTATATTTCATATCAAATGGATTTTTTATTTTATTTTTTTTACTGAAAGTAAGTGTGCATGCTATTTGGTTCTCCATCGCCTTGATAAGAACGCACCACAATGCAAGATTGTTGAACCTAATAAATCAGATATTTTACTGTTTTTATGTAGTGAGTCCATTTGGTCTGAAGCCCTTCAAACATTTCTTTTTGCTCTTTGAAGGAAAATGATGGTTTTTACATGATGTAAACCTCCTATCAATCCATTCCTCAATTGTTGAAGAGTTACCTATTAACCCTTTTCTCATTTTGACTGGCCAGTCTCATTGTGAGCTGAAGACGGGCTCTAGAAGACACCCGCAACCCTGAGTGTATGATGAAGCAGCTATTAAGAAGGACGGATGGATTTTAAAAGCTGGTCAAAAATCAGATAATGTTCTCGTACTGTGAAGTCCATTTTAAAACAAGGAGCAGTATATTTAGGAAACCATTAACTTGAATATTCCCTTTTTTTGCTCACAATTTTTAATTTTTTACGTGACATGAAATGACTATTATTGGTGTTGATGTCAAATGAGGCTATGAATAACTGTTTTTATAGATTTATTTATGACATTTGTTGACACTGCCTCACAATATTAAGTTTGAATGCAATGTAAAAACATGCAAAAAAAAGTATGAAATCAGGACGGGGGGGCTTTTTCACACCACTGTGTGGTGTGGTGTCAAAATAATAAGTATAATACATAATATTGTCTTTTAAAAAGGATTTTTGCGTGTCGAGATTTGTTGCATTTAGTATATTTTTAGCATGCTGTTTAGTTTATAAAGTTCTTGCTTGTGTTAATGATTAGCAAAATGTTCTTACAAAGTCCCACTTCATTTGGTACCAATCAAACATTGGATCACAAATGCTACTAAAGCATGAATTGGTTGATGCACACAATGGGCTAAACATTGGGGGTCTGCTGCAGATAATCACTGTGCAGTTGTCTCAGAGATGAAATATAATATTCTGTATGTTTATTAAATAAAAAAAGGGACAATTTATCTGCAACTAACAGATGCTTCTGATGTCCAAAAATTAGCCCACATCATTGCACATGTGTTGGCAGATGTGATCTAAATATGGCAAAATAACAGTGACAAGTTATCAAAGGATTCACTGTGATACATCAGTTGAGCATTTATAGCCTACAGTGCATCCTACTATCAGATTTTTTTTTTTTTTAATTCATTTTTTTTAGAATAGAATTGAGTTTATTGCCATATGTACAAGTTATAAAGAACATGTACAATTGAATTATTGTGTATGTCCCAGAGTCAGATTGAAAACAATTACAAAGAGCAAATCAGCCACTATAAGTCGAGGTGCAAAACAAGAAAAGAACAGAAGTGTACTCTACAAAAGAGATCAATAAATAAATACAACCTAAGTTAAATTTACATATTGCACATAGGAGAACTTAAATTGTCCAGAATGGGAGATTAATGTTTCAGTTTCTCAATGGGTAGAGTGCTGAGGCATTTGCTCTTTTTAATGGGCCCATTTTTTTCTTAACAAAATAAATAAATAAAATAAAACAAATCCACCCATATGATATAACCATTTATGTATCTTTGTTGCTGCATATGAGGTGACATGACTCGTTAGGAAAAAATATTGATGATGTATGCTATGAGATGTGTTTTTTATGATCTTGTTATTGAGAGTATTTGTTCTACTGCCTTCTTAACCAAGAAGTCTACAGACATTTCCTGGTACTAGTGGGAAGTGATTGATGAGGCCATCCCCTGCAGGAATTTCCTCTTCACAAAGCCAAGTGCTCACGTGTAACCCAGCTTCGAAAACCACGTGGGTGTGTGAGGCCGCTGGCCCCGCCCCTTGCACGGGACGACCCGGCCCGCCCCCTCCACCGATTTTATAAAACTTAAGTCCAAGAGAAAACTTGGGGAAATGACCAAGGAGCTGACAAAGTTCTAGTCTCTGAGGTGGTTTGATCAATAACTGAAGGAATTGGATAAAATCCTTCACTATTCATCACTGCTTGTCATACAAGAAGAAGAATAAACTGAAAAAGAGACATTTGAGGGGACCAGGGCTTAAACTGTAAGTATAATGTGTTCATTGTGAATGTGTTTACCACTTCAAACCAACTGTTAGACATTTTTCTACAAATGTAGCCCTTAAGTTGTTTATTTATTTATGTATTTATAAGTTTAGGTTTACATTTGGATAAATTGTGTTTATTTAATATTTTCTAAAGTTCAGGTTTGATATATATATATATATATATACCAGGAGCATATACTGTACACTGTACAGTATACTTGTGTGTGACAGCCCAGTCTGACTCAACACGAGCTCCAGCCTCACGTGGAGTAGTGTAGTAAATGGGCGGGGTCTCTCACGCGCCTCCTCATTAATACATGTCATCCTTTCCCGCCACTGCTTCAAAAGTTGCTTTTCCTCCTCCCTGTTCTGCCTCCGCCTATCCTCACAAGAGGGTGGAGAAATTTTTGTTTTTTTAATCCTTCTGTGTGCAGGAATAGACAATACATACTGTACATTTACTGATGAATAATGCGCCTGATATTTGTTTTTCATTAACCGCGTAGAATGCTGTGCTGTGCTGTTGTGTAATAGAGTTGTTGCAATTGTGAATAGAAATATTTAGTTAGGGTGAGACGATATATTGTGCGACAATATATTGCAACATTATAACGTTACTCTGTCGACCTGTGTGGGGTGCCCCATGTAAAAACTCAGGTCCCTGTTTCATAGCCGACATATTTTGAACATTTAGCTCGTTTTTCTTTTATTTGAGACAACTTCATGTAAAACAGCATGTTTTATCATTGTTAAAAATGTATGAAAATGCATGGAAATTAAATCAAAATGTAAAAGTTAAATATTTATCAAAATGTTAAAGATGAATCTAAATGTTAAATTGATCACCAAGTATAAAGCAAAATGTTTAGAAATGCACCACCGACTGCAGCTCAGTGAGTGACGTGAACATTTAGATTTAACATTCAGATTTAGAGTTAACATTTAATATTTAGATTTAATATTTAACATTTAGATTTAAATGTAATATTCAAATTTAACATTAACATTATATTGTTAGGAGAAAAGTAAAGATGACAAATTTCACAAATATGACGTGGTTTGTTGCTAGAAGTTGCTGTTTATTTCAACAAGTGCAACTTTACAAACAACGACGCCCCATAATAGATGGATATTTATAAATAAGGATTTTATTTTTTTTCCCAGTGGTTTGGCCTGTGTGTGTGTGTGTGTGTGTGTGTGTGTGTGTGTGTGTGTGTGTGTGTGTGTGTGTGTGTGTGTGATGTGACAGCGTCCTCCTGTGGTCACTATGTGTCTCTGCAGTGGTTAATGTACCATAGGATTAGTCCCCACATGTCTGTGAGATTATGTCCAGACATGTACCAGTTCCATCAGCTCACACAGGAGGGCCCCATGAGTCACTGTCTGCTTTATAAAAGGCCCCTCACTGAACCCACTGTCTGTTTTCTTGCCAAGCTTTCAGCTGATCAGCACAATGGTAAGCTCAGTGAACTCTACAGGATTTTTTAAAAATTATTATTATCATTGTGATCAGGACTGAGATTTAACTTTCTGCTTTAGAGGGAAATAAGGGAATTTATGGTTTTATCTGAATCTTGTCAACATTTCCTGTTAAGGTTTGTTTGTGAGTTATTGTGAAGATGCTCATACCTGTTTACATATTATATCACCTTTGGTTTTTTTTTTTTTTTTTTTTGCAATTTGAATGTGCTAGAAATGGACGAGTTTGGTTGTTTAACCTTAACCTCACTTTAACCTGTCAAGTTTATTATACATGTTTACTTTGTTCCCAAAGTCTGCACTATTTTAACCTTTAGATTTTTTGTAGCGATACAAACAATTCACAGAATATTTTTTACTGCTCCCATTTTATGGTGAGAAATGTGTGTCATTTCTATGCAAACGAGCCAAAAAGTAATTTGAAATAATGAAAAAAAGATTTGCAAACAGAAATAATGGATTTGTAAAAAAAAAAAAAAAAAAGATATGGAAATAAAATTAACTTTTTAGTTCTGACATGAAACTTTAACTTTTGATTGAGTTTCCTAAAGTTTTGATTGCGTTTTAACTTCAAGATTGTGGGCGGGGCCTGCTCTGGACGATGTTAGAAGGCTTTTTATTGGTCAGTTTCAAACGATGGCGTGAAAAAGACTTCTCACATCATCCAGAGGAGGCCCCGCCCACAAGCTTGAAATGGAAACGCTATCAAAACTTCAGGAAACCTAAACAAAATTTTTACTTTCATTAGAACAAAATTTTGATTTGTGAACAAAACTAGCATTTTTTTTTATTTATTTATTTTTTTAATTAGATTTTTATCAAAGATTACAAATCCATTGTTTTTGTTTGTAATTTGTTTTTTCTTTAATTTCAAATCCATTTTTTGCTTGGTTGCATAAAAAAGACACTTTTCTCTCATCATTAAACTACTTTTTCAGCCTATCATTATACCAGAATATGTTTGTTAACCTGATGATTTCTCTGTTTCCATCAGTGTAAAAAGATGGTCTCAAAAAAGCGACTCCCGAGCGCCACGGGCAAACGCCCAGCTCAACGAAATCTGTTTGGACCAGTGGACCGGCAGCAGCTCCACATGGAGTACCAGGCTGCGCTGCAGAAAGACCTGGAAGAGGCTTGTAGACGCTGGGGTTTTGACTTCACCTCAGACAAACCACTGAAGAACAGCAGTTTCCACTGGGAGAGTGTCCCATTAACGGAGGCCCCACAGCTCTACAGAACTTGCAAAACGGGTGCGGGACTCCCAGATGGTTGCACGGGGACAGGGAGTACAGCCACTACCAGAAGAGGAAGGGCGGAGCCCTCACAATGTGACAAGGAGAACATTCCTCAAACGTCTGAGAAGTGTGTGCAGAACCAGAAGAGGGAAGAGAACACAACCCTGAAAAGGAAACAGACAAACCTTACAGGTACTTGTTGAAGTAACTTGGCTCGACTTGGTTTAAGCTGACAATGTATGTGTTTGCTCCAAGCTGAATGGCCTGTTTGTCCTCCTAACAGATTTCTATCAAGCCAAGAGACGAGTCGTTTGGATGCCTTGCAAGTCCGGCGAGTGATATCCAGTGCAGTTTACAGCAGAAGTGCCAATATTCCCAGGAAAGCACAGAAGCGGCGCTTCATTCAGGACTCTGCACAGACATTTGCCAGAAGGTTGTTCAATGTTCAATCATTGAATCATCATTAAAAAGCCGGGACCTCAGCAATGTGTCATCACCAAAATCTTAATTAGGGTACAGTATGCACTCTGGAGGGGGGGGTTGTGTTTTTCCCAGTGGTAAGACGGGGACATTTGAGCGGAGAAGATTAACAGTAATCTCTGGAATCAGTGGATTTATCCTCATTTGGATCAAGTGCTTGCCGAAAGGTTGCCTGACATTTCCCTACGCTAACTTCCAATCTGCTGCTAGTCACAGATCTACAGGAGGTCCAGGCTCCCTGCAGCACGGAGAGAAGCACCCACACATCTGGACACTTTTAAAAACGGGTGTAGTTACAGATAAAACCTCATGTTGAAATCACATTACAGTGATGGAAGTCCTTAAATCCGCTATTGGTTTTTTTTACTCTGCAAAGTATTTGTCTATATACACTTAATTGTTGTAAAATCATGCTGTGTTGACCATCATACTCACAGGGAAAAGCTTGAAAAGATATGAAATCTTGAAAATGCAGTTATTTTGCTCAGACATTATTACAGAAGTGCCATCATGTCTCATTCATTCCTTTGCGTTGACTGTACGTTGATTATTATTCCAAGCATTTATTTACCCTGGCCAATAGCATGTCAGTGACGGTAGATTAGAGTGGAGCACTCTTCCAAATATTTGACATGTTTAGATCATTATTTATGAGCACAATAATGAAAACCCTGCAGTGTTGCACATGCATCTGATGCTGGTGCCGACACAGCACTTGAAATAAATGCCTTAGTGGCATTTGTTTATGTTTGAAACTCCAAAAAAGGACAATCAGACGAAAAGATCCCCAAATATACACATATTACAGACTGAGAATAAAAATACATTGACATACTCCACAACTTCCAAACATCCTGGTCCTGAATACACAGTCAATATAAACAAGTGCTACTAAGTGTGTTTAAAGCAAAGAGATGATAATCATTACTATATTTACATCATGTTTATAACTAAAAGTCATATACTGTAAATGTCAAATTCATTTGTGTTATAAGAACAAGACCAAAACAGCCTCTTTAACTGTAGTGGTTTGTAAGTGAGGGATTACATGTACTTTACTCTTTTCTATGTGTTTGTTCAATGCTTTTCATGTTGTAAATGCATTATTATTAAATGCCTGAAATCAAAAAGCAGTTTTGTTCAAAACTCCAGCCCAGCCAATCCTGCTGCTATGGTTGACATGAGTTAATCAATGTCAAACTGAGTTCATACAGAATATTACAAACTGTAAATGCACTTGTCCTGATATTGTTTTTTGTTAAAAGATGCAACTGAAAAGATTTGTTCCTATTTATTACAGAAAAACTACTGTTGATTCAGGCGTTTGTTGAATTAATCTGAGATTTTAAACTTGAAATAAATTGTTTAAATGATTGTTATGGTGATTAATTGTGTCTATTTTGGCTGAGACAATGTGCTTTTGTTTATCTACAATATGCTTTTGTTTATCTACAATATGCTTTTGTTTATCTACAATATGCTTTTGTTTATCTACAATATGCTTTTGTTTATCTATAATATGCTTTTGTTTATCTACAATATGCTTTTGTTTATCTAATTCAAATGGGCCACACCTGGGTAGAAACATGAGGGAGCTCATCCGTCACAAACCAAGCACACAGACATCACTGGGGGGTGGAGCCACAAGCAGGAATACCTGAAATACAAAGACAAGAGTTAAACACAGGAGGTCAGACTCAAACAGAATAAACAAAGACAGAATAACTGAAAGAGGACCACAAGGGCTAAATAAGAACCAACTAAACAGAAGCTGACAGTTCTAGGTTTGCGGAGAGGTGTTTTATAAGCTAACAAACTCTTTCTCCAGGCAATATGAACTTCTACCACAAGCGCCTCCTTTCCTCTGATAACTTTTGGCATTGTTCTCCCTGATTTGTTGTAACTTATTGCAGTCTGTAAAACTCCAAATGTTATTCACGGTCTGGTCGATTGGTACAGTCAAAAACACGGCAATAATTCACCATTTCCTTTCGTTCAACGTTCAAGATCTGCTTTGTTTACCTGCCGAGTACCTCCAATATGGCGACTTCCGGTTTGATGATGCGGCAATGACACGCCGTGAAAACCCTCACTGCACGAAGGACCATCATGTACAGATTGACCAGCAGGTATCCTCAGCAAGCAATTTTGTGACCATAGTGAGGTTCTTGTAATATTGTAAACTTTAATGACTAGTTGAGTGATATTCCTGAATCAAGTTAGTAAATACTGCTTGGTATATAATACTGTAAATGTATACATATTTATTGATAAACCTGTGTAAATGAGCTGATATTGTAAAGTGCTTTGGAACTACTTTGTTTTAAAATCTAGTCCATTTTAACATTTACTATTTAGTCTAATTTTGAATGTAATTTTGGTTGGTTGGAGTCTTTAAATTGCCCATTCGGAGTAAACCTGAGTGTGAGTGGTTGTTTGTCTGTCTGTGTGTGTGTTGCTCTGCAATGGACTGGTGCCCTGTCAAGGGTGTACCCCCACCTAATGCCCAATGAGAGCTAGAGTTAGGCACCAGCAGACCACCGTACCCCTGAAAAAAGGTGCAAGCAGGTCAGAAAACTGATGGATTGATAGATAAATAAATAAATATCGAATAGAAATAAATTCAAGCTGAAATAACAAAAAAAAAAAAAAAAAATCTGATTCACAAATAGAACTAAACATGAGCATGTGTTTTTCAGCACATATGCTCAAATGTTTCTCCTCGTGCAAAATATGGCCCTCCCATGGAAGTGTGTGTTCTGCGTGTAGGGAGGGACAGCACTATGTCTACATACAGTATATACATATATCTCAGTGACATAGAGGCAGTTCCATCATAAATTAATTATGTTTGACTTATTGATTTATTGACTAATCAGTAGAAGGACACTTTGACAAATAGACATGTATAGCACTGAGATTGAACCGCTCGATCAGGAGACGACCCTTCTACCACCTGAGCTATGATCACCCATTATCTTCACAGTGATGCTGACCTGATGTAATAAACCAAATGTGGCAAATGTAGTGAAACATTTGGTTTGGGGACATAATAGGTGTTGCTGCTTTTAAAGTGTTGAGCAGGGACTTTCTCAGTCTGATTTGATCTTGTTCAGAGGATCCTGATTAAAAGTTCCTTTTAAGTCCGTTTTGTGGGAATCCTTCAATGCAAATGTTGACACAACATGAGCGAGCACAGAAATCCTTTGAAGTCAGAGGAAAACATGTTGAAGCAGAGGTGCACAGACAGGCGCTGTGATGTTTCTCCGACTCTGCCTTTTTAAAATCTTTGTTATTGAGTAGATTGTGGAGTAAACGCTCTGGGACATGGTTTACTTTGGTCTACATGTTGGTGTTGAGATTTTTAGGGTCTGTCAGGCCTGGAGTATTCTACCCCCGCCCTCCTCCGGCCTCAGCACCTGCACGCCTGCGCTAAACTCTCCCATCCCCCCACCCATTTTCCTCCATCATCTGTCCCTGAACTCTTACATCCATTATAGGGCAGCACTGCTAGCATTTGCATGCACACACAGACAGTGAGCGAGAGTGAGAGGGAGCAGAAGAGAGATGTAGCAGAGTGAGGTGGGGGGGAGCGCATGACAAAAAGGAGGGAGAGGGGAAGGGGGGAGTAGATCTGAGAGTAAGGAGGCTGCAGATATCGATGGCAATAACAATGGAGCATTAGGATCCAGAGTCAGATAGTCAGCCAGGCACCGGCTGGGGGGGTAAAGACCTTGAGGAGGGGGCTCCTCCTCAGTTATCATAGGGTAGGGAGGAGAGAGAAGGAGGTGGAGGTGGAGGAGGAGGAGGAGGAGGAGGAGGAGGAGGATGGGCCTCGATCACAGACTTGCAATGGCACTGCAAAAATTGGATTAAAGCAGTATGGTAACGTTTCTGATTTGTATTATTGCTGTGCTGCTCGTGTCTCATCCTCATGTGTCCGCATCCATCCACCATCCCTCATGTCACTGCCAGTATGCTGAAGGCCCAGCAATCCATGCTTTTGTTTTCACACCACCGACGTCTTCCTTCTCCATCCACAGCCCTGCTCTGACCTTCAGGAGCCACCATCCATCCATACATCATCCATCCGTCCATCATCCCTCCATCCATCCACCCTTAACCACATCCCTCTGTGTGCTTTGGATAACGCAGCATTAGCTCTGAGCATTAGCAGGCGGCTCTGTTTCTGTTGTCTGTTTTCATGGGACACTGCATCCTCCACATCCTCAGATGATCATCGGCTTGCCTCAAACATTAGCGTCTCCTCCTTTAAACCAGCAGCACTGTTGTCATCCTTCTATTATGATGTGATTGCGAACTACTTAAAAAGCTCTCTGCCCGCTGCTCTTCATTCTGGTTGATTTGTTAGAGCATGGACGGCGTGTGTTCAACTGTCACGCCAAGGAAGAGGTATAAATGAGTCCTTGCATGATGCCGATGGAGAAACTAGAGCATGACTATGAGATCTCGGGTGTCTCGTATTTGTATCTCTGAGCCGATGTTGGCTGGGTATGATTACAGTGTTTTGATGTTAGCCATGGAGTCATTAACAATCCCACCATCTGCTGGGCATCACATATAGACTTAAAAACGAGTTATTGGGGAATCCCCTTGTGGATCAATGATCTCTCAGCTCAGGGCTCACTGTTTAAAAGGATTACATCCCCTTGCTGTCTGTGTGATTGTGAATGTTCATTCAAAAAAACAAAACAAAATAAGAGTCAAGTCAGATCCAGTGCTGCACGTCACCATCCAAAACTCACTGTTTTCCCACCGCCATTGTCATAGTTTTAAAGACAAAAGTTACAAATATAAATATATTTGTTAATAGTTTACACTGTAACTTGTTTAAACGTTCAGCTGTTGATGATGCCCTGAGCAGAATGTGGTGTAATTATTTGTCTTCTCATTAACAAACACGCAGTTTCCTTCTTCTTTGCTCTCTGATTTTTTTTTTTTTCACTGAATCCATTAAAGCCGGGAGCTGTAGGGCAGGAGGGTAACTTATTTTAAGCATTCCCTCTTAATTAGTTTGCTCAGTGATTGACCTTTTAAATTGAGTTGGATGTGTAAAAGGATACAGCTGGATAACACTGGAAATGGTATTTTCATACAATTGACTGGTCATGTTAAAATCTAAATCTTTTAGCTCAAAAGCTGATTGCGAAACAAGCTCTGCCATGCACACAGACCACCAAACTAGTATACTCACATGTGACTGCATGTGGTTAGATGCTCGGTAAAGATGTTTTTTTTTTTTCTTTAGATAAGAAAAAATATTCTTAGGCAACTTAGTGCAATCGGACTTAATATCAGCCTGTGGCATTACACACATACAATTTCATATTCAATTCAATTCAATTCAATTCAATTCAATTCAATTCAATTCAATTCAACTTTATTTATATAGTGCTATCTAAAACAATAGTCATCTCGAAGCGCTATAAAAATATAAAATTCTTAAGAGAAAAATAAAAAAGCCAACAAATCCACATGAAGAAGCTTCAGTGACAGTGGGAAGAAACGACGACAAAAGTATCAGTAGTTTTTGTTTTTCGTCTCTTAGCTCACAGTAAATATACTGTACACTCACTCCAGATCTGAAGGAGTTTGAAACTCTCTAGAATAGGGGTAATCAAATTTTGCCCTAGAGAGCCTCCATCCTACTCCTACTTACTTATCTAATGATGGTGTCATCATGCAGCTCCACAGAAAGCCTTGCATCGAGCTACCCTCTACTATCAGGTGTGGAGGACCAGGGTAGCATCGACAACATGCTAAATAGGGGTTCACCAGAACCAGACTTGGGGAACATACAGTATAGATATATGAAATTCAAATGCTCATCCTGAAAACTGTACAGGAACAGCTGATCTTCTATCACATTTTGCGTTTCAGTATTATGACCGATTATGTACATTTGAATAAATGAAAAGTTGACAGAAGCAGGAGGTTGAAGATGGAAATGTAGAAGATAGATTTGATTAAGCTTTGAACCAAAGATCTACCCATCTCTATCCATCTAAATCACTCAGAGCAAAAGCCAATTATGCTCTCTGTCACATTGGCAGTTTTCTGGATCAGTGATCCTGATCCTGTACCATGATCATTCATACTTTACAGGATTGTAAGAAATTTCTATCCCTATTAATAATGATAAAGTATGTCCAAATGTATGGGCATCCCTATTTTTTTTTTTTTTTTTAAATGCAATGAAATGAACAATCCGGATCCAATCCAGATGAAACTTTTATCTTCATGTCATAAAGATTGATCAATGATTTGTCAATGATGAGATGGGGATTTTTTAGATTTCTAAAACTGATCCATAATCACTATTATGTTTTGATTCCCCTCCAAAATATTGAATTAAATCTTCCATCATGTAAAGCCTATCTTTGGTTAAGGATTTGTCAACATTCGTAAAGTACTATTGACGTAATCCTGCTAACACTCAAACAAACAAAAAATAAAAAACAAAGACGTCTCAAGTATCACTAGAGTCTATTCTGTATGATTAAAAAAATTAAGTTTTTCGCAATATACAGTATATGCTGTATATACTATCAAAAAATCCAGTCTTATATATATTTGACACCCATTTACCAAATATCAGTCAAGTTCCTGTTTGCCTGTTCCAGGGCAAGGAAAAAGGATCTATTGTAAAATAATCACAGTCTTTTTGTTTTATAAGAAAGATAATGACGCTCGAAACTTTTGTAAGATGATAAGACTATTTGAGATGATTAAGAAAGCTCAACCTTGTTTTTTAAAAGTAATTGAATAATTAGTTTTTTGGGGGATATGTTTACTAAATTACATATACAATGCATGTATTTGAGTACATGTGTCCCCTTATCTCATCAGCTGGACAAGAGTGATGTGGCAACCCTAGGCCTTCCGTCAACCACCAGCCATGGAGGCTCGGACAGCAATATTAGCACTGATGGAGCGGCAGCAGCGTCGTCGTCTTCGGGGGTCACCGCTGGGGGAGCCGAGGCTGCAAGTGCTGGGGAACCTCAGCGAACTCGAGCTGCTCTGGATCACCTGCAGCAGAAGATCCTAAAAGTCACCGAGCAGATCCGGGTGGAGCAGGAGGTTAGGGATGACAATGTGGCAGAGTATCTGAAGTTGGCTCACAATGCAGACAAGCAGCAGGCGTACCGGATCAAACAGGTGTTTGAGAAGAAGAACCAGAAGTCAGCACAGACTATTGCACACTTGCACAAAAAACTAGAACACTATCACAGGAAGTTAAAGGAGATTGAGCAGGTGAGTCATTTTGTCTTAATCTCTGCATTGTCCCGTGTCTTTTCTCACGAAGATCTTTGAGTCCTCAATTCTTTTTTTCTCTCTACAGAATGGACCGGCTCGGCAGCCAAAGGATGTCCTCCGGGATATGCAACAGGGATTAAAGGACGTTGGGGCCAACGTTCGTGCTGGAATTAGTGGTTTTGGTGGAGGAGTTGTTGAAGGTGTTAAAGGTGGAGTGTCTGCCCTCACTCACACGGCTGTAGTTTCCAAACCAAGGGAATTTGCCAGTCTCATCCGAAACAAGTTTGGCAGTGCTGATAACATTGCACACCTAAAGGACACACTTGAAGATGGAGTTGGTGGGCACTCTGATGACACCCCGACTCCAAGAGCCCTGAGTGGAAGTGCCACTCTGGTTTCCAGCCCAAAGTACGGCAGTGACGACGAGTGCTCCAGTGCCACATCTGGTTCAGGCATAGCCAGCAATTCTGGTGGGGTAGGAGGGGGCATGTTGGGGCCAACGATGGGGAGCCCACGACTGGACGGTCACCACCACCACCACCATCACATGCACAGCTCCTGGGAATCACTGCTTGAAGGCCTGCAGGAGATCAAAGCCAGCCAGTCGCACATGGAGGACACCATTGAGGACATGAAGGGGCAGCTGCAGAGCGACTACTCCTACATGACACAGTGCCTGCAGGAAGAAAGATACAGGTAGAAATCCACAAATAAAGCCAAAATAGTCATTTAAATTTGAAAAAATAACTAGCAAATCTGTTTAAAGATTTCCAATCCAGGCTTGCAGAATGCAAGTTAGGCTACAATGTAAACTTCATACACATCGAGGCATGGGTGTGCACAATGATTCACTCTGTTCTCTGTGGCATACTGGCTTTTTGATCATGAATTGACATCAGCTTAATGAGGGACTTCATTCCTCTTCTTCACCTGTTCATTACTTTACAGCAGGTGTTTCAACCAGTTTGAAGCAAGGGCCAGTTTATCAAGGGGAAGCAAGTGGAGGGGCCAGATATGTAACTGATCGCATAATTGGACGACATCACTTCTATGTATTTTTATTGATCCAAAAGTGCCTCAGAACTCTTTGTCGCAAGGCCCTCAACTCATATTGGACATATTTGATATCTGTATTTGTTTTATGGACTTGGACATATTTTTTTTCAGTTTGGCAAACACTTTCTCTGTCAAAGCCAGCTGAGACTCTTACGGTCACAGAGTCAGTAAACAGTCTTTTCTTTTTAGCTGAAACCCATGCCACTCGTAACAATGCCTACATTGTTCCCTTTTCTTGTTCTGGAAAATCAGTCATTGTCAAAGTTAAGATCTGACTTTTTAAATTTTGCTCTTCAGAAACAAAAAAGATCTCATCACTAATCAAGCAAACAGGATTTGCTCCAACTGCCTAAAATACACACGTTTCTGTCCATTTGCAATCAAACTGTGACCTGCTTCCTGAATAGGTTGTTGTCCTGTATGTTTCTGGGAAAATTTTAGGTACTTCTCTAACGGCTGAAGTTGTTAAAACCTTTAGATTGAGTTAAATATCCTACACCCTGTACTTGTATTTAGGGCTGTCACTTTAACGCGTTAATTGCAATGAATTAATTACAGGAAAAAATAATGCGCTAAAAAATGAATGCTGTTTTTTTTTTAGCACTCCAAACAGCGCTGAACCTTTATTATTTCAAGAGTTCCTGCGTTTGCGTTAGGTTGGCTTTTAAAAACACCGGATGGAAAACTAAAGCCTAGCAAATTGTGCAAGAAAGAGTTTGCCTTGCCACCGGCACTTTGCAGCCTTCACTACCGCCTCAATGTAGCGGCTAGCACGGAACAGCTAGCGCGGACATTCAGACAGTGCTAACTGATACATGCTGCAAGCACGCCATGTCTGACAAATGAACAAACTCACTGAAGGAGAGAAAAAGCAACAAGTTTGGTGTCAGAAATGTGTTCTTACTGTTTATGATGTGCTAACTTATAGCACTACATATGACATTTTATTATACTTGTATTTTCTATTTTTTGGAGATTGACAAAAGGACTACTCTCACATGCAGAATGTAAATGGCTACGCCTGCCCTGCATCTGTTTAAGTCTGTTATAAACAATAAATGACTTATAATTTATTTATAAAGCCACTTATATATCAATGTTTTGATCTGCCACAATAATGCAATTTAAATGAAAATACCTCAAGTTGAAGGCGTTTCTCAGCGATTTTTAGGTGTGATTAAAAAAGTGATTCATTAGATTAATTAATTAAATACAGAGCATGATTCATTAATCGCACAATTTTTTTTTAATTTCTTGACACCACTACTTGTAATAAATTCATCCTACAGAGAAAGCCACGACACTGGGACTCCACACTGACTCACACAATGATGCCTTAAAAGTCATTGAAGTTAAGTCAGAGATCTTCTGATTTCCAGACTACAATATTACACTGAATAATCTTATCATCGTACCATGTTCAATGGCTTGTATCAGTTTGATGACCAATGTTTTCATGTATGCGTTGTGATATATCTTCAGGTATGAGCGACTTGAAGAGCAGCTAAACGACTTAACTGAGCTGCATCAGAACGAGATGACCAACCTGAAACAGGAGCTGGCCAGCATGGAGGAGAAAGTCGCCTACCAGTCGTATGAGAGAGCACGGGATATTCAGGTAAACAGTCTCTGCTGGACTTAATCACAAAGTGAGGATTAAAACTAAACTAAAAAAGAATCTTTTAATGCATCAACCAATGCTAGATGTTTAATTGAAAATACGACAAGGTGAGGTATTCTGTGATCTTTCACTTTTTATTTATGGGTTGATATATGAGACCCACTTTGTTATGATTGTGTTGGCTTGAATCCATCATTGTGGCCACTCACTGGCAGCTGAAAGGGAAATTACCATGAGGGTCTGACAGCTTGAGCAAGATGGCAATAAAATGGCCTGGGACGACACTCAATAAATCAATTCAAACAAAAAAAAAAAGAACTCCATAACTTCTTTGGCCTCGATATATCGCCATGTGCGTTTGTGTTTGTTTTCCTCATCTCCCGCCTCCAAACAGGCTGGAAGTAATTGGTCTGAGCACCTGTGCCCGCTTGTTCCATAGCAGAAAAGACAAAGTGATTGTCATTCCTTCAGTCTATTTGTCTACGTGGGGGAGGCGGAGCCGCATGTAACATGAGCACGCCTCAGCTACATGTTAGCTTCCCTGGCAAGCTGCACCATGAGGCTGCATGGGCACCCACATCACCGCCGCACATTCACACGTGTGAAGCCGGTGGCATGGGCAGCCGCACGCCCTCTCATGCCACTGCGGGCTTAAAACTTCTCATCTGTCCCAGAGCTTAGGCGACCCAATGAGATGACAATGAAAAGCAACAGGTGAGATGAGGCGCTGAGAACATTGCTCTGCTCTGAAAGCATATGACCTTAGGTTACTGCTTTAGGACTCAGGGTGCTAGAAAGGCAGCTCTGACAGTTCCCTGGTTCTTGTTGTCTTTGTGCCTACAGGAAGCGGTGGAGTCATGCCTGACAAGGGTCACCAAACTAGAGCTGCAGCAGCAACAGCAGCAGGTGGTCCAGTTGGAGGGAGTGGAGAACGCTAACGCCCGGGCACTGCTGGGAAAACTCATCAATGTCATCCTGGCGCTCATGGCCGTTCTCCTCGTCTTTGTCTCTACTTTGGCCAATTTCATCACCCCGCTGATGAAAACCCGCGCCCGGGTGGCTACCACCGTCTTGCTGACTTTGCTGATGTTCATCCTGTGGAAGCAGTGGGATTTTGTGGAGATGTTGCTGATGACCAGCTAAGACCTCTCAGGAATGCTCAAGACAACAGACAGCTTTGAGGCCCTGCACTACCAACCAGAAACGCAGAGACAGACAAAAGCAGAATAACTGCATTAGTTCCCTTTGAATTTATTCATTGATCTTCTGAGGATAAACATTTGCACTTTGAGATGGAGACAATACAAGATATGGCTTTATGACGGTTGTGTTTACAGAGAAAAATTAAAGAAATGTTTGCAAAGCAACTAAAGACATGGTCTCATCATACCTAACAATACAGACTAATGTAGAGAACCAATCATCTGTCCCATTGCTATCACCAAAAACTGATTTTACTGAAAGAAATCTTTGGATGGACTTTTTCTAAAAAAAAATTGTGATACATGAGTCAAAGCAACTATCAGTGGCTGGCCATGTTAGCCGTTATCTTCATGTTGAAGCTGAAGTTTAGTCAAGAGGAACAAAGAATGTTATGTGCTCATGCATGTCTTCATATGTGCACCGAGATGCATTCAGTCAATGTTTCATTGCTGACGTGAGAGACTCCTCAGTAACTGCCATTCTGTTGCAGACGTGTAGTATCTTCAGTCTCCGTGTCATCCCTGGTTCGTGTCTCAACGTGTTCTGGTGTCAAGGATGTGCTTTTACACTTGTTTTTATTTCTTCCTGGTGGCTTTGGTGTGAAAGAAGATCCTCTCACAGTCACCCCACTGAGCCTTTGAGTGTGCATCCTTTTCTGCCCATAGACACAATTTCAGCACCACTATTGTAGATCTGCTTCAATCAACAAAATAAACTGGCATGTCAGAGTTTATGTCCAGTTTGCAAAAAAAAAAAAAGAACAACCCACATATTTAATAAATTGAGGAATAAATGATTTCATATCGATAAATCTGACTGAGCTTTTGTAGCTGATTTGTTTCAAAACAGAAAAATAGACGGTGGGGGAATGAATGGTTTATGTCATGCTTTGTGATTCAGCTACAGACAATTATGTATTGATTCAGGAAGGATTTAATAACCCAGTACAGCCACTTGTCCATTCTGTACATGGATTTGCGTCTTTCTTGCTGGATGGCCTAATTCATGGGGTGTCAGCAAACAGCCCATCTGATGTCATACTAAAGCCTTTCTAATCATGATCCAATGAGGGGAAATAGTCAAAATCCCAACTCTCCTTCAGAACAAATATCAGCTTTTATCATTGATCTGGTCTGTGGATTGATCAGCGGGAGATGCTGGGGGGCGTGTCCTACTTTCGAACGTGTCTGACAGTTGACTAGATTCAGGAATCAATCTAAAACATAAGCTGTAAACATGATTGAAATTTCAAGCAAAAAAATAAAATAAGATACCAGAACTGGCGTTTTCTATTTTTAATTATTTTGAGTGGCTGTTGGACTTAACTTGGGAATCAATTCAAAAACAATACAAACTCTAAACTCTAAAGCCCAGTCATTCATTTATTAACTATAACATCATCATCACAAACCTTATTCTAAGCTACACCTTATAGGTCCAAAACATTTACCACTTTTTAACGGTTTTCTAACATTAATATGTATCTCAATAGCCTCATTATGAGGCTCCAAAAGTGAAAATGTATGATTCCTCCCTCCCTTGTTCCACATTATGTGAAATGTGTGCTCAGACAAGAGAAATTGCTCTTTTTATGACATCACAAGAGGAATAACTCAACTTAAAATTCAAACCTAACCAGAATTAAAAACAAAACTATGAGAAATATTACATATATATATATATATATATATATACATATATATATATATATATATATATTAGTGTGGATAATGGTAGATACTAGTACCTGTAGATACACACGTGGAATCTGCAAAATCTATTTTTAGTTATTCATACTTTTATTTGACTACAAACACAACATAAGATAATCTCTTGCAAAACCTTTACACCATAAGGCCATTATTGCCATTATAAAAATTTAACTGAAGCAATAAAAACTCAATTGTTTTAACTTGACTGGATATTTGACAACAAACACAATTAATGTATTCCTTTGTAAAAACAAAATCAACACCAAAATGCCATTATTGCCAATATATTGCAAAAATATTTTTCCCGAGATATTTCATTTGAATTTTTTACTTGACTTCCGGAAGGAAAAGTTTATGTAACACTGCCCCCCAGTGATCTTCCAGATGTCATTCCAATCACATGGGCGGCTCCTACCCAAAACCCTAGAACTAGCCCTAGTTGTATATATGTCGTTATGTGACATTTATACTTGAAATTGGGATCAGAAATTTCCCCATCATCAAAAACCAGAAAACTGGTGGTAAAGTTTTCAAGATTCCTGAATCAAGACACCTCCTAAGTTACAAGATGCAGAAAGGGTGCTTTCACATCGCAGACTGCTAGAGTGGTTAGAACCATACCTGTCAAGTTTTGGATTTGAAAATAAGGGAAATTTTCCGGCGCCCACTACAAGCCGTCCCACCCACTCAACCAAGCTCCAGTATCCCTTATATTTTAAGACAGGTGTACAAGAAATCTAAAATACCCACTTGTCAACCACTTACTGAATACAATTATGTGATTAGAATCTGGTAGGTCGACCTTTATTAACATTAAAATGCTGTGAACATTCCTACTAGAGCTGGGCAATATGGACCAAAACTCATATCTCAATATATTTTCTCAAAATGGTGATATATGTTATAAATGTTATAAATCTCAATAATAAGCTATTATATATATATATATATGAAATATTATAGTTTTCTATATCGCCAAAATAGAAAACTCGATACATCTTGAATCTCGATATATTATATATATATAGTTTAGTAAGGCATCTTTTAATTATCATTACATCAAAATACGGGATATTTACGGGAAGATACTAATACGGGAAGACGGTGGGAAAGAGGGGTAAAATACGGGAGTTTCCCGGCCAAAACGGGATACTTGACAGGTATGGTTAGAACACTCTGGAATTCTGGCCTTTTTCGGCCCGTGTAAACACGCAGGTCCAGAGCAGATCTGCCAGGTGAGTTCGAGAGCGATTGTTCTGGTGTGAATCAGAGCGTTTCCAATTGATGTCCAGAGTGATTCAGGTACAATATAAACACAGACGCTCTCAGCTTGGACCAAACACAGGAAATGTCAAAGATGATGTAGAGCTCACAGAATTGTGAGTGGGCAGGAAAATCGGCTATTGTGGCAAACAAAACATCAAAACCACAGAAAGCACATCTCTTTGTTGTTGCTCCATTGTTGAATGTTGTGAAAGAACAGGCAGAGAAGGCCGAATTTTCTGTGTGCTCTTATGGGCTTACTTTGACCAATAGATAAGAACTTCTTCTTTTGTTGGTCTTCCCAGAGAAGTCTCTACTCTAATAATGGTTCCCATATGGCTGTATCAAGGTAATAAACTTATCAGTTCTTATTCTCAACCCATTCGGCCCAAGTCCAGGCCTATACCGGTGTGAAAGCTTCCAAAAAGGTAGTTTTGACTTAGTTATCCATTAAATGATTGGATTTTAAAGCACCAAGCAGGATACTGATGGAGGTAAGCTACTTGTGTAGCCTCCAAAGCATGGCTGCTAATCGGTGCACACAACAGTCCACCTGACCTCTAAGAAATGAATTCATACATTTACATGATGCAATGTGGGTTAAGTGACTTTCCCAAGCAATGGATAGAGCGGGATTTAAACTGCCAATAAACCCATTCGACCTCCTGAGCAAAGGCCACCTTTATGCTACGTTTACACCGGATGCATCACGAAATGTCCGTACATCCAGATTACATACAAAGTCAATGGATAGATGCGTCCCAGATGCAAAATCTTTCAAGTGCATTGGCCGTGCGAGCGCGCTACCGATTTTACGCATATTCACACATTTGCAAGAGTTGAAAATGTTGAACTCCAGCGGCTGTTTCACATGACGAAAGCCAATCAGAGTCTTTGTTGACGATGATATCAGGCCGTTAACATGGACACTGGTCTGTTCACCCATTCAACCATGGAGTAGAAGCTGTGTGTGACCACCTGGAGCTGTATGACACGGCCTTTATAACCGGGGACCAGACTAGGAAGGATTTGGCGTGGAGGAGAATCAGTGAGGAGGTGGTAGTAGCAGGTAAAAGTTCTCTGTAGTTTTCATCTTTGAAAGTCGGCACTGAGCTAGGATAGCATTAGCCGCTAATCACACCGGCTTTTTTCACTGGTTGTTTATGTTTGTGAGGTTAGAAAAAGGAGCGGAGCTCCTCGCTTCAGCAGGCAGTGAAACTCACCGAGTTGGATGTGTCGCTGGTGGGCGGAGCTTCGCTTCAGATGCACATATGAAGCAAATGGGGACATTTTTTGATCCTGCGGTACGTTTTGTACGGCAGATGCGTCCGGTGTCGCCGAAGATGCATTCGGTGTGAACGCAGCATTAGGTTGCTACAGGGTTAGGGTAGGGTTAGGTAGGGTTGCCTAAAGTGGTGTGCATGGCTTAAACGTTCACAGGTACACGCAGTCTCCCACAATGCATTCAGGTGCCACATACGCACTCAGTCCCTGTGTACGGTCTCAGAGGGCACCTTCTTCCATGATAAAGTTTGGATGCATGCAGAACTGTTGTTGGCTCTACGTGAATGGGTTCCATCGTGGGCATCCAGATTTCTCTGCAGAACAAAAGAACGACGCTGAATAGGATCAGAAAATCTACTCGAGTGCACTTCTGCAAACCAACTAAGAATCAAGGGCCATTTTAGAGCCGTCTAAGCATTGTAATTTGATTCTTGTCAAACACACTTAAAACCTACACTTTCTTGTTTTTCGTTCCTGTTACACATTAAATGTGAGGGACAGAATGTCCACTCTGTGTAATATATTCCACCCACAAACAGTGTCACTCAACCTGTCAGTGTGGTCATAATACTGTGGCTAATACTAGACGCTGTTTGTTGTAGTTCTCAACCTATATACTTAAAGATTGAATTTAAACTGGAGCTGCTTCACTTAGTTGCCCTTAACAGTTGTTCAGACTATGCTATATGCACCATTTAATGTATTCATGCAGTGACACAAGCTAAAAGCCTTTTTATTGCAACTCTTTGAAAGGCTGTGAGTAATAAAGCTGGGCTGACAGCAGCTGCTGACTCCTCTCCACTCTGCTGCTCTCACTTGGCACCAGTGCAAACATTACATTAATGTATCTGAATGAACGATAGAGCTAAATAATAACCATAGGCTGCACCCGTAAGACATTCAAGCGTCGCTTACAGACATATATCAAACATTGGCGCTCTTCTTTTTAAGTCACAGATTCAATTAGGCCCAACAGAGAAGCCTTTGTTGTTTTACATTTGTCACACATTCCTGAGGCCAGGAGGCTTTCAGGTCATGTGTTCAAATCAGAAGAGTCTGAAGATAGATTTGGAAGAAAATGTATAAACTTTAGATTGTTTTATCATATAAACCAGACATCGTGGTCCTCGGTCTAATTTTGTGCAGCTCTCTAAACAAATACACACAATGACAACAAAAACACAAAATGTAACTCCAAAAACAAACAAGACAACCATGAATATACACCACACGTGTCAGACTCAAGGGCCAGGGGCCAAGTTTGGTCCACTCAAGAAAGTAAAAATGATCCACAAAATTTGCACAGCTCAGTTTTCCACTTCTTATATCACATGACGGCTGTCATTTTTAATCTCAAATTGTTTGAAAAATAAAATTTTTCCAAAATCTGGCAAATTTTCCTCAAATTATTTCACAAAATTTCCCAAAAATCAGGGAAATTTAAGTGAAGTTTCTGCAGGGAGTGATATACTTTATATACGTTGCACTTTAACATTTATATGTGGAAGTGCAAACCAGGACATGTTAATGAATTTGTTCTTGTTATTCCCACATAAGGTCAAAATAGTCCGTATTTGGCCCCTGAACTAAATGAGTTTGACACCCCTGATATACACAAAGTGACCCCAAAAAACGGCAACAAAAATGCAGTTACTCCATGCATACAAAACTACAAACAAATGCAAAAAATGACTCCAGACAATAGACAAACTGACTTTAGAAAAAAAAAATACACAAATAACTCCAAAAACACACTATATTATCAAAAAATACAGAAAAATACAGAACAAAAATATTATAATAATGTAAATACACAAAACGACAGCAAATACAACCAACAAAACACACTAAAGTACACTTAATGATGGAAAAAAATACAAACAAAACAGGAAGTACACAAAACAGAAAAATTCACAAAAACCTTAGATCTTTCCCATGTTAATGGTGTTGGCAGCGTAGAAGTTTGTCCACTTCATGTGCATTATTAGGGAAATACTGTTGCATGTGAAATGAAAAGAAAACGCATATTATCAGTTTTGTCTTTTGTTTTAATCATTACAGTCTGACAAAACTCATGTGACCATTTACATGTATGACATATCTTTACAGTACAAGACAGAACTCCAGGGTAATCGATGCCAGTGGCATGGCCACAGCTGACCACTAAAATAAGGACATTCATCGTCATTAGATTGTTCCAACTTTCACATGTAGTTTCACAAATGTGTTTTGCTCTGGATTACCTAGTAAATTCTAAAGACCTTGATAAAAACAGCAGAGTAGAAAAAAAAAACATTGTATAACAAGCAAAGTTCCTGATTTTATCCAAATGAAAGATGTACAATATATTGCTTTTAGGTGCTCAACTCGACATGGGTAGTAGAGCACTTCTCCCATTGGAAAAAATGAAAATAACATTCTTCAGTATCGCCACCTGCACTCCTGCTATTCTTATCTCCTGCAGGTTAAAAAGGACCTATGAGTGTCTTGAACTACAAATGTTAGAGAAGCCACAGGTAGAGCTAGCTCAAAGTGCAGAGAGGCAAGGCCCATCATCAATCAACAGCCTCAAAGCCAGACTTTTTGCTTCCATTTGTAGAACTGAGACAGAATGAGTACGAAAAATAACCCAAAAT